>NW_012147941.1:1675125-1685125 GCF_000956105.1 Propithecus coquereli
AAAAAAAAAAAAAAAAATTAAGGTAGAAAAATTAGCCGGGCATGGTGTCACATGCCTGTAGTCCCAGCTACTCAGGAGGTGAGGCAGAAAGATCACTTGAGCCCAGGAGTTGGAGGCTGCAGTGAGCTATGATGATGCCATTGTACTCTAGCCCAGACAACAGAGTAAGATACTGTCTCAAAAAAAAACAACCTATAGGTGTACACTGTCAACTTAAGAATCACAAGACCCAAGTGTGACCTAAGAAGGATGCTGAGGGAGGGAGAGAGACAAGAACGTGGAACTAGACACTGGCTAGGTGCAGTGGCTCAAGACTGTGACTCCAGAACTTTGGGAGGCCAAGGTGGGAGGATCACTTGAGGCCAGGAGTTGGAGACCAGCCTGGGCTATATAGTGGGACCCCATCTCTAAAAAAATCATAAGATCTATAAATTTGGAAAGGAGAACATTTCTTATAAAGTGTTGTTGCCTGCAAAGTGGCCACATTGACAGGCTGGAAAGTGTAGCCTCTGGCAGAAATCAAAAACAGGCACTTTGAAGGAGTACAAAGGAGGGAAGGGTAAGACGGGAATTTAAGCTGACTGGGTTGGCCAAGTATACATATTCAGCAGGATATAGGAGGAGCTAATTTTCTGTAGAGACAGGGTCTCATTTTGTGGCCCAGGTCTTCAACCCTTGGCCTCAAGCGATCCTTCTGCCTGGGCCTCCCAAGTGCTGGGATTACAGGTGTGAGCCACCACACCCAGCTCAACATGTATTTTTCATTTTGTCTTTATGAAGGTATATTTGTTATGATGTGAAGATAGGATATATTTTGATGTAATAATTTTACTATCTTGATTTACAGTTTTTAAATATTTAGACATGTGGTAAGTGAGCCTCCATTTATATATTTGTCCCAGGTCCTGCAAACATCCCAGGTTTTGTTTATTTCTCCTTAATTAAACTAAGGTGACATGAGTACCCTTGCCTCAGAACTCACCATTCAAATGCAGGACCCAAATAGATTCAGATAGTGAGGGATATTTAAGATACCGGCAGAATTCCAGCTGTCAACTTAAGTAACAGATAGAGACTCTCTAAAAGGAAATTATATTTATGTGGGCGTTGCAATGGGAATATGTATGCCATAGCAAACTATGTGCTTATTCAGGGAGGTAAAGGAAGACAAAGGTTTTTAAACGAAAGATGAGGAGGCTTACGTGACGGTTTTAAGATAAATATCCTTGGCTACAGGGATCAAAAACAAGCATGGTGCCAGTCCAGGGTTGGACAGGTAGTTGCTGGGCAGACATCCTTACAGATGTATTTCTTTTTTTTTTTTTGAGACAGGGTCTCACTCTGTTGCCCGGGCTAGAGTGCCGTGGCTTCAGCCTAGCTCACAGCAACCTCAAACTCCTGGGCTCAAGCGATCCTACTGCCTCAGCCTCCCGAGTAGCTGGGACTACAGGCATGCGCCACCATGCCCGGCTAATTTTTTCTATATATATTTTTTTAGTTGTCCAGATCATTTCTTTCTATTTTTAGTAGAGATGGGGGTCTGGCTCTTGCTCAGGCTGGTCTCGAACTCCTGACCTTGAGCAATCCACCCGCCTCGGCCTCCCAGAGTGCTAGGATTACAGGCGTGAGCCACCGTGCCCGGCCCAGACGTATTTCTTTATGTAAAGTTTTGGTGGCCTTTCTGCAAGGTTTTGGTTTTTGCAGAGTCTTTTGTGACAGTTCTTGCTATCAGGCACTTGTGCATGAGAGTCCTCCTTTTGTGGCCTACCCCCGGTCCATTTGTCAAGGTTTTTAACACAAGTGACTCCATTTCGATTCTGGCAACTTTTATCTTTTCCCCTTTTGATCAAGATCTTCTCCAAAAGCATGACTGATCAATCATCCTGTAGTTAGGTTTTGATTGTCCCTCAGTGCCAGGTTGGACATTTCCTGGGTTGTTAGTCTGGTCTCACATTGGAGGGAGTGTTTAGCAACTACAAGTCAGTGTCAAAATCCTTTTCATCATATTTGAGCCACAAGGGAGGTTTGGAGGGAGGAGCTCTCTGGCTAAGTCTACCGAGAGTCCATTGTTAAGTTCAATTTTATCTGTTTCGTAGGCATTGGCTGTCATCTCAAAGTACTGGGCCAGCATTATTTTATTAGGAGTTGTACTTCCGTAGAAATTTACAAATAACAGGTACAGAGTTTAAAAAGGAAAATACTAGTAACATGATAATCTCAGTTTGCATAATAGTTTTGGGCCATGATCCTAGGCTGAAAGGCAACCAACTGAATAAATTAAATGAATAGGGGAATTAGGTGAGACCTGATGTAACCATATGGCCCGGTTTTTTAATTTTGTGTATTTAGGTCTCAGCTTCCCCAGAGGAATTTATCCAGGTACAGCATGTAGTATTAGCAGCAGCGCAGACATTTCCTTATTTAGCCAATACATAATATAGAGCGATTTTATCACCCAGTATCCCGTGACTGGGTTGATTTAAAGCAGAGAGTGAACAATAGTTGTCTTAAAAATACTGCCAAAGGTACCCACTAGGTGAACTAAAGGATTTCTCAGGTCAGGTTCTGTCAAGCTACCAGCAGAAGCTAATTGTTGTGAAATTTCAATTACACCATTATCTTGTCAAGTGAAAAAGGTAGGCATTAAGATGGGTAAGAGTCTCATTATAACATTGAATCTTGTTCTGACATCTTGGGAAAAACTGACTAAGGCATGAAATTGTCAATTTTTTCTTCTGGTTTGTAGTTTGAATGCCATGGCATCAGGTAGTTTGATGAACTTTTTGTGCGGCCCATAAATCAGGCATGAGACTTATTCCTTAAAATTCATCTCGTTTAAGATTATAGGCCTTTAGGGCCAGGCATGGTGGCTCACGCCTGTAATCCTAGCACTCTGGGAGGACAAGGCGGGTGGATCATTTGAGCTCAGGAGTTCGAGACCAGCCTGAGCAAGAGTGAGACCTCGTCTCTACTAAAAATAGAAAGAAATTGGCTGGACAACTAAAAATATATAGAAAAATTAGCCAGGCATGGTGGCGCATACCTGTAGTCCCAGCTACTTGGAAGGCTGAGGCAGAAGGATCACTGGAGCCCAGGAGTTTGAGGTTGCTGTGAGCTAGGCTGACGCCACGGCACTCTAGCCCGGGCAACAGAGTGAGACTCTGTCTCAAAAAAAAATAAAAATAAAAAGATTATAGGCCTTTAGGAATAGAGCAGTTCCTGTTTTTAGTAATTCCATGGAAGAAAGTTGGATTGGAGGCACCAAGAAGAATCCAATCTCTAGTCTAGTCTACAAATAGCTAATAAAAACTCAAAAACAACGTACAGGGTGACAATCAAGTAAGAGAAGCATTATGGCTTTTATTTTAAGAAACATAACTTTCCTCTCTATAGTCATCCTGATTTTTACCAAAGAGAATCACAGTAAGACAAATTTGTTT
Source organism: Propithecus coquereli (assembly GCF_000956105.1). Lineage (NCBI taxonomy): Eukaryota > Metazoa > Chordata > Mammalia > Primates > Indriidae > Propithecus > Propithecus coquereli. Next base: position 1,678,566 of record NW_012147941.1, read on the forward strand.
GTAAAATAAATTTAGTCTCATCAGTTTTGCTCTGATTATTTACGTAAGTGCAGCAAGGGTAGCAATGGATTACATAGGAATCTCAGATTTGCAAACCTCTTGAGGCTAGGAAGACAAACCAAAGAAGACTATGGTTTCTGGGCCTGTCAGGAAGTGACAATTGTTACTCACTGTCAGGCTTGGAACCCTTGAAGCCTTTTATGCACATTCTAAAATATGACATTCCAATGAAAGCCATTGGTAATAAAACCAATGTTTTTAATTGTATCCTGTTATAAAAAGAAAGTAAATTTTTAATGAACTTATGTAACTAACCATGTTTCCATAAGAATACTCATGAACAGTTGTCAAATTTTGGAGGGATCAAGTAGGGAGAAAAAGTAAATGTTTTCACTTTGTTCACAAGAGTATACTTTGCCAAATTGCTGTACACTATAGATAGTTTAAGAGAGAAAATTTTCTTAAATCTGGAAAACAAAACATTTAAGAACCAACAATGTTTTAAATAAAAGTCACAAAAACATAATCTTTATCAGTTACTTAATCTCATGTAATTAATTTTTGTTTTGTCTTGATTGGCAGTTTCATGAATTTATCAGTTTCTTCATTAGAGTTTTGAAACATTTTTATTTAGCCCATTGATCTTAAAGTTTAATAACTTCTAACTTTAAACTTATAAACCTGTTTTTAAGACTGCTTGTTGGAGTCTTTTCCATGAATCTAATTGCAAATGCTTTTAGACCAGACTCAAAACTGTGGATGACAGAGACTTAGAATAGCTTTGGTTAAAAATCTGATGAAAGTTTACCATAACTTGAAATTGACAAGGAAATTTGGTTATTTTTATGGCATACAACATAACAACCAGGAATTGTGACTGACAACATATTAGATTTCTAAGAGTTGTATATAATTTTGGAACATTTATATTGATAATATATTCATAAATGTAACTGAAAGATCTAGCATCACTTATCATTTGATAATATTTCCCATATAATTCAACATCTCAATTAAGCCTGATTTAGTTCAATATCTCTCTTTTTATAAATCTTTGAGAAGTTCTAGGGCCCTCTGGAACATCCCAAAGTTAGTTCAAGGTAAAAAAAATTGACTTAATTTAGAACTTGATCTTGGGGAAGCATGCCAAAGATTCAAAGGTTCAAAACACTTAATCAAAACAGGATCACAAGTTGGGCATGGTGGCTCACGCCTGTAATCCTAGCACGCTAGAAGGCTGAGGCAGGAGGATTGCTTGAGCTCAGGAGTTCAAGACCAGCCTGAGCAAGAGTGAGACCCCATCTCTAGTAAAAATAGAAAGAAAAAAAAATTAGCTGGATGTGGTGGCACATGCCTGTAATCCCAACTACTTTGGAGGCTGAGGCAGGAGGATCACTTGATCCCAAGAGTTTGAGGTTGCTGTGAGCTAGGCTGATGCCACAGCACTCAACTCTAGCCTAGGCAACCGAGCAAGATTCTGTCTCAAAAAAAAAATAAAAACCATAACTTTAAGATTTCAAATTACATGAAAAGTTCATTTGTAAACATTTATCCTCTTTACATTTACCTAATTTATTTCATTTTAACAATTGTACCTAAATTACTTATAAAAATGAGATATTAAACAAAGCTAGTCATCATTTCAAGTTATTTTCCTGTTAAGCATTGCTATAGCCTGTTGAATATCAGGTGTTCACCTAAGTAGGAAACTTAAAGTTTTTTTTGGTTTTTTGTTTTTTTTTTTTTTTTTGAGACAGAGTCTCACTCTGTTCCCCGGGCTAGAGTGCCGTGATGTCAGCCTAGCTCATAGCAACCTCAAACTCTTGGGCTCAAGCAATCCTACTGCCTCAGGCTCCGGAATAGCTGGGACTACAGGCATGTGCCACCATGCCCAGATAATCTTTTCTATATATTTTTAGTTGGCCAGCTAATTTCTTTCTATTTTTTTAGTAAAGATGGGGGTCTAGCTCTTGCTCAGGCTGGTCTCAAACTCCTGAGCTCAAATGATCCTCCTGCCTACGCGTCCCAGAGTGCTAGGATTACAGGCGTGAGCCACCGCGACTGGCCGCTGAATAGAATTTCTTAAGAAATTTCTAGCTGACTATGCCATATGTAATATTACCATATAAACACAGCATACAATATAATACATGTATCTATGAACAAACACACATAAACACATATACACACAAAGATCTTTTTTTCTGAGACAGAGTCTTGCTCTGTTGCCCGGGCTAGAGTGCCATGACATCAGCCTAGCTCACAGCAACCTCAAACTCCTGGGCTCAAACAATCCTCCTGCCTCAGCCTCCCGGGTAGCTAGGACTACAGGCACGTGACACCATGCCTGGCTAATTTTTTCTATTTTTAGTTGTTTGGCTAATTTCTTTCTATTTATAATAGCGACGGGGTCTCACTCTTGCTCAGGCTGGTCTCGAACTCCTGAGCTCAGACAATCCACCCGCCTCGGCCTCCCAGAGTGCTAGGATTACAGGCATGAGCCACCGCGCCCAGCCTATACCACTTCCAATGGTTCTGCTTCCCTGATAGAACCTTGACTGATATACCTAGGTTAGTGCAGTTGACTCCTAACTGGTCCTCCTGCTTCTGTCCCTGCCCCCCTGGTCAGACAGATGTGTTACTCCTCTGCTCAAATCCCTCTAATAGCTTCTAAGCAAATGCCAGCATCCTTACTTACTCTGACTGTGCCAGGCTCAGTTTATATGTCTCCCAACAGAAGTTCCCAGCAGCCAACATCATTGCCTCATCTCCAAACATTACTGGCTGCCTCAGCCTCATTGGGAGGCAAATGCTAGTCTTTGACATGAACTCAATTAAGCCCGCTATAGTACAGACCACAGCAGTTTCAACACTTATGTCTGACTCAGGACTTGTGAAGGCTCTGGTTTCCCCAGCAACTACCCAGTGGAAAGGGTTAACACTGCCAAAGTGCAGACTTTTGCTCCTTAGGCTTGCAATCCCCAAAAAAGCATTAGCATACAACTTATGATTCATGCTCTGTTTTCTAGGGAACACAAGCTGACATTTAGTACCAAAAGAGATATTTAGGGTATGATTTGGGGGTTGGATTTTACACCTATACAAATGCAATAAAGACCTCATCGCCGGTAGTGAATGGAGTGATAACAATCCTGGCCTTCAGCTGGCATTACAATTATTAAATCTTTTACTTGTGGTAAAGGGAAGACTATGTGGAAAATCAGATCCAGGATCAAGTTATAAGGGACAGAATTGCAAAGGACGCTAAATGCACGGATTCAGTAGGTCTCCTATGTCAAAGTCAAGGCCCTGATAGGGAAAGAGCAGGACCCCGAGACCTCAGATAGGGATATTAGGGTGGACAAACTTAAGAATATTTATCTCACAAATTCTTCGGAGTTCTCCTGGGTGGCAGCACCAGACTCTTTCCTCTTTCCAGGGAAGAACAATTTCGTCTTGACTATGAGATGATCTCATGTGAATGAGGTGCTTCACAAGATTTGTTCTCCTTAAGACCTGTTCCCATCACACCCTCAAATAACTGAGGTCAGTTCCCAGGAAATCCTGAGTGTGGAAATTTAAATCTTGACCTTGGGAAAAGTAAGCTACACGTCAAAGGACTCGAACGATCTAGCTAATATATGTGGGAGTGACCTTGGGGGTTTTAGACATGGCAACCCGGGCAGGGGGACAGGCAATGCGGAACAAAGACTGCCTAATAGAGAATACATTGACATAGACCACTCTTCAGTAACTCAAGCTTTGATATCCTTGCGAGGATGCCTGGAGCTTGCCTCTGGTAGATAGTTTCCAAAGATGGTCACTATCAAGTCCTTCTCTCCCTCTTTGTACATGTCACTCCTCACAGCAAGAGATGGAGTCAATTTTCCTCCTCTCTTTGAATCTGTACTGGCCTTGTGACTTGCCTTAACCAACACAATGTAGTAGAAGTGACATACCTGGACTGGCAGCTTCAGTTTCCTCCCTCTTGGATGTTAGCCACCGTGTAAGAAATCCAATCACACCGAGACCATCACACTATGAGGAAGTGAGCTAGTGTTGAGAAAGAGAGACGCAGACCAGCCACCAGGTGTTCCATCCATTGCAGCTGAGGTACCATTGTGTAAGTGAAAAAGACATGTTGAATGTTTCAGCTCCTGCAAATACCCAGCCCAGATTGCAGAATTGTGGGAAATAATAAATTGCTATTGTTTTAAGTTTTTAAGTTGGGGTGGTTTGTTATTCAGCAGTAGATAACTGAAATACGGTCTTAATAGTTTGCAAGGGTGGTTTCCTAAAGCCTGGGCAGGATGATGGCCTACAACAAATAAGGTCAAGATACTAAAACTTTCATGGTACAGTATTTAAGGAGAGGTAAGAAAATTCAGGGATGTGGGATTGTAAGACCTAGGAACTCAACACCTGACTATGTTCTCTAGGAAGGCCCAGAGAACATCCTCTTTACTAAGGCAAGAAGAAGTTCTTCATAAGAATACTAATAAAGAGGATGCCAGTGTCTTTGAGTAGCTCAGTGATGTCTGTCTTCAGTAGGCTGGGATTAAGAGTGAGAGATGCTGCCATGGAACTGAGATCCCTAATATCAATCATAATATTGGGATTCCAGAATGGCAGAGGTGGCATCTAAGAACAGGCGATATAATTTCTATGTTATAAATATAATTATTATAATAGGCAGCAGGGCCAGAGTGGCAATGAGTGTGTGTTGACCTGCAAGGATCTATGGCAAGTTGACTGTGGGGATGGTATGGATGGCTGTATGGTTCTTGATTTTTACATCTAAAAAAAATCAAGAGCTGGTAAGAAGACTGACATCAGCTGCCACAATGGAAAATCCTTGTCCCTCATCTAGATCCTTGATCTAAGTTCACAGAACCAGAACCCCTTAACTATCGGGGAGAACATGACTCCTTAAGAAATGACCCTGCAATGACACCATAATTACATATAGTAAATATTCCTCCAACCCTCCCCCAAAGAAATGATCTACTGCCATTTGCCAGGGTAACTATCCATTGAAAAAGAAAAATATTTAGAATTTTCAAGGACTGTTAAAGATATAGAGTCCGTGCTAACATGGAAACTAGAAGAGACAAAATACCCTCATGGTTCCCTGATTAGAATAGGAGCTAAAGGAGGCCCAGTGATAGATGGAATTTATCCTAAATCCAATGGGTTTCATAGAAACTGACAGAATCCTCTTATGGAGTCCATGACCTGTGGACTAAAGGCTATTATAATAGGAATAGCCAAATGGAAGCTCCTGAAACTGCCTGCATTAGTCAATGTTCTCCAAGGAAATAGTGCCAATAGAACATGTATGCAAATCCGATCTTGAATCAAAAATATAGTTTATTATATCTCAAATAAGAAGCAGTATGATTAATCAAATATGTGCCTAAACTATTGACACAGTTTTGCCATTCTAACGATAGCTCGTTTATGCCAGCAGCGAAGCCGGGACAGCGACTGGCGATCGCATTGTGAAAGGCTTTTTTTCCATAGTTTGTTGAGAATTGAATATTTTTGCTTGCAAAAAGTGGTCCAAAGCCTGGAAGAAGTGGTAGTCAGTTGGTGCAAGATCTGGTGAATATGGTAGATGACGGAGCTTCCAAGTCCAGCTACCGTAGTTTGAGCAACATTGTTTGTGCGACATGTGGTCACAAGTGTTGTCTTGCAAGAGGATTGGCCTGTCTCTATTGACCAGTCTCGGCTGCTTAATCACATCCTCATCATTTCATCCAAGGGGTTGCAGCAGACATCCGCTGTAATCAGTTGACCGGGTTTCACAAAGCTGTAGTGGGTAATACCAGCGCTGGACCACCGAACAGACAACATTAGCTTTTTTTGATGAATATTTGGTTTTGGACTGTGTTCCGGCACTTCATCTTTATCCAACTATTATGCCAAATGCTTGTGATTGTCAAAAAGAATACATTTTTATATCACACGTAACAATACTGTATAGAAATGGTTCGCCGTTATGTCAAGACAGCAAAGAAAGGCAAGTTTTGAGACGATTTCTCTTCTGACGCTCATTTAATTCATGCAGTATCCATCTATCCAGCTTCTTTACCTTGCCCATTTGTTTCAAAGGGTCCAATGTTGGAATAGTAATGTCAAACCTTGCTGCTAATTCACGCATAGGTTGAACTGGATTCGCCTCCACTATAGCTTTCTGCTCATCATTATCCACCTTGGTCTCAGGGTCGCCCACATGGCTCATTTTCAAGATTAAAATCACCAGAGTGGAACTTCTCAAACTATCGATGTACTACTGTGTTTTCGTTAGTCACATCCTTCCCAAACACTTCATTGATATTTTGAGCTGTCTGTGCTGCATTGGTTCCACGACAGAACTCATATTTGAAAAATAACACAAATTTTTGACTTATCCATAGTTTCATAAAAATTGCTCTAAAAAAATTTGAAAGATAATCACAAGCCAAAATGTGCGTTTCAAAGACTGAGGATGTACTTTCAGAATAAAAATAAACTAGAAGCATCAAAGTGAAATGTCAGAGATATCAACTGTCAGACTT
>NW_012147941.1:1687625-1714593 GCF_000956105.1 Propithecus coquereli
TGAAATGTACCCCTGCCTTTAAAAACCCTTGCTTGCAAGCCATTGGGAAGTTCAGGTCTTAAGCATTAGCTGCCTGGTCTCCTTGCATGATGCCATGAAATAAAATGCCTTTTTCTCTAGCTGCAACTCTTGGCATCATTGGCTTTGCTGCACTGGGCGAGCAGACCCCAGTTTGGTTTGGTTACAGCATTAGGCTGCTATTGACCTTTCTGATGATGATTAGAAGGAAGATCATCCGCTTCGGGTGATCATGGATCACCGAGCCACGATGATGTTGATGACAAACTGGCGGGCAGTATATCCAGCGTGGATACTCTGGTGGGCAGACTGGGATGGTAAGAGGTTTTATCACACAACTTAGAATGGCACAGAATTTAAAACATGAATTGTTTACTTCTGGAACTTTCCATTAATATTTTCAGACAACCGTTGACCAAGGGTAACTGAAACCCTGGAAAGTGAAACCTCCGGTAAGGGGGGACTACTGTACATGAAAGTTCATGGTCCTGCGACATTGGTAACATTTTTAGGAGCGGAGTGGTTTGGGGCACGCTGAGTTCAAGTTATCTTGCCTCGTCTGTCCTACACTTAGAAAGAGCAGGCCGGGCACAGTGGCTCACGTCTGTAATCCTAGCACTCTGGGAGGCCGAGGCGGGCGGATCGTTTGAGCTCAGGAGTTCGAAACCAGCCTGAGCAGGAGCGAGACCCCGTCTCTACTAAAAATAGAAAGAAATTAATCAGACAACTAAAAATATATAGAAAAAAATTAGCCGGGAATGGTGGCGCGTGCCTGTAATCCCTGCTACTCGGGAGGCTGAGGCAGAAGGATCACTTGAGCCCAGGAGTTTGAGGTTGCTGTGAGCTAGGCTGACGCCACGGCCCTCACTCTAGCCCGGGCAAAAGAGTGAGACTCTGTCTCAAAAAAAAAAAAAAAAAAAAGAAAGAGCAATGGTGCTTGGTGGGTGTCTTTAGACTTTAGAGGCAGAATATATACACACAGAAGTATTTCTCTAACCCCTTATTGGGTGGCTGGAAGGCTGCCAATTGTGACTAGTGTATAGAGCAAGAGAGGGCTGTTGTGATATTGTGAAATATATATTTGGTCTTCATCTGTTTCCTGGCCTACAACTCCTAAAATCCTTGGAATCTGCAAAGTGATGTCTTTTTGCACATGAATGAGTTGACCAATGGCTGGTAGCCCCTAGGTAGCTTCAGGATGAGGGCTGGTCACCAGAAAGACCAAGGCAGGATTAGAGGGCTGGGACTTTCAGCCCCACCCCACAACCTCTGAGGAGGAGAGAGGAGCTAAAGGTTAAGTTGATCACCAGTGGCCAGTGGGCTAATCAATCATGTCTATGTAATGAAACCACCATAAAACTCAAAAGGACAGGGTTCAGAGAGCTCCTGATAGCTGAACATGTGGGTGTTCCTGGAGGGTGGTACGCCTGGGGAGTGCAGGGAAGCTCTGTGCCCCTTCGCCCATACCTTGCCCTACACATCTCTTCACCTATATTTGTAGTATCCTTTATAATAAACCAGTAAACATAAGTGTTTCCCTGAGTTCTGTGAGCCCCTCTGGCAAATTAATAAAGCCCAAAGAGAGGTTTTGGGAACCCCAACTTGAAGCCAGTCACTCAGAAGTTCCAGAAGCCTGGACTTACCACTGGTGTCTGGCAGGGGTGGGGGGCAGCCTTGGGAACTAAGCCCTCAACCTGTGGGAACTGATGCAATCTCCAGATCAGTAGTGCCAGAATTGAATTGGAGGACACCCAGCTGGTGTCTGCTCCTTGGTGTGTGGGGAAAACCACCCCCCACACCTTTGGTCACAGAAGTTTTCTGTGTTGATTGTTGTTATTGAGTGAGAGAATAGAAAAAGCATGCTGAGTGGTTTGTTTTTTCCCTCTCAGAATTGGTGTCAGTGAAGTGGATTTGCTAGAACAGCCCTGGCTCACAGAAACATGTGGTTTGGGAAGAGAAAAGATGAAAGGGTGGAGTACGAGGAACCTTTGATTCCTGAGGGCCACGTGGTCACCCATGGTTTGGAGCTGCAGTGCTGTGCTCAGTTACTAAAGATAAGTTACCAGTGGAATTTGGAGATGGATCCAACTCCCAGGGAGTTTACTCACTACATGCATAAAGAAATGCAAACTAGTAAGAAAAAGGTGAAATGTTCAATCCCCTGGTTACTGTTACCTATAATAGCTAAAATGGCATCGAGAGAGAGTGCTGGGTCTGAGTGTGATGCTAGACCAAGCTCAGATTTCAGTGAGTCTGAGCTTCGGCCACTAGCTCCCAAGCTGGCCCCCAAGGGGAAGCTTATGCAGGGACAGCAGACGGTACCTCTGAGACCTGTGGCTACCCAGAAGATAGCCAATGCAGGGGAAGGACAAAAGCAAGTACGTGTTGAGACTAGAGGGTATAGTGTAAAGGAATTGTTTCATTTCGTAGCTCAGTATCATCGGCTTCCTGAGGTACTTTTACTAAAATGGATTGTGAGTGTAACTAATTTAGGGGCAGTCTCTTCGGTTTTAAATGCTGCAGGGTAGAAGAGCATGTTCGGGTTGACGCAAGACTCACAGCTCACTATGGAACAATCACAGATGGCTCTACGTGATCCAGACACACAGGGCGCGAGGGAACAGCCAGCCCGGTGGACTGGACAAAAGCCACTGTAAGGCTCCCTGGTGGGAACCCAAAGCCTTTGGCACAAGAGAGGGTAAAATGGTCTGGGGTGGAGAAGTTCCTGGGACTAGAAAATAAAAACGTAAAGGTTGATAGAATTATGAAAGATGGAATGTTTAAACAGGCTTTATGTGAGGTGGTTGTGTCTCCTTTACCTAAATGCTTTTGTGGGAATGGACATTGCATATGACTGGGGACGTTCCCCCTATCTAGCACTGCGAAACAGAAAGCATATAAATCTGCCCTTCGAGCAATTTCAGTGGGACATGCTAACTGGGAACCCGAGCCCACGCAGTGTGGAGTAGAGCTTGGAGGGCTGGTAGGGATAAAGTCTGGTAGCCCTCTGTGGAGTGTTTCCGCGGCTTATGGCAAAAGCCTGTGAGCACCTGCCAGCAGTGACGCCTGGGATTTTGGACTAGAGAATTTCCACCGGAGGGGCATTTACTACTAATGGCTTGTTACGGGACTTTAACTGAAGCTACCCCTCTGACTGAAGAACATAAAATGATCTTGACACCTGAAATGCCCATGCTATCTCAGGTGACATCAGAGAATCACTCTAATGAGGACAGCAGTGCTCAGCAGAGTTCCATAATAAAATGGAAGTGGCTTCTATAGGATCATCCTACCTGGGGAGTGCAAGGGAGAGATACAAGCAGAGACCCTCCTTTCCCCTAAGACTGACTCGAACTGTGTGAGGAGCTGCTGGATTCCATGTGCCCTATAAACAGCTCTCGACTGACTTCATTTGTGGATGGAAGTTCCAAGCTGAATGGACAACATCCTGTTCAGAAGGCTGCCACTCTGATCAAAGAAGTATGAAAATAAATAAAATTTAAAAGCTGTTGGAACCACTAAAACACATTAAGCCTTGAGAGAGATGTGACTGTGATCTGAGTCACGTATGATTACTACTTCTGTTCCTCAGATTATAGATTAACATGCTTTTTTATTTTTCTTGTTCTGTAGAATGACTAGAGAGAATTAAACAATGTCAGGGACAAAAACCTCCTGCCTGCTTTATTAACGACCCTTGTAATAGATTAACTTCCCCTTGTTGTCCTGCTTTGTTTAGACTAGGTGACAGAAAACCCATGACTCATACATCCTCTGTAAAAAATGTGAAATGTACACTCTCAAGAAGAAACACTACCAGTAGCCAATCAAATTGCTGTAACTATGTGCCGACCTTGAATGAAAAATGTAATCCTGCTAAAAACCCCTCTGTCTCTGCCTATAGAAATGAAACCTTAACTTTCCTACTTTGGAACACCGACTCCATTCCTTGGAGTTGGTGTTCCTCGAACTTTGTGCTTGAATAAACTCTCTTTAAATTAGATTCTGACCCTTTTGATTATTTTAGGTGGACAGAAAGTAAAAATAAATCAGCTCAGTGGTCTGAATTACACACTGTTTTCCCAACAGCGATGGAAGAATTGAACAGCAGTAGGAGCCCCTGTTTGAGGCCTTTACTGACTCATGGGCAGTGGTCAGTGGCCTCGCCACACACTCAAGCAAGAGGACAACGGAAAGCTGGTCTATTAGAGAGATTCGCATATAGGGCATGGCCCTGAGACAAAGCAGGGACCCCTCTTAGGGGCCTGCCAGGCCCCCCAAGCATGGAAACAAAGGAAAATCTTGAGTTCCTTTAGGGGAAGTTTCAGACACCTCGCTGGCCTTAACACGTGCACAGGAATAACAGTGGTCCTCCAGGCAAGCCAGAGTCAGGAGGTGTTTCCCTGTGGAAACTTAACATATGTTCTTGAATTTTTCAGAAACACCCAATGGATGGAAAATGCAGATAAGGGGGAACCGAGGAATTGATCCCTGTTCTTCGTCCTAAGTCTCCCCCTCACTGTCACATTCATCTTAACATTCCTTTCTGCCAATCCAAGACTCTCTGAATCCACCTGTCACACACACACCCCATCTCAGGATATCCTGCCTTTTGGGGCCAGGCAGTGGATAACCTCCATATATTGATTTGCAATTTTACCTGCCTGCAGTGTACCCTGCCTTTAACACCCTGCTTGTAAACCATCGGGGAGTTTAGGCTTTAAGTGTCAGCGCTTATTCTCTTGCATGGTGCCCTGTGATAAAATGTCTCTTCTTGATGCTGCCACTCTTGACTCCAGTGTCTGGCTTTACTGTGCCAGGTTAGTGAACCCCAGTTTGGTTTGATAACAACCCTATGGAAATTTGAGGGGTGTGTTAATGTAGGACATCTAGATACCCATCAGAAGAACCCCCTTCTGGGTTCGGAAGGTACCTGGAATCGACAAGCAGATATCCCCATGTGCTCCCTTGAGGTGGCCACCTGGATCCATGAAATGATGGATTTGGGGGTACAGCATCAGTGCAGAGATGGGCTGAATCTAGACATGTTCCTCTTGCTCCCTCTCAGGCACATGATGCTGGTAAGAACCGTTCTGTGTGCCAGCAAGAGAGACAGAGACTGCCGATGGCTATGGGGCAGATTCCTTGGTGGAAAATCCCTAAACATAGCTAGCAAGTGAGACCAATACTGATATCCTTGAGGGGGCTACAAATGGGTCTTGACAAGAATAGACACTGTCTCTGGACTGGGCTTTGCTTTTTTTTTGCTTTGAGACAGAGTATCACTCTGTTGCCCAGGCTAGAGTGTCGTGGCATCAGCCTAGCTTACTGCAACCTCAAACTCCTGGGCTCAAGTGATTCTCCTGCCTCAGCCTCCTGAGTAGCTGGGACTACAGGTGCATACCACCACACCCTGCTAGTTTTCTTTTTCTATAGTAGAGACAGGGGTCTCACTCTTGCTCAGGCTGGTCTCAAACTCCTGAGTTCAAGCGATCCTCCCGCCTTGGCCTCCCAGAGTGCTAGGATTATAGGCGTGAGCCACCGCCCCTGGCCCGGACTGGGCTTTGCTTACCCAGCAGAAAATGCAAATAGTCAGAGTGCCATTAAAAAACCAGAACAGAAGGCCAGGCACAGTGGCTCACGCCTGTAATCCTAGCACTCTGGGAGGCCGAGGCGGGAGGATCGCTTGAGCTCAGGAGTTCAAGACCAGCCCGAGAAAGAGCGAGACCCCATCTCTACTATAAATAGAAAGAAATTAGCCAAACAACTAAAAATAGAAAAAATTAGCTGGGCACGGTGGCGCATACCTGTAGTCCCAGCTACCCAGGAGGCTGAGGCAGGAGGATGGCTTGAGGTCAGGAGTTTGAGGTTGCTGTGAGCTAAGCTGATGCCACGGCACTCTAGCCCGGACAACAGAGTGAGACTCTGTCTCAAAAAAAAAACACCAGAACAGAAGATATTGCATGGATTTGGATGGATGGCCATCATTTTTTCAGCCTAAGGAACACACTGTACAGCCTATAATGTCCAACGATGGGCAGAGAGAGATCCTCCTCAAAGTAATAGCTCGATGGAGAAGTGGAACAGGCAATGAAAACATCGATTGTCTAACACAGAGGGAGATTAAAGCATCAAGGGCTGGTTTACACACATTCGCGTGTGTGCTCACACTCGACATGAGTGTGACATGACACTAAAGCAGAGTCCCCACTAGATTTTCCTATTTTTCTGATGGATCTGGGGAAGAGGGGGTGGGGAGGACGCTGGAATGACTATGCAATTCTTCCCAAAGGAGGAGTACGCTAGTATAACACCTATAATTTTTTTTTCTTTTTTCCCCAAATCACTTCAAAAAAATTTTTTTCCCTCCCCCACCTGATGTAGTATTCCTAGGACCAGGGCTGCAACCATAAGTGCTGGAAGCAGGGATGATTCCTAAGCAAGAAACTATAACTATATCTTAAACTTTATGCCAAAATTCCTAAGAGCCTGATGGAGGCGGGTTGTGCAAAATTGAGATTAACAATGAATGCAGCTATATTGCCTGGTGGTGAAAACAGCCCACAAGTTCTGCACCTGTGTTACCTTTCTGAGTGGACTGAGGAGGAGGTACTTGCTAGACTAGTACTGCTGCCTGCAATCTAGACCAGCACGGTGACAATTCTGAAGTCCCATCCAAAGGTAGAACAGTTTGGATATTAATGGAGAGAAGGAGAAATAGTAGCTGAGGGTAAAGAAATGAATAAAAGGGTTATGAATTGAGGGAAATCCAATATTACATTAACACCTCCAAAGAGGCTCAGGGTAAGAGATGACATTGTCTCTTAGCCCAATTATACCAGTTGCCTAAAAGGGGGAAGCTATATGTTTGCGAGACCACTCTTGCTTTGGAAACTGACAAGATTGAATGAAGCCTGCAAAGTGATCTCGCCCTGGAAGACATTTATACAGTATGATGGACTGGACTAATTATTAATGATTGAATGGAATTTTAGTAATGTGGCAGTGTATTTTGAATTGTACATCCTTTTGATGTAAGGGGTGCAGTATCGGAGACTGGGGGGTGGACTGTGATATTGTTGTGAAATATAAATTTGGTCTTCATTCTCGTTTCCTGGCATACAACTCCTAAAATCCTTGGAATCCGCAAAGTGATGCCTTTTTGTACACTAATGAGTTGACCGATGGCTGATAGCCCCAGGTGGATCAGGATGGGGCTGGTCACCAGAGAGACCAAGGCAGGACTAGAGGGCTGGGACTTTCAGCCCCACCCCACAACCTCTGGGGAGGGGAGACGAGCTAAAGGTTGAGTTGATCACCAGTGGCCAACAGTTTAATCAATCACATCTACGTAATGAAGCCACCATAAAAACCCAAAGGACAGGCCGGGCACGGTGGCTCATGCCTGTAATCCTAGCACTCCGGGAGGCCGAGGCGGGAGGAGCTCAGGAGTTCGAGACCAGCCTGAGCAAGAGCGAGACCCCGTCTCTACTAAAAAATATAGAAAGAAATTAGCTGGACAACTAAAAATATATATATATATAAAAAATTAGCCGGGCATGGTGGCACATGCCTGTAGTCCCAGCTACTTGGGAGGCTGAGGCAGGAGGATCGCTTGAGCCCAGGAGTTTGAGGTTGCTGTGAGCTAGGCTGACGCCACGGCACTCTAGCCCGGGCAACAGAGTGAGACTCCGTCTCAAAAAAAAAACACAAAAAGCCAAAGGACAGAGTTTGAAGAGCTCCCAGTAGCCGAACTGGTAGATGTTTGTAGAGGGTGGTGTGCCAGGGAGGACAGGGAAGCTCCGTGCCCCTTCCCCGCTTCCTCATACCTCACCCTACGCATCTCTTCATCTGTATCCTTTGTAATATCCTTTATAATGAACCAGTAAATGTAAGTAAGTGTTTCCCAGAGCTCTGTTAGCCCCTCTAGAAAATTAATCAAACCCAAAGAAAGGGTCATGAAACACCACCTTGAAGCGTGTCGGTCAGAAGTTCTCTGCAGAGGCCCGGACTTGTGACGAATTCAGGGGTGGGGGGCAACCTTGGGGACTGAGCCCTCAACCTTTGGGATCTGATGCTATTGTAACCATGGGACCAGTCCAAACAGGGCCTATTCTGTCAATAACAAAATGTTGAGTCACCTTATAGGTATAATAGAGCCAAAAACTGCAAGTCATGTAGCCCAGGCAACATGCAGCAAAAAAAGCTTGACCTCTAACAACACTCAAAACCAATGATTCCTCCCCTCAAAACCAAAAAGACCAGGACATGACCAAAACCTAAATGCCAGGACTCTTTCAAAAGCAAGGGGTTTGTTGGCCCAAAAGATCTAGGGCTAAAATCTGCTTCAACTTACCTTATAGTAGATGGTCAAATTTAAAGCCTTTCAATCAGACCCTGCCAAGCCAACGTTCCTAAATGCTTCCTCTTGCTCTCTCAGCCCCTACACGTGCCCCAGACCCCAAATCAGGGAGGTAGAGTTAAGTCCGCCTTCTGTCTCCTCCTGTCTTACAATAAAGCCTGTCTTTTCTCAAAAGCTGGTGCCACAATATTGGCTTCTGTGTGCACTGGGCAGCGAGCCCATTTGCCTAATAACACTATCTCCAGGTAGATAGTGTCAGAATTGAATCAGGACACCCAGCTGGTGTCTGCTGCTTGGTGTAGGGGGAAAATCTCTGCATATTTGGTCACAGAAGTTTTCTGTATTGATTGTTGTTGCTAAGTGAGAGAATAGAAAAGGCATGTTGAGTGTTTTTTTTCCTCTTAGCTGTATGAGAGGTTCAGGCCACAAAACAAGCTATACTGCCACTTGGGATGAAATGATCCTGAAGACAAAATGTTGCTGGATGTATCTGGGTAAAGATTCATAAAGATTCTTTAGGGAGTCTCCAAAAGTCCAAAGGAAAGAGTTGCAGTGAGATCTGCCAGGACTCTGGAGTAAGGCTAAGTTCACTATGGTCCATTTGGGAAAAAAAGGTCCCGATATGTCACTGGGCCCCAATAGATGCCAGGTGTCTATATACCTTAAGTTAGATATCAGAAAGGCACAGCAATAATTCACTATGTGATAGAGGTGGTATATTCAAAGGCTAAAGGAGTCCAAAAGGCACAAGTGAGTTAAATGAACAGGGGGGTTTCTGTGGCACCTAATTTTGTATATCTGACACCTCTCCTTTGACCCCACTTATGGCTTCATGGAGGGTTCCCTGCAACCAGCTGACAAAGGAGAAAAACATCGAATGCAATTCACAGATAAGTTAGTATTTTGGTACAAGCTGAAAATGTGTCACACTATTACAGTCCCAGTTGGGGGTCACCCAGAAGGACAGTAGTGAACCCTCTCAGGGCGCGGAACTATGAGCAGTATACTTTCTTATCCCCTTTGTGTGGAGAGAGCTGGGCTAAGGTACAAACACACACCAATTCCTAATAAGTGGCAAATGGCTTGGCTAGTCGGTCAAGGTCACGGGAAGAACAGACTGGAAGATTAGGAGTAAGCAGTTCTGAGCAAGGGCATATGGATGGAACTACAGGAGTGGGCACAAAGCATGTGGATCTCCGTGTCTCACATCCATGCTGACCAGAGATCCTCTACTGCACAGGAGGCTCTGCAGCCAGGCGGCCAGGGTGGCCCATCCTGCGGGTGTCAGCCTGCCTCTAAGCTTAGCCCCCCTGCTGCTTTGCAATAGACCCACACAAGAGTGTCCATGATAGCCAGGATGGGGGTTAGAAATGGGCCAGACAACTTGGGCTCCCTCTCACCAAGGCTGATCTAGCAATTGCCAACAAATAGCCAATGTGCCGGCAGCAGGTAGCAATATGGCAACATAGCTCAGAGAGAGTAACCAGCCATCTGGTGGCAGATCAATTATATCAGACCCCTTCTACTTTGGGGAAGGCAACGATTCATCCCTACTGGAATTACTGTGTCCTCCACATACGGGTTGCATTTCTTACCCATAGTGTTTCTGCAAGCATCACCATCCAAAGGCTTTAAAGAATGCTCAACCCATTACCTAGGGCCAGGAGACCCATTTTAAAGCTAAGGATGTATGAAGCTGGCCACATGAACATGGGCTTTGCTGGTCTCACCATATGCGCATCACCTAGAAACAGCCAGCCTGAGAGAACAATGGAACAAATGACTTCATTTTCAAGGTGTTGTGGGGTTTATAAACAATATATAAGCTGCGCATAGTGGCTCATGCTTGTAATCCTAGCACTCTGGGAGGCCAAGGAGGGAGGATCGCTTGAGCTCTGGAGTTCCAGACCAGCCTGAGCAAGAGTGAGGCCCCACCTCTACCAAAAAATAGGAAAAATTAGCCGGGCATGGTGATGCACACCTGTAGTCCCAGCTACTCGGGAGGCTGAGGCAGGAGGATTGCTTGAGCCCAGGAGTTTTGAGGTTGATGTGAGCTAGGCTAATACCATGGCCACTCTAGCCCCAAGGACAGAGTGAGAGAGTGAGACTCTGTCTCAAAAAACAAACAAACAAACAAAAAAACAGTATATGGTATGTCACATGTGACAAGACTATTGTTGTGGGATTTTGGAAAGAGATCATGTACATGGAGCACTTTGCACAGGCCCTGGCATGCAGCAAGTGCTCAATCAATGAGGTATTCATTATTAAATTAAGTATGATTAAATTAGGTGTTGTTATTAATTGGGTTGGATTGTGAAAATCCTCTAGGCCCCAAGGGGAGCCATCGGTCAGGCTTCACTGAGCCCCATAGGGCTATGGTCCCGCTATGAGAGACATGCTTTGACTCCTCCTAGCTGTTCTCCAAGTCCCCAGCTTGAATTCCACATTTCTACCAGCAGGCAGCGCACAGAGGGGAAAATGAAACTCAGCAGAGTGCAGGGAAATAGAAACCTTGGCGGGGATTGGCTGCCTGGGGCGAGATGGGGGCATCCAAATGTGATTATAAAAAGCCAGCCTGCAGCCGGAGAGCTGTGTGCTTGCTGCAGCTGCATCTACCAGCAGGCTCCGGCAGGAAGATTGCTTCTCTTCTCTCCTCCAAGGTAAACTCAGGAGCTGTGAAGTGTGGGTATCAAAGCTGCCACCCTCTGTCAGGCTGTCTGCCTGAGAGCCTCATCCTCCAAGAGCCAGGACGCCCATTCCTCAGGGAGGCAGCAGCCCTGGGTCCCTTTTAGTGCCCTAGGCTGGGGCTAGTCTAAGGGCACGGGTTGGGGCTTTTAGGGAGATGGGATATAAAACCGCAAGAGGCACATGAGCTAGCTTATAGGTGCCATACCAGCTCTGTCTGTGGCCTTAACCCTGTCACTCCACCTCTTGGGGCCTTAGTTATTTCCTCTGTAAGATGAAGATTAATCTACCTTACCTTCCCAAAGCACTGGATGATTTCTGGGTTTTTTGTTTGTTTGTTTGTTTGTTTTTGAGACAGAGTCTCACTCTGTTGCCCGGGCTGGATGATTTCTGAAGCCCCTTTATTGTAGGATCTAATGTGACAGCAAGTTCATCTTTAAGGATAGGTGAAGCAATCTGGAGTGCTTGTTGAAAGAGTGGGTTTGGGCATCAGTCGGCTGTGGGTTTAAATCCTGACTTTGCCACTTCCTGGCTGGGCAGCCTTGGGAATAGTACTTAACCTCTCTGAGCTTCAGTTTCCTTATCTATAACACATGGTTGATAACAATAGTACCTACTTCATGGGTTTTTTATAGGTACGAATAGACCTTGTGCTATAAAGTGCTAAGTGCTCAATACATGGGAGGCTTTTTGTTTATTTTTAACTTAAGGAAATAGCATTGAGCTGACAAAAATCACATTAAAGGTGAGTTTGAGGGGGCATATGTATTTTCTCATTTTGTGGTATAAAGGAAAGAGCATAGGTTTTGAATTCCAACAGTCTTGAATGTGTATCTAGGCTGCACAATTTGCTGTGTGACCTTGGGCAAGCTCCATTACCCTTTGTGAAATATATACTTGATCTTTGTCCCTTGTTTTCTGGCATATAACTCCTAAAATCCTTGACATCTTCAAAGTGATGTGTCTTTTGAGTAATAAGTGTCTAATGATTTGACTGATGGCTGGCAGCCCTAGGCAGGTTCTTGTATCCTTTGTAATATCCTTTAGAATAAACCGGTAAATGCAAGTAAAGTGTTTCCCTGAGTGAGTGGCTCTAACAGGTTAATCAAACTCAAGGAGGGGATTGCGGGGACTCCGATTAACAGCCAGTCACTCAGAAGCACAGGTAAAACAACCTGGGGCTTTTGACTGGCAGTCTTGGGGACTGAGCCCGCAGTCTGTGGGATCTGACAGTATAGTGTCAGAACTGAATTGCAGGAGGGAGCTGCTGAGCTGCAGAAAAGCTCTGGGGACCGTCCCCGTCTCTCACCCCGCCTCAGGTCTAGCGATAAACCCTGCGCGCGGCGCCACCATGCGGCAGAAGGCGGTATCGCTCTTCCTGTGCTACCTGCTGCTCTTCACCTGCGTCGGGCGAGCAGCTGGTAAGAACCCTGGAGGGAGGGAGGAGCATGGGATAAAGGAGGGAAGAGTTTCTGGATCCCGTGTAGAGTGTCAGAATGCCTGATGCGGAGGCCCTGGCGTGCTTCTGAACTAGAGGAGCTGTTACAGGGGACAATTGCTGTAGCCTGAGTCCCGTTTCAAATCCCCCTGCTCTGTCAATTACTGCCTTCCACCGAAATACACTCCATGGCGGTTCTGTGCCAGGCTTGGCACCTAGGGAAAGGTCCCTTCCCCTCTGTGAGGCTCTCTCAATGGGAGGGTGGCGGTCCCACCTCTGGGAGTGGTCCGGAGCACCAGGCACAGGGCAGGGGACCCTTGCGCCTTCCCCCCGCTCCACTTCGTCCGCTCTCCCGCAGGCAAAAGAGAAAAAGAGAGCTCAGAGGACAGCGGCTGGGGTTTCTGGAGCGCCCTGACCTACATGGCTGTCGGAGGAGGTGGGTCTGGAGGGCGGGGAGCTCCGGCGGGTGGGGCGGGCCCCTGCCCCTGCCCCTGCCCGGCGCTCGCTCACCGCCTCCTCTTCCTCCTCCTCTTCCTCCAGGCCTCGCGGTCTCGGCGCTGCCGGTCCTGGGCTTCACTGGCGCCGGCATCGCGGCCAACTCGGTGGCCGCCTCGCTGATGAGCTGGTCTGCGGTCCTGAACGGGGGCGGCGTGCCCGCTGGGGGTCTGGTGGCCACGCTGCAGAGCCTCGGTGAGTGCGGTCCTCTGGTGGAGACGTTCTCTACTGTTCTGAGCCCTTTGCGCGGGCTAACTCAGCTCGGTGGGGTGGATATTCTTCTTATTTTCAGCACACATAGGGAAACTGAGGCAACGAGGAATTAAGTAATTTACCCAATTTTCCCCAGCTAGGATTCGAACTAGAGCCAGGATTCGAATCTAGTCAGTATGATTCCAGAAGCCTCACTTTTAGCCTCTAAGGCCAGGCGCCTCACTGATGCTTTGGCCAAGTCACAACAAGCCTCAGTTCCCTCAGCTGTAAATCCGGATGGTCATCCTCGGCTTAACATTTTTTGAATCTGCTCAATCTCAGAGACCACAGTGGCTGAGAGATGTGGGGGAACCAGCCGAGTCAATCTCACACCAACCCTGGTCTTGACATGCGCTTTTTGAACACCACGAAGGGGACAGATACAGAGCTCCGAATGACTCTTCTAAAAAAAAAAATCACCTTCACTTCTCTCTCTTTCTCTCTCTCTTTCTACCTCCCACCCTCTGAGGCCTCCTAAGTCCTAGAGAAAACCTGCCCCTGACAAATTTCCCCTCTGCCTTTCTGAACCTTCCATCTTCTCTCAATTCCGGATGGCAAAAGCCCGAAGAACAGCCCAAAAGGAGAGAGCCCTTCTGGGAGGGCGCAGAGAGGAAGACACAGACCAGGCCACACCCCTGCAGTGGCAGGGGAAGGGTGTGGGCCACAAGGCCAGGGACATCCCTGTGCTATAAGATGTCCCCTGTCCTCTCACGTGTCACAGGCCTGTGACAAGGATGAAATGATCCCTTGCTTGTGAACACCCAGTACCCACACAGTGAGGGCTCCCCAAAGGTGGCTGTCAGCATCATGAATAATGTGGTGTTTTCATTGCAGACTGGAAGTGAAGGAGCCATTATTTCTGCTTTCTCCTCTCGGTACACGTCTCTGATTTGGCATAGCAAGTCAGGGTGGAAATAGAATTCCCTTCACAGAAGCCCCATCCCCTCTCTGGGCCTCCGTTTCTCCATCTGGAAACCAGGGACTCCACCAATGGTTTCCAGACACTTGGATTCCCAGACCTGGTGCTTGGGCCCTAGTGACCCATCTGTGCTTGCTTTACAGGGGCTGGTGGCAGCAGTGTCCTCATGGGCAACATTGGTGCCCTTCTGGGCTACTCCGCCCACAAGTACGTGGAGAGCAAGAAAGAGGATGAGGAGTAGCCACCGGCTCCCAGGAACCCCCTCCTTCCTCCTTGCCCTCCCTCTTACAGTGAGAATCCAGCACTTTCTCTGTCACTCTCCACAATGACATAGGTGAGAAAACAGAATAAACGTCTCTCAGAAAACACTTTGTTCTTCTGTGAGTCATTTTTTGCAATGAGAAGCCCAGCATGATCTGGCTCTGGCCTGCTCCATCCACACAGCCCCGACCCCATTTTCCCATCAAGTCAACCACAGCTCCTGGAACCAACCAGCTGGTTTTGTGTCTGGGCCTTAGCACATGCTGTTCTCTCTGCCTGGAATTCCTTCGGAAGCTGATCCGCCTGAGAAAGTCCCTTCCGTCCTTGCAAACCCGGCTTAGACATCGCCTCCTCTGGACTCCTGCCCAGCACAGCCTCCTGCTCCCCCTGTCGCAGCAGGAATGGGCAGGCTTGATTTCATGAGGTGCTTGAGGAGGGAGAGCTCAGTTTGTTCTCACTGAGAGAAGCTTCTGGTTACTTCTCTGACGAGGCAGAGATGGAGAAGCCAGGTCTCCACTCTGTCGGGAAGCACCAGCATGCTCACCTCAGGTGGAGAATACAAGGCCAGACCCTCGCTCTGGGGAAAGGGTGTGACGTCAACTTTCTGAGGGGTCAGCAAGACCTCCCTTTCCTCACAGAACTCTGGGGACAGGGCAAACAGTTTGCACATGAGCCCACAGGCCTTGTGACTAGGAAAGGAAGGACACAACCCAAGCACACAGAAAGCACTCAGTAAATGTCAATTATAATTATGGTTAGGGACTTGCATAAAACACAGAGGAAATAGCCAAGTGACAACCAGGAATTAGATCACCCAACTCAGTTGGGCTTTGTCTCTGGGGCTCACAGACGATGTTCTTGCTTTCTTCCAAAGGTAGGCACCAAATTAGGGTCTCTTACCCCAGAAGCACCCCCTTCCATTTATTCCCTTGGACAGCATCAAGACAGAGACAGCTCTGCCCCCAGGAGTTTAGATCTGAGGCCTTGGCAGTCCTCAGGCTGAATGACACTGAAAATGACCAGTCCTGGCCGGGCATGGTGGCTCACACCTTTAATCCGAGCACCCTGGGAAGCCAAGGCGGGAGGATTGTTTGGGCTCAGGAGTTTGAGAACAGCCTGAGCAAGAGCGAGACCCCGTCTCTACTAAAAATAGAAAAATGAGCTAGGCATGGTGGCGTGTGCCTGTAGTCCCACCTACTCAGGAGGCTGAGGCAGGAGGATAGCTTGAGGCCAGGAGTTTGTGGTTGCTGTGAGCTAGGCTGACGCCATGGCAGTCTACTCAGGGCAACAGAGTGAGACTCTGTCTCAAAAAAAAGAAAAGAAAAAAAGAAAATGACCAGTCCTTTAAGGGGATACTCCACCTTCCACAGGATCCCCTTGGGCCTGCGTGGGGTAACTCAGGGCCTTCATTCCGCAGGCATTCACTGGGTTCTTACCCTGCACGAGGCACTGTGCCAGGTGCTAAGGACACTGCAGTGGAAGAGACCTAGTTCCTACCTACTTGGGGCTGACAGTGCACAAATGAGGAGCCCCCAAAAGCACCCATGACCCCTCTTCTCCCTCCCTGTCACCATTTCTTTGCTCCACGTCCTTTCACCCACTCTCGCCCTTGCCAGCCTTCACGGACCACAATCATCCCGTCTACGAAGCCTGCGGCGGAATGGTGGACACACACCAGGATTCACTGGTGCAACAAGTCAAGAGATGCTCAATGCACCTCTAGATGCCTCCCTGGCAATGGCCTTCAGAGAGACACAGAGCTGAGTCCTGACCCAGCCCCAGGGTTGGGTCACCTCAGCCAAGTTACTTACTTTCTCTGAGTCCCAACTTCCTTGTTTTTCAAACAGGGGTTGTGGGTGTTGGATGTCAGGGTCTCTGGAGCTTCCTGCTCTAAAACATCTGCTGAGCTGGCAGCACATGCTTCTGAGTCTCCCTGGCCCCATCAGATCCTAGCCCTCTCAGGGTGAATTTTATTTTTGGAAGCAGCCAAAAGCCACTTTGTGGTGCCAATTTTGATGACTAAAGTGATGGGCGATGGTGCTGGGAGATGCCATGTTTGGTCACGAACGAGGGTAACTAGAAACTAGCAAGGCAGCTCCTCACTCTGGGACCACACCTTAAGATGAGTCCAGAAATAGATCCCATCTCTGACTGACTTGCCGTAAGACAGTATTGGCTGGGCACGGTGGCTCACGCCTGTAATCCTAGCACTCTGGGAAGCCGAGGCGGGTGGATCGTCTGAGCTCAGGAGTTCAAGACCAGCCTGAGCAAGAGTGAGACCCCGTCTCTACTAAAAATAGAAAAAAAAATTAGCCAGTTAACTAAAAACAGAAACAAAAAATTACCCGGGCGTGGTGGCTCACACCTGTAGTCCCAGTTACTTGGGAGGCTGAGGCAGGAGGATCACTTGAGCCCAGGAGTTTGAGGTTGCTGTGAGCTACCCTGACGCCACTGCACTCACTCTAGCCCAGGCAACAAAGCGAGACTCTGTCTCAAAAAAAAAAAAAAAAAAAAGACAGTATCAAGGTCCTCCGTCCTTATCATTTCCCTCAGTTTCCTAGTCTGTAAAATGGGGAAGGAGAGGAGTTGGACTCTCATCCAGACCTAGAATAGCTTTCTCAAGCACTCAAATTTGGCGTGTCTTGCTCTTTAACAAATCCCTTTATCTAGGGATTTCCCTTCTTTAAAGGGCTTTCCAGGTCCCCACACCCTTGAACATCCACTCCCTCTCCCTCCAGAGGCTCCTACAATTTCACGGTGCTATGTGCGGAAATGACCACCAGGTGGCAGTGCAGCCCCACCTTGGAATCTTCATCGGCCTTCCTCAGCCTGGAGCAGCTCCACAATTACCAAGCGCCCTCCCAAGGGCAGGCCCCTCCGCGGTGGCTAGGGACCTAAATGAATAGACCCTGACCCTGCTATGCCGTAGAAGCTCTCGAAGCTCGGGGAGTGGTCCATCCGAGGATCTCTGCAGGGCCTGCCCCCTCCTCTCCCCTTCAGACCCTCAGTCCTACAATTCAGGGACCTCCAAACTCCTGAGCGTGACATTCTGGACTCTCTGCAATCAGGTCTCCCCTCCAGGCCCACAGCCTGTGCCGCCAGACCTGAGCCACAAGGATTTAAAGGACAGAGGAGCACTCCACACTTCTTGGCTGGGCAGCAGAGGGTGATGCTAGGAACAGGGCATCCCTGTATTCTGCCTGGAAGGGGCCGGGCCCGCAGCAGCTGGAGGTTGCGGAGGCAGAGGAGGACTGAGGCTTCCTGTGAGGAACCGAGGAGCCACTTCCTTTAAGCAGATGGCTAGGGGGAGGGGTGGAAGATTAGGGAGCATGGGCTTCCTGGCTTAGGGGGAGAGAAAAGGGGTCCCAGGAAGGCCCCATGAAGAGGCCCAGAGCCTTCTCTTTTCCTTCCCTCTGGGATCTTCGTGCAGACAGCTGCTGGGACAGGCGGAGTCACACACGGGAAGAAGCCATGTGCAGTGAAGCTGCGGAAAGGACAGGTTAGGGGACAGGCTCATCTGTATAGGCCAATAAAGAAATGGGACCTTAGTTATTCCAGAAAGCAAGCCCAAGCACCTAGCCCCAAGTACTCAAGTCCAGTACCCAGCTTGAGAACTCAGCCCAAGTACTTGGCCTTAAATATCCAGCCCCCAGTTCCCAGCTCCAAGCACCAGCTCCCAGAGAAGTGTCCAGTGCCCAGTCAGAGGCTGGCAGGAGCCTAGTGGTTTCTTTGTATGAGCAAATGACCCCACAGGAGAGCTTGTCCCCACTCACTCTCCCAGGATGTATATACTGGACTGACTCTTCTCCTGTAGCCAACACCAAGGGAAATGCCAGCCCAGACATGACAGATAATCACACAACCCAAATTGGTGCAATTTTACTGCTTTTGTTCTATTCACACACACTTGCTTGTCTAGAGTGGTGTCCGGCCACCACCCACCCATACCCCCAACCACGGAAAACCAGATCTCCCAACAGGGTCAGAAGCAGGAGGGCAGGGAAAGAGAGGCCTCCTGAAGCCAGCACGAGGTAGAGAGGGCTGCATTGCTGCATGACTAAGTGCAGCGCCACCCCTTAGCATTGCTGCGTGACTCTGACCGAGTCTCTGCCTCGCCATAGTCTGCCCATTAGACAGCCCTTGCCTGCCTCTCTCCAGGGACAGGCATGAGGAGGGGGAAGTCTCACTGGCGGGCAGGGGTATCTGCCAGGAGCTGTTCAGTTACAGATCACAGCAGGATGGGGTAGGTAGGTGGCAGTGGTGGTGATGCCACAGGTGGTGTTCTTGGCAGACATTAGGATGTAGCCACTGATGCCCCACAGTGATGACCATGAACTCTTGATGAACCAGTAGGGCTTGACTTCCAGCACCCATAGCTACTGGGGGCGTGGTGTGGTTCGGCCTCTCCAAGTGCTGACCTGCAGAAGGGGCAGAGTGTCTTCACTCAGCCATAATTACTCACCCATTCTCTTGGAACCCACCAACCCAAGCCCATTCCTCCCTCGATCTTCTCCACTTTGGACAAAGGCACCTCCAGGCATGCAGATGCGTAGGCCAGACACCTTCCCAAAGGCTTTTCCAAACCCCTGACTTTCCAATGATGGCTCCTTATTTACTCTTTGGTCCCCATTCAAATGCCACCTCCCCAGAGAAGCCCTTCCTGACTAGTGACTTTAAAAAAGCCTCCTTATTTCTCCCTACCACAGTGGTTCCCAACTTCTCTGTATATTGGAATCATCTGGGAGCTTCAAAAATACTGATACCTGTGTCTCACCCATAGTGATTATGATTTAATTGGTCTTGGGTGCAACCTGGGCTGTGGAATGTTAGAAAATGATCTTCAGGTGATTCTAATGTGCAGCCAAGTGTAGGAAGCAAAGCTCTAGTATATCATCCTGTTTTAGTTTTCTGTATAAGGCCAGTAAAGAAATGGAGACTTGGTTACTCCAAGAATCAGGCCCAAGCGACCAGCCCATGTACCCAAGTCCCAGTCCCTAGCCTCAGAATCCAGCTCCAAACACCCTGATCCAAGGTTTTGCATATATTAACTCATTATCCCTTACAACAACCCTATTGGATGTTCTTACGATCTCTGTTTTACAGATGAAGAAATCAAGGCACAGAGAGGTTAAATAACTTCCCTAAGGCAAACAGCTAGCAAGTGACAGGGCCAGGATTTTAACCCAAAGAGTCTGCCTTTGTAGAACAGTGCCTGGCACCTACAGGGGACTCTACAAATAATTGTCTCATGAATGAATGACTTAATCTTAACCTCCCTTTGCCTCACGCACCCCCCACATTCAATCCATCAACCAGCCTGCCTATAGATTGTACCTTCTAATTATTTGAGTCCGTTTATGTCTTTCCACCCATGTGGCCCCCTCTCATCTATCTCGATACTCTCCTGCTTGGAGGGCACCTCCTCGTCTCCCAGTGTCCGCTCTTACCCTGTGTCCACTGTTGTCTATTTTCCACACACAGCTAGGAAGATCTTAAAACACTAAGTACCCAGTGGCTGCTCACCGCATTTAGAAGAAAATCCTACTTCCTTGCGGTGGCCTTCAAGGTCTTGAATAATCTGCAAAACCTCCAGAGCCCCATCTCACCTTGTTTCCTTCCCTCTTTTTCATTTTTTTTTTTTTTTTGTCTTTTTCAGCTTATGACTTTGCCAGCAAACTTCCCTCTTTTTCAGACATACTGGCCTCATTTTCGTTCCCAGAACCCTCCGAGTGCCTGCCAACCTTAGGGCCTTTTCACAAGCTCCTCTCCCTGCTTCGAACACTTGTTGCTTCAGGAGTCAGCTCAGCGTAACTTCTCCAGGGACCTGAAGTCCAGTCCAAACTAGACACCTGGTTATTACAGCAGCCTGTACCTTACGTTCCTAGAATTGATCATGGCTGTAATAAAAACATAATTGGCACAAGCTTTTGTTATCGTCAGGCTTCCTCGCTACACTGTGAGCTCCCTGAGGACAAGCACAGGGTTCATCACGCTTTATCGCCAGCAGGCAGCACAGCGCCCGGAGCCTAGGAGGCCCAGTAACTTCGGCTGAGTGGATGGACACAACATACAGATGGAGGATGGGTGGTTGCATGAGTGAGTGAGTAAGTACATTTTAAAATTAGGAAGCTATTTGCCCTGCCTGTATTTCTTAGGGCAGTTACAATATGAGCGACTCACATGGGAATTATTTTCACCCTTCGAGGCCCCACCCACTGCCCCCGACTCTCGGCGCGAGGAACTGGGCGGGGCTTCCGGGGTCGGCTTCATGGCGTCACATGAGAGGCGTGCCAGGAGTCAGTGCTGCTCTCTGATTGGCGGGCGCGGGGCAGCCGCGCCCACATTCACCGCCGCTGCGGTCCGCGTAGAAACCGTAGCAGTAGCGAGCGAAGGAGTGCGCTCAGGTGTCCGCGTAGACTGCCTTCGGGTCGCGCGGCCGCGGCGCCAGCTTCGGCGCGTCAGGGTCGCCCGGGGGCACGTTCATGTAGCCCGCGAAGCGCAGAGTGGCGCCGAGCGGTTTTCGAGGCTGCCGCCGGTCTAGGCGGTAATGGGACGGTGGAGGGGACGCGCGCTGCGGCGGGACCGCTCCCCGCAGCAGGCGGGCGCAGGGTGTGACCCAGCCTCCGGGCGCTCACTGGAGCGCGGCTATTTCGTGGCCTGACCTCGGCGAGGAAAGTCCCAGAAACACAGTCCCACCGTCCCCCTCACTCTCCTTGACACGCTCTGCCTCTTTCTCTCGCCCCAAACTCAGACCCAGAAGAGCTGCGGACTAGGCGTCCGCAGGCCTGGTTTCTCAGCCCCAACTCTGTGTGCCCCTGAACAAGTCATGTCTTCTTCAGTATTACTGCTACTTAAAAAAAAAAGCCATGCCTTCTGGACCTCAGTCTGCTCATCTGTGAAATGAAGCGACACCTGCATTAAATGATGTGACGTATGAAGCGCCCTGCCCTGGGCTTGCATATACTAGGTGCTCCGCAGTTGCTAGTTCCTCTTTCCTGACTCTGACCCTGCAGCAGATTTGCTCTGTGGTCTTGAGCAATTAACCTCTGGGGGCCTCGCTTCCCCCATCCTAAGATGAGTGAATTGTCTTTCCAGCCCTGAGGTCCTGGAAGCTAAGACTTCTTGGATCAACAGTCAGTGGTGAGCTGAGACCTGGTCCTGCCTCTTGGTATCTGGCCTCTGGCTTTCTGGTCTCATGAGCCCTCACCATCTTCTTTCCCCACACTCTCCTCATCCTCCCCAACCACCCACCCCAACTCGGGGCCCTCTAGCCGTGTCACTTGACTTCTCTGAGCTTCCTCTGACAAATGAGTTTCTTCATCCTCCCTGAGATGGCTCTAATGAGATTGTGCCTAAGAGAACTGGGCTCCCCAGAGGTTCTTTGAGGTCTTAGGGGATACAGGGACTGTAAAGGGCGTCCCAGGGCAAACCTTCCTCCATGACCTTACCAGGGATGCACTCCCCTTCATGAACCCCTTGGCTCCCCATGACCCTCGGGCCACTCAGGAAGACCCACAAGACCACAATGCCTGGGTCACTATTCTCAGACAAGCCTCCTCCCCTCCCTTCTCGCCAGGCTCTAGCCAGACTGAGCTTGGAGTTCTCTCTCCTCTCCTCCAGGGACTTGGACACATGATTCCCTCTGCTGGGATCACTTCCCTGCCTCATCCCCTCTCCTTAGACCTGGCTAACTCCTCATCCTTGACCATCATGGGAGAGAGTGGATCCTGATCCCTAAGACGGGTCCCTGTTCAGCTGAGGACTGGAGAGTGACTGCTGACCTCATCCAGTGCAGCCATTTTCCTTGCTTCCTTCCCTCTGGCCATGCTGACCTTTCAGTTCCTTGACAACGCCTGGCTCTCTCTTACCTTTAGTCTTTTGCACCTGTTGTTCTCTCAGACCTGAACACTCTTCTCTTCCCTAGTTAACTTGAATTTATCCTTCAAATCTCAGTTTAGAAGTCACTTCCTCTGTGGGTGGGAGGGTGAGGCTCCATGACCAGCCCCTGCTATGTCAGAGCATGCACTTTCTTGGCACTATTTAATGTCTCTCTTCCCTATTAGAATGTAAATTACAGGAGGGTAGGGATGCCTTGTTACTGTATCCCCCAATTACAATGATGGGCATGGAACTGGCCCAAGGTAGAGTCTCAATAGGAGTTTATTGAATTAATGAGAGTGAATCTCTACCCAGTGCTTGTCCAGTCTTGGCTTGCATACCTCCAGAGACAGGGAGCTCACTACTTTTTTAAAGCAGCCAACTCCATTTCTTTGTTAGAAGGCTTCT
This sequence comes from Propithecus coquereli, assembly GCF_000956105.1. NCBI lineage: Eukaryota > Metazoa > Chordata > Mammalia > Primates > Indriidae > Propithecus > Propithecus coquereli. The sequence continues at coordinate 1,710,345 of NW_012147941.1, forward strand.
AATTCCTGCCCACCTCCAAGAGATTACCTGGAGCTGAGGCCCAGAGAGAGTGATTACCTTTTCTGAGGAGGGCCTGCTCACCAGTCCTGAGGGACCATGTGGGCTCACCCGGCCCTGGAAGAGCCCATGGGCGTCAGCACTGGCACAACCTGCATCCATGTGGAGGCCTGGGAGTTGAGACATCGTCACAGCCCATTTCCCCTTTGATCAGGAATCAAAGCAGCATCTCCTAGGGACAAGGATACTAGGTCCCCTGTCTGGGAGTGGAGAAGCCAGGAAGGAAGCATTTTCAGGTAGCACTGGACTCTTATAGCTTCATTCAACCCTCATGCCAGTCCTATAGTGCAAGAGACCCTGTTCCCATTTTACAGATGCACAAACTGAGGCACCTTTGTGGATGCTACTTACCTAAGGTCACACAGCAAGACAGTGGCAAAGTCAGGCCTAACTTCCAAGCCTGACCTCTTTCCTCTACCCCTTGGCTTGGTGCCTCTTGTCTACCTGCCCTGCTTCCAGGCTCGTTCTGCCCTAAACATCCTGAGGTTCTAGAGTGTCCCATGGCTCCTGTTTCCCACAGCTGGGTCCCACCCCAGTGGGGACTCAACAGCTGTGCCTTGGCAGCAGCTAAGAGCTGGCTGAATACCAGGAGTCTTCCCTTCCTTCTGTACTTGGTCACTCCCTAAAACCACGGAGGGACCAGGACCAAATTAGGCAGTGGCCAAAGAGGTATCTTATAGAGACCAAGCCCTTAAAACTAGTCTGGGCCACTTACTTGCTATGTGACCTTAGGTGGGTTCCTTTCCTTCATGGCCTCACTTACCATCTGTTAAGGGGCCAACTTACCCTTTTGCAGGGCCTCAGTGTGCCAGGATTCCGAAAAGTTGCTCTTCTGTCTTCCAGGCCATCTCACCTTTCGACATTCACCTTGAGGAACACGGCCCCTCTCCAGGGCTCCTCTGGTGGCAAAACTCCAGCATAAATTGCACATAACCTGGTTCTTTGTTTGTTTGTTTGTTTTCTCAATTTATTAATAGGTTTTGAGGAGGGGTGTTCAATTGCCTTGTTTTTTTCTTGTTGTTGCTGTTTTGTGGGTTTTGTTGTTGTTGTTGAGACACAGTCTCACTCTGTCGCCCTGGGTAGAATGCAGTGGCATCATTGTAACTCACTGCAACCTCCAACTCCTGGGCTCTAAGCGATCCTTCTGCCTCAGCCTCCTGGGTAGCTGGGACTACAGGTGTGCGCCACATGCCCGGCTGGGTCTTTTTTTTTTTTTTATCCTTTCTTTTTGGTAGAGACAGGGTCTCACTCTTGCTCAGGCTAGTCTCAAACTCCTGAGCTCAAGCGATCCTCCTGTCTAGCCTCCCAGGGTCCTAGGATTACAGGCATGAGCCACGTCACCCGGCCATAACCTGGTTCTTGAAGGGGGTCACAGATCCTGGCTTGGGCAGCCAATGGGTTGGGGGACCCAGCTCCCTCCTGATTCATCTCCTCTTGGCCTTGGTCTCTGTTGGGGAACAGGCACTCTCATCATCCCTGCTCCCTCTACTTTCTGTGGTCTTTATAAAGCCATTCCCTAGGGCTGTGGTCCCCACCCCTGGGGTTGAAGACTGGTACCAGTCTGTGGCCTATTAGGAACCGGGCCCCACAGCAGGAGGTAAGCGGCAGGTGAGCTAGGGAGCTAGCAAGGGAAGCTTCGTCTGTATTTATAGCCACTCCCTATCACTTGCATCACCGCATAAGCTCCGCCTGTAAACTGCGCATGCGAGGGATCTAGGTTGTGCACTCCCTTATGAGAATCTAACACCTGATGATCTGAGGTGGAGCTGAGGCGGTGATGCTAGCGCTGGGGACCGGCTGCAAATTCAGATTATCATTAGCAGAGAGGTTTCACTGCACAATAAATGCAATGCGCTTGAATCATTCCGAAACCATCCCCCACCCCGGTCCATGGAAAAATTGTCTTCCATGAAACTGGTCCTTGGTGCAAAAATGGTTGGGGACCGCTGCCCTAGGGGACTCTACCTCTCCTGCCTCCTCCTGTCTCCTCTGTCCTCCCTCCCTTCTTCCTCACACAATGTTTATGCATGCCTGCTCTGTGCCTGGCACTGGCTCATAGAGCTGAATTAGCTGAGTGCCTGTCCTTGCAAATCTCCCAGTGTGGTGGGGGAAGATGGACAAGGAAAACGAATAACAATTCATTCACCCATCCCAAATCCTATTGCCCACAGTCTGCGCCCCACATAGCAGCCTGAGTGCTCCTGTGAAAACGGAGGTCAGAACCTGTCACTCTTCTGCTCACCCCCTCTCATGGCTCCCGGTGTCAGAGGAAAAGCCAGTGTCCTTGCTGTGACCTACAAGGCCCTGCACGATCTACCTCATCTCCTCCCACTCTCCCCTCTGATCACTCCCTTCCAGCTGCACAGGCCACCTTGCTGTTTTTAAACATGCCAAGCATGCTCCTGCCTCAGGCCTCTGCATTTGCCCTTGGTCCTGCTAGGAAAGTCTTCCCCCAGGTATCCAGGACACCGCCTCCTCTTCACTCAGGTACCCCCCCCAAGCAGGGGCCTTCCCTGGCTGTCCATCTAGATACTACTCCCTAATTGCCTCTGGCCTTTTACCAGCTTTATGTTTTTTTTCTTAGCCACTACCAAATGACATGTAATTATTTGTTTATTTTCTGTTCCGCTACAGGAGTATAAGTCCCATAAGATTTCCTGAGGTTCCCTACCCCTCAGGAAGAAAAAAAAAACAGAGAGACAAAGACAAAGAGAGAGAGAATAATACCAGAAAATTTCTGAAAAAAAATAAAAGGCAACACTCATCTTACTATAATACTACTAGATAATAATATTTAAAGCCTCAATAATTAAAACAACTTGGTTTGGGTTCTGGGAGAGACAAACAGACCAATGGACTGGAAAAAAAGTCCAGAAATAGACCTAATTGCACAGGGGAATTTGGTATTTGATAAAGATGGCATCTCAAAGTGGAGAAGGGACTCTTTAATAAGTGATGTTGGGACAACTTGGTAGCCAACTGGGAAAAAAAATTAGATCTTCGCCTGACATTGAACACCGGCATGAGCTGCAAAGGGATCAAAGATTTAAATGCTAGAAAAATCAAAATAAAAACCATGAAAGCACTAGAGGAAAGCATGGGAGAATTTGTCATCTCATAGTGGGAAAAGTTTAACCATGACTCAAAAATCAAAAAGCCATTAAAAAAGATTGATAAAGTCAACTATATAAAAATCAAAAACTTCAGCATGGAAAAACACTATAAATCAAGTCATAAGACCTGGGGGAAAATATTTGCAGCTCAGATCACAGACAAAGGGTCATCTCGATAATTTTACAAGAATTCCTGGAAATTGATTAAAAAGACCCATGATCTAATAGAAACATAGGCCTAGGGTATGAACTGACAGTTCCCAGAAAAGTTAATAAAAATGGCTCTTAAATGTATGAAAAGAAGTTTAAACTTACTCAAGAAATGCAAATCAGGAAAACGGCACTGGGCTATGTCACGGTTCCAACATGTCCCCCTAAAAGCCTGTGTTGGAAACTTAATCCCCAGTGCAACAGTACTGGGAGGTGGGGCCTAACGGGAGGTGATTAGCGGTGAGGGCTAATCCCTCAGGAATGAATTAATGCTGTTCTCACAGGAGTGGGTTCATTATTTTGGGAATGAGTTCATTATAAAAGGGCAGGTTCAGTCCCCTTTTTGCTCTCTTGCCCTCTCTTTGCCTTTCCGATGACGCAGCAAGAAGCCCCCCACCCCACCCCGCCACAGATGTCAGCCCCATGACCTTGGACTTCTCAACCTCCAGAACTATGAGCCAATAAATTCTGCTTATTATTAATTATCCAGTGTGTGGTATTTTGTTATAGCAGCACAAAATGGACTAAGATAAATACCATTTCTTATCAGTCTGGCCAAAAAATGTAAAAGTTTCATAACATATTCTGTGGGCATTTCTGTAAGGACACAGTACCACTCGCATGTGTTCTCGCTGAGTACTCTCACAGGTGTGAATATAAATTGATAGAGGTCCCCAAAAGGGCACTTTGGCAAAATCCATCAAAATTACAAATGCTTTCCCATATCCTACTTCTGGGAATTTGTGCTTCCGATTTCCTTGCATAAAAGACAAATGATGTATGTACAGTTATTCTCTGCAGCACTGCTTGCAATAGCAAAAGATTGGAAACAACCCAACTGTTCATTAGTAGGTTGCTAGATTAAGTAG
>NW_012147941.1:1716983-1720892 GCF_000956105.1 Propithecus coquereli
CTTACTGTAGCTGCGAAGGCCCACCAGGACGTGACTGTCCCTCCCGAACAGCTCTCAGCTCATCTCCCCTCACTCACTCCCTCCAGCCACGCAGGCCTCCCACCTGCACCTCCGCGGCTCTTCCCTCCTCACTTCACTCAGGTCTCTGCTAAATGTCATCTCTGCAGGGAGGCTTTCTCGCACCTAAAAAAAAAAAAAAATGTTTTTAAAGCCATCCTGCCCCTGATTGCCAGCACTTTCTACCTCTTCCCCTGCCTGACTTCTCTTCCAAGCACATGTCACCCGTGACATCACGTATGTGCTGGTTGTCTCCTCCCACTTCCAAGAGGGCAGGGACTGTGTCTGTCCTGTACACAGCTCTGCTCTCAGGCCCTAGCACAGAGCGTGACACATTCAGTCAGTATTCTTTGTATGAATGAACGAAATGAGACACCCTATGTAAAAGTGCTCAGCACGGTGCCTGGCCCACAGTAGAGCTTCCATAAATGTGACTTCCCTTCCCTCCCAGGGAACAGGAATACCTCCCATGTGATCATATGGAGTCCTTCTCTCAGGGCGCCCTCACTTTCTCTCCTTCCCAAGTGGCCTTTTCATTTGGCTGTTGACCTGAGGGTACGATATGTCCCCCAGTAGACAATGGTTCCCCTGTGCAGGAACTGTGGGAACTCTGGTTCAGACCTGCTCGGCCTCTGGCCTCCTTCCTTTCCCAGAGCTCAGCCTATGGAGCTGTCTACAGGGACCACTTGTGTCACTTCCTGACTCTGATAAGGAATTCCCCCTCTGGCTTGTTCCCTTTCTCTGTCAGTAAGTCCCTTCTGTAGTCTAACTGAAATCATTCTTGCTGCAATAAAGAATGGGTTTCCTCTTAGTTCCCTAGGACATCTGAGAGAGCAGCTGGGCTATTTTTTCTTTCATTGGTTTTCAGAAGTTTAGGGGTGAACCCCCACCATGGAGTCGCCAGTCTAGGCCCTCAGGCAGAGCCACGCTTGTCAGCTGCATGGCAGAAAAGGTTTCCCTTTAGTTCAGCTTAGAGGCTCTCAGAGGGCCTGGCGGGGCTGCCAGCTGCCCAAGACTGTGGTCCATCCATGGTCAGGAGCCAGGCACGAGATGTGGCGGACGTGTTTTGGGAGGTGATTGAACCTGGATGAGGGGAGAGGCTGACACCTGTAACCTTGATCGCTTCACCCCGCCTCCCCCTTCTTAATTTATCCATCCATTCAGTCAGTACAGAGTAAAACAGTCGGAAGCATCGACTATGTGCTGGACACCCACTTCTTACCTTCTCTAAGTCTTGCTTTTCCTGTGTATAAAATGGGGATAATAGCAGCCTATTTACACGGTCATTGTGAAGAGCAGATGAGCTGATGTGTATAAAGCCCTTAGCATAGACCTGGCTCATTATAAATACTCAATAAACGTGTTTTTCAATTCAGTCGGCAAATCCTGAGCGATGCCGTCTCTGAGCCAGGCCCTCCAGGGGCCAGTGGAAAAGGCAGATGCAGAAACAGATATGTACAAAATAAAGTCCAAGCAAGAGAGTACTTGGGGACGAGGTGGGGCTGAGAGCCCACCTGCCTGCCGCTCTGCTGGGTGACCTTAGGGGAGGCTCACCCTCCTTAGTCCTGCAGGGAGAACACAGGAGTTGCCTGGAACTAAGGTGGGGCAGGACTAAGGACTTGGAGTTGAGCCAGTCGGCCCTGCTTTCCAATCCGGCCTCTGCCGAGTTCGCCCAGTGTAATCTTGGGCAAGCCCTCCCCCACTCTGAACCCCAGTTTCCTCCTCTGAACAGTGCGGATTACCCTATGCGGTGGCAGGGTGGTTGTGGGGATGCAGAAGACGGATGGCAAATTGGAAGGTGCTGTGCCCTGTGCAGGAGCAGTGCCAGCCCTGCCCACCTGAGGCTGTGGAGGAAATTCTTCCTGTGCAGCCCCAAGTCCTCCTTGCTGCTGTTGCTCCTCCCATGCCAATGGCAGTGGTGCTCTGAGAGGTCGAGGTCCTTGCCCTGTTCCATGAAGTCTGCCCTGAGGATCACCGGGACGTGGTGTTGCACCTTGGGCAGAGGACTTCCATGCAGAGGACATCCTGGGGAGGGGCACAAGGGCAACCGGGATACCACAGCTGCTCCCACCCTGAGCTAGAGGGGGCTGGATGCTGGTGCAGGGCCTTGGCCTGCTCAGTCACTGAGTCACTACATTCTTGGACCAGTGACTCTGCCTCCCTGAACCTCAGTTTCCAGGGACAATGAAATTGACCTTGCAAGAGAGTCTTTCAAAATAAACCTGTCCCATTCTCAGCTTGCGGACCACTCCATAGTGCCCGCCCCCTTCTCCCGGCTTTGGTGAAGTCATGGGTGGGATGATTTCTGCCACTTTGCTGCATGGATAGGGCTCTTAATTATGGGGATCTGGGTTCCGAGCCCGGCTCTGCTGTGTTACCTTGGGCAGATCATTTTGCCTCTCCGAACTGCAATGGCTTCGCCTTTGAAACACAGATAATAATCCTTGTGTTGCCCGTTACCAGTTTGCTTTAAGGCTCAAGTGGGGTAGTAGTTACAGAATGAATCTTCCATTCAACAAATATTTACTGAGCACACGCTATGTGCCAGGCCTGCTTTAGACATAGACATAAGGCATTTATAATTGTTTCCTGCGTCAATCAGCTTACAATGATGAAGGAACTGGAGTTTGGGGTGGCGGGAGAGATTCCAAAACTCCTGATTAGAACCCCCTGGCTCCTGACAGCTTTTTTTGTACACCTGATATGTACAAGGCACTTTCAAAGCCATCATTTCCTTTACTTCCCATCCTGGGAATCAGATATATTGTTCTAGTTTTATGTGGAAACTAAAGCCCAGTGTTGTTAAGTCACTTGCCTATGAAATAACACAGCTGGTAACTTGTGGGTCCTGAATTTGAACCATGCTGCCTTTGGTAAAGAAGGAGGTGAGAGTTCGCTATAGCACCCCTACTCTGTGGGGTGATGAGCCAGGTCTGCTCCTGGGGATCCTGGCAGGGACCTTAGCCAGTACTATCCCTGTCCCCCAGGAGTCTCCAGTGCTACAGAGGACAAGAGGACCAGACTCCAAGCAAGACATCTGGAGGGTGAACAGATCTCATAGGGCATCTCGTCTTACCCTACCATTATGCAGATCGGGAAACTGAGGCCCAGAGACAGGCAGACACTTGCTCAAGGTCACACAGCTCGTCAGAGGCCCTGTCTCTTACCCAGGTAAAAAGGCACATGGTGCCAAAGGACCCCTAGTGGTGCAGACAAGAGGTGCTCAAGGGTCAGAGAAGGGAGAAAATCCTGCCTAGAAGGCTGGGCCTTGGCAAAAAAAGAGGACAGAGAGGCCACCAGGTGGAGGGATCTCTGGGCAAAGGCTTGGTGATGGGAATTGTGGTGTGAACGACCAGGGAGGCCCATCACCTGCCCAGCCCAGTCGCGAGGTCAGTTCATGCAGACCCCACCCTGGCACCTCCTGAGACCAAACTGTTCAGCTGCAGAGCTGATCTCACCACTTCTCCCATCTCTGAACCTTGAGCACCTCTTGTCTGCACCACTAGGGGTCCTTCGGCACCACGTGCCTTTTTTTTTTTTTTTTGGAGACAAGAGTCTCGCTTTGTTGCTCTGGGTAGAGTGCAGTGGCATCATCGTAGCTCAATGCAACCTCAAACTTCTGGGCTCAAGGGGATCCTTCTGCCTCAGCCTCCCGAGTAGCTGGGATTTCAGGCCCAAGCCACCAAGCTTGGCTAATTTTTCTATTTTTAGTAGATACTGGGTCTCGTTCCTGCTCAGGCTGGTCTCGAACTCCTGGCTTCAAGAGATCCTCCTGGGCCGGCGCAGTGGCTCACGCCTGTAATCCTAGCACTCTGGGAGGCCGAGGTGGGCAGATTGTTTGAGCTCAGGAGT
>NW_012147941.1:1720942-1740568 GCF_000956105.1 Propithecus coquereli
ATTTTTTCTATGTATTTTTAGTTGTCCGATTAATTTCTTTCCATTTTTAGAATGAGACGGGGTCTCGCTCTTGCTCAGGCTGGTCTCGAACTCCTGAGCTCAAACAATCCGCCCGCCTCGGCTTCCCAGAGTGCTAGGATTACAGGCGTGAGCCACCGCGCCCGGTCACCACGTGCCTTTTTACCTGGGTAAGAGGCAGGAACTCTGACAGGCTGTGTGACCTTGAGCAAGTGTCTGCCTGTCTCTGGGCCTCAGTTTTCCGATCTGTACAAGGGCAGGGTAAGAGGGTAAGATGAGATGCCCTATGAGGTCTGTTCAACTTTCAGATGTCTTGCTTGGAGTCTGGTCCTCTGGTCCTCTATAGCACTGGAGACTCCTGGGGGACAGGGGTTCTTCCTGCTACTAAGCTGGAATTCTGCCTGCCCAAGGCTCCACCTCCTGGTCAGAGTTCTGCTGTCTGGGGTCCCCAAAATGAGTGTCATCCCTGGCACCAGAGCCACTGAGTGGAGGGCTTTATCAGAGATTTCACCTGTGGACAACCAATGTCCGATTTGTCCTTGAGAATCCTCTGGGAAGTCATCCCTCTCCCCTCTGGCAGGGTTTATTCCCTCATTCCTGTTTTCAATCAACATTCATTAAGCATCTAGTGGGTGCCAGACACTTGCAAGGAGCTGGTTAAATTATGGTAAATTCAAGCTACAAGGTGGGCGCAGCGGCCCGCACCTGTAATCTGAGCTACTCAGGAGGCTGACGCAGGAAGATGGCTTGAGCCAGGAGTTCAAGGCTGCAGTGAGCTGTGATCGTGCTACTGCACTCCAGCTGGGCAGCAGAGCAAGACCCTGTCTCTAAAAAAAAAAAAACAAAGACAAAACTCCTTCCTTAGTGGAGCTTAAAGTCAGGAGGGAAAGAGAAAAACACATTAACTAATATATACAACAATAGGTCGATCTTTTTACCAAAAGAAATTTAACCAAGGTTTAGATACTACATGTGTCTTTGAAGTCTCATATAACATAAACAGTCAGCCCCCAACACTGCCTTGTTTTTTTTTTTGTTTTTTTTTTGGTTTTTTTTTTTTTGAGACAGAGTCTCACTGTGTTGCCTGGGCTAGAGTGCCGTGGCGTCAGCCTAGCTCACAGCAACCTCAAACTCCTGGGCTCAAGCGATCCTCCTGCCTCAGCCTCCCGAGTAGCTGGGACTACAGGCATGTGCCACCATGCCCGGCTAATTTTTTCTATATATTTTTAGTTGTCCAATTAATTTCTTTCTATTTCTAGTAGAGACGGGGTCTCGCTCTTGCTCAGGCTGGTTTCGAACTCCTGAGCTCAAACAATCCGCCCGTCTCGGCCTCCCAGAGAGCTAGGATTACAGGCGTGAGCCACCGCACCCGGCCCTGCCTTGTTTTTTAATGACAATAACTTTTTCAAGTGACCAGGCCAGTAGTGTTGTAGAATGATCCACATCATAGATCTTAGTGCCTTTCACCTTATTCCTCCAAACCCTGTATCTCTTAGAACTAGAAGTTAGGTCTAGAGCAGGGGTTGGCAAACTTTTTCTGTAAAGGACCAGAAAGTAAATGCTTTTGGCTTTGCAGGCCACAGTCTTGGTTGCAACTACTCAGCTCTGTCACCGTAACACGAAAGCAGCCACACACGGTACGTAATCATGGCTGTGCTCCAATACAACTTTATTTATGAACATTGAAATTCAGATTTAACATTGTTTTCATATGTCGTGAAGTACTATTCTTCCTTTGATTTTCAGAACCATTAAAAAGTGTAAAAACCATTGTTAAGCCTGGTGCAGTGGTGCGTGCAGGTAGTCCCAGCTACTTGGGAGGCTGAGGCGAGAGAATTGCTTGAGTGCAGGAGTTTGAGTCCAGCCTGGGCAACATAGTGAGACCCCATCTCTAAAAAAAAAAAAAGAAAAGAAAAGAAAGAAACCATTGTTAGTTCACAGGCTACACAGACACAGATGGAGGGCCATATTTGCCCCATATTTCAGTGACTCTTTGATTGGATCTTGGTTAAGCACCCATGAAGATGAAGAATTCTTCATAGTGATGGTGTATATTTAATAGTCGTCACACAAGAAGGCGCATACTGCCAACTTAGCGCTGTCAGAGGGTGTCCACCAGATCTCCCCATTGAAAGGAGAGCTCCTCTTTGCAAATACCAAAGCACTGTGGGGAGCTCCTTCCACACTGTGCGAACATGCCATTTAAACCCTCTCACCCAGAGGTTTTGGCATCTGCCATGGACTAGATTTTGTCCTCTACGAATTCACATGTTGAAGCCCTCACCCCCAATGTGACCGTATTTGGAGCTAGGGCCTTTATGGAAGTAATTAAGGTTAAGTGAAGTCATAAGAATAGGACCCGATCTAATAGGATTAGATCTTTATAAGAAGAGACACCAGAGAGCTTGCTCTCTCTCTGCCATGTGAGGACACAGTGAGAAGGTGGCCATTCGTCAGCCAGGAAGAGAGTCTTCACTAGGAACTGTCCTTGTTGGACCTTGATCTGGGACTTCCAGCTTCCAGAACTATAAGAAAATGAATTTCTGTTGTTTAAGCCACTTGGTCTATGATCTTTTGTTATGGCAGCCCAAGCTGAATAAGACAGCATCATCGATGATTCTTTAAATTGGTGATTTAATTGGAATTACAAAACACAGTTTTTCTAGTTCTCATGTTCATCCTGTATTTATTAACTGGTTCCTGCCTTCCTTCCTTCCTTTCTTTTTCTCACAGTTCTAGAGACTGGGAAGTCTAAGATCAAAGTGCTGGCAAGGTAGGTTCATTCTAAGGCCTCTTTTCTTGGCCTGCGGGTGGCCACCATCTTGCTGTGTGCTCGCATCTAACCGGCATTTTCCTACAAAGAAGAGGTTTGCTTGATCCACTAGGAACAAACTACAGTTTTTCCTTAAAAGGCAGGATAAATGCTTAATTCTCTAAGGAAAGGTTTTTGGTTTTCCTTTGTAAACAGGAGATCCTAGAACATGTTTGTTTGCTAAGAGGATAATTCTGTGGAAGGGAGAGATGGATGGTGCACGAGAGGGGGTTGCAGAGGTGTGGCGTCCTCAGAAGGTGAGAGGATTTAGAGTCTAAGTGGGGAAAGGGAGATGGAGTGGGGTGTTGGGGGACAGGAGAAAAGACGTGCACTGGTCATCCAGACAGAGATAAAGGGCCAGTTTGCTGAGAAACGCGCCGGAGGATTGCTGAGCCTGGTTAGTGTCCTTTTGAGGCTGGGAGTTGTGACCCTGTCTGCATAGCAGGTGTTTTTCTCCTCTACACGCAGAGAAGTGGATGGTTGGATTCCTGCAGGCCTGGGCTCTCCAGACAAGTACACCGGAGGGAAGGGAGGCAGGGCAGTGTGGGGTCTTTGCAAAGAAGGACCATAAGGACTGATGACAGGATTGGGGTAGGGTTCATTCTAAAGCCTCTTCTGGTTGAGCGGCCTTAGAGGTTGAAAGCAGAAGTGAGAACAGGAGGCGAGTGATGGCTAGATGGGAAATGGATGGGAGGTCTCAGTGGGCTTGCTCGGCTTTGATTTCTGGGTTTTTTTTGTTTTGTTTTGAGACAGTCTCACTCTGTCACCCATGCTAGAGTACCATGACATCAGCCTAGCTCACAGCAACCTCAAACTCCTGGGCTCAAGCAGTCCTCCTGTCTGAGCCTCCCGAGTAGCTGGGACTACAGGCATGCACCACCACGCCCGGCTAATTTTTTCTATTTGTAGTAGAGATGGGGTCTCACTCTTCTCAGGCTGGTCTCGAACTCCTGGCCTCTAGTGATCCTCCCACCTTGGCCTTCCAGAGTGCTAGGATTACAGGCATCAACCACTGTGCCCAGCCCATTCATTATTTTTTTTACCCTAAATCATTTAGTTTTTCATTGGCTTTTCATTTGTTCACCTGTTAATTGCTTTGTTCTTTGGTTGATTCACACATTCCTATACCTTCCTATACCCACAAAGACTGCCACTCTGTGCCAGGCCTGGTGTGAGCACTAGAGGCAACTACAGACCCTTGCCCTTGAAGGAAAAATATCCCACACGCCTGTCCCCTAAGAACCAGTGGTACACCAGGCGGAAAGTGCTGAGTGCTCTGCTGGGGACGAGGTGGCAATCAGGGAAGGTCTCCTGAGGAGATGCCTGTGAGTTAGACCTTGAAGGATGACAGAGCCTGAAAGATTGGGAGCGCCCCAGGAGCAGGGACCAGTCGCTCTCATCTCTGTGTTCCCTACGGCTGGCACCTGAGAGGCAACGATAAATGTTTGTTTGTTTGTTGAACATGTGGACCAATGACCAGTGTTTGATGGTGGAGATGATGCTGCCCAGCCAGGGTGAGGCCATCCTCCCTGCACCTCCACTGGCTCCCCCGTGCCCTCTTGCTCATCCCTCCTCCTGTTTTCCAAAGAGAAAAGCATTCTTATCTGCACCCCATCACTCTATGTCACCCCACAGTCACACTGAGACACACCTGAGCATGTGCACACACACAGACACACACATCCCCACACACCCCTGCCTATACATAGATACACACCTGCCTGCATAATGTGTCCCAGTTGTTGATTCCAAAACCAAAGTCATTGTGTCATTGCCTACAATCCCTCTCCCTCCCTCTCTCTCTCTCTCTCTCTCTCTCTCTCTCTCTCTCTCTCTCACACACACACACACACACAATTCTGTTTGCACAACCCCCCCTGCCTCCTGACCACATCCCAACACACACGGACTTCACCAAACGGCTCTCCCACTCACACCTCCTCTTCCTCCCCAGACAGGAGGGATTTGCCTGGGTCAAGGCTGAAGGAGTAACGGTGCTGGGAGGCGGCTGCACCCCAGGTTAAGGAGGGGTGGGGCATCCCTGCCAGTCAGAAAGGCTGGAACTGTGATAGAGAACTGTACTCAGTTTTTCTAAAACTTGGGTAGGGCAAGGCTGACACTCTTCCCCAGACTCAGTGCGGCCTGAGGGCCATTCCTCTGAAAAGCGGTTTCTCCCCACCCTCCTACAGCCCTGTGCCCCCACCGCCCAGCCCCTGAGGAAGGCGAGGTATGGTGACAGAATCCACGGTGGGTCTAGTGACAGCAGTCTGAGGTCAACTGGCTGTGAGAACCTGGGTAAGGCCAGTCCTGATCCGGTCCTCGGTTATACAGAAAGACCCTCTTAACCTCCAACTCGTTGAGTCTAAAAGGGCAGGTGCTTTTGGCGGTGAGGAGCCCGCCTCTCCGGAGGGGCCTTTAGGAAGGGGGCTGGGGACTTAGGTCTGGAGTGCAGGGAGAGGGCTGGGAGAGCCCAAGCCCGGTAACCCCGGGGAGGAGGGAAGTGGGGGAGGGCGGACCTGGGATCTGGGGGCCCCTCCTCGCTGTGGGCAGCAGCTTGGGCCTGGGGCAGGGGCGTGACTGTGACCTTTCTTCCCCCCGCCGCCACTGCCAGGGCCGCCGCCCGCCGCCCGCCGCGGCGGCAATAGCAGAAGTCCGAGGCGGCTTCCTCCTCCCTGCCCAGCGGCGGCGGCGGCCAGCGGCGGGCGGCACCCCAGTTCTCCCCCCACGTCTGCAGTCGCGGCTGCTGGGAGCCCCGCCGGCTCGCCCCGCGGTCGCAAGCGGGGCCAGGTAGGCGAGCGCGTCGGCCGCGGCCGGGCTGCGGCGCGGCGCCCGCTCCGGAGACGGATGGGGAGAAAGCTTGAGCTTGGGGACGGACCCAGGGGGTTGCGGGCCAAAGGCACCCCGCTCCGAAAGGTCCTAAGGAGGAAAACTGGAGACATAAAATTTGGGGAGAGGGCTGAAGGAATACAGGGAAAGCAGACCAAAGGACCCCCCAAAAGGTCTGGTGGGGACACGGAGGGAACCTGTAAGATGAGATTGACAGAATTCGGGGAGAGGGACTAAGCGGAACCCTAAAGGGATCTGGGGCAGAAACTGAGGGGGTCTCGAGTGAGAATCTGGGGAGAAGCTGAGGGGTCTGGGAGAGGGGAACTAGGTGGGGGTCCTTGGAGGGGCAGGTGAGGGAGTTCGCGGGAAGGGGGTCCAGGAGAAAGATTTCTGGAGGATGAAGAACGTGGGGTCCAGGAAGTTCCTCTGTCCGGAATCTGCAGAAGTCGGGGTGAAGACTGTAGCCGGCAGGGGAGCGGAGGGGAGGCAGCCACCACTGCAGCCCCCGACCTGCCCGCCCCCACACTGGTGGTCAGGCTCAGGTTCCGGACGGCGCGGGACTCTTTCAAGGCGCTAGAGGCGTGGGTCCCCACTTCCTGGGGAAGTCCCCGCCCTCAGCAGGGGCGGGCCCCTCTGGTGCCCCCTCCCGCCCGCGGTGGCCGTCTCGGTCCATGCTGCCCTCGGGATCCGGGAATTGCTGGCCGCCCCGACGGAAATCCTGTTTTTGACCGCGAATGCCCGGAGGGGCTGTCTCCATGGCAACGAGAGGGCTGAGCGGCGAGCGGGCGCTGGGCCACTGTCGGGCTCATTGCTGGCGCAGCCCCCTTTGGTCCCCGCCTCCGCCCCATTTGAATCCTCGGTCGCGGTCGCGGGTGGGCTGCCGGACAGAGGGGTGAGGCGACGGTGCTCACTGTTCAGGGATCCTGGGGTGGGGGCTGTGCAGCTTTGGAGACCCGAGTTCTCAGCAAGACTGGGCCGTTAATTGCTGTGTGACCGTAGGCAAATTTTGGGCTTCTCGGGGCCTCATTTTCCTCATCTGAACTATGGGAGAAATTATCTCTGCACTCACCCCCCACCCCGTGAGAATCAGGTGGAGAAAGCAGTTTTTGCTGACTGTCCTGAAAGGGTTAAGAGTCATCACTGACCCAGCAAGGGTCTCCTTCACCTCAGAACCACGGAGGGATACCAGAAAGCCTGGGTCTCACTGTCAGGGCATCCAGGGAGGCCTGCACACAGTTGGCATCTAATAAATAAATGTCTGTGGATCTGTTGAGGGCCCATACTGGGGAGATCAGCAGGGTTGAGATCTGTCCCCACCCTCCATGGTGCCACACCAGCTGGCCACCCCTCTGGTGTGTAGTCTCCCAGGGATCCTGAGGCGTTGGCATCCTTCTGTCTGTGGTGGTGAAGGGAGACCAAGGCTCTGTTCCCATTTCACAGTTGGGAAGATGAAGGTTTGGGAGTCAGTGACTGGCAGGGGCAGCAGTAGAGACCAGATGGCCAGGGCATCTCTCTGATGTGACCAGAGCTGAGGCCAGAGTCCCTGTCCCACCCCCCCAGGCCTACCAAATCTGGTGTGGCCTCTGGCCAGGAGAGTGCAGGGAGGAGAGAAGGGCGCGGGGTTCACGGCTTCAGGACCGGCTCCTGTTCCCAGCAAGGGTGTGAGAGTGTTTGTAGTTCTGGGTTTTGCGTGAATGAGCATGAGCCTGTGAGCACATGCACGGGTGTTCGCGTGTTCTCTGCAGCCACCTGGGGCCCATGCAGCAGAGGAAGTGGCCTGACCTCAGGAGGCTGTGTAGGGGACCCCAGGGCTGCGGAAGGAGGAGCCAGGGCCCTTCCTACACAGAGCATTCTGGCCTGGCCCAAGGTGGGACCAGGGAGGGGGCTTCCTGTCTGGCCACTCTGTGGAATCTAGATTCCTGTTCCCTCAGCTCCCCTGGGACTATCCATGGCTCCCACCTCCTGAAAATCCTGAGTCCCAGCCAGGTGGGCTCTCAAGATCCCTGTTTTAGAGGCTTGTGGGTAGGTTTTCAGCAGCAGGTGGAAAGCCACTTTAACCCACATGAAGTGGAGAAAACTCAGCTGATGCTCTCGGGACCATGTGGAGAGTAAAGCTAGTCTGGCACAGAGAGGCCACCCCCACCCCTACCGCCCCCACCTGGCCTCCCCAGGGTGGTGGCAGAGTCAGGCAGCAGCATGTCTTCTTAACCCAGGGACATTCAGGGGGTGGGGGTGGGTAGCTTGTGAAGCCTCAAGAAAGGATGATTCGAGATGGAAAGAGGTGAATGAGAGGTAGGGGCCTCCATGAGAGAGCCAGGGATTCAGTGGGCTGGAGGGGCCCAGTGAGAGGACTGACGTCAGATCTCAGCGAGGGATGGGGTGCAGTGGCCTGGGGGTTACCTGCGGACTTTAGACTTGCTTCCTGCCCCTGCTGCCCTTGGCCAACCTGGAGCCCTGAGGAGAAGCCGGAACTCTTGCAGGATGGTGGTTTCCTGCGGGTGGCCAAAGTCCCAGTTCCCTTTTGGTGAAATCCCCCAGGCAGCTGGGCCCTCAGCCCTCCCACCACCCCTGGGAACTTCTCTTTCTTCTTAGCCCTGCCCAGCCCTGCACCCCACCACCTCCACCCCCCCACCTGCCCTCAAGGGAAGTGAAAGTTCACTGAGCACCTACTGTATGCCTGATACTTTTAGGGGCTTCATGGCATTGGATGCACAGAAACAACCCTCTCAGGTAGAGATTTGCATTTTCACTTTATAGGCAAAGAAAGTGTGGCTCTAAGAGATGAACTGACTTGCCCATTGCCTCAAGCTAGTTGTCAGGCAGGGTAGAATTTGAGCCTAAGTCTGTCTCTAGATCCCACAGATACTTGGTGGGGATTGTGGGGGAGGGGACATCCTGTGTCTACATCAAGGCCTGACATGGCTTTGGGAAGTGTGGACCTCAAGAAAGGATGGGTGGGCCTGGGGCTCCTATGCCCAGGAGTAGGGGTGGGTGGGAGGCAGTTTCCCTGCTGGGTGGCCCCCTGCGATATGACAGGGGTGATGTGTTCAGCTGGCCAGGCCCTGGGTAGGAAGCATGTCATTCACCAGTCAGAAACAGCATGGTCTCCTGCTCAGGCTTTGAAGAACACCGCCACAGTGCTAGGAGCAGAACTCTGGGCCTGAATTAATAGTCCTGGCTTTGAATGCCATCTGGCTGTGCGACCTCAGGCAAGTCATTTCCCCCCTACGCACAGAAGGGGGTGAACTGATAAATGGTCCCTGGGAGCCATTCTGGCTTTGCTGCTGTGGTTCTCGGCCACGCTTGGCCACGGCACACTGGGCAGAAACCACACCTCATCAAGCCCTCACAACAGCTCTGCTCAGGAGGTGCAGGTGCAAAAACTGAGGCCCAGAGGGCTTCTGTCATTCATCCAAGGTCACAGAGCTACTAAAGAACAGAGCTGGGAGGGCTACACAGGGGCAGATGTTGAAGGGGGGGGTGCCCTGGTCCAGGCTCGGACCTCAGCTCTGATACCCATAATCCGATTTTGACACCGATGGGGCTCTGCAAGCCAACCCTTGTCAACCGGATGTTCAAGAGACATTTTCATAAACAGACCCAAGTCCCTGCAGTGCCCAGAATGCTGTGGCCACTCTTTGAACTGCTCCCTTTCTGGTGTTAGCAGGCAGCCAAGTTCAGTGCTGAGAAAAGAGAGAACTGGCCTCAGATTCAGTGATTGCCTGAGAGAGTCTGAGCAGATCTCTCTCCCTCTCCCTCCCTCCCTTCCTCCCTCCCTCTCTCTCTCTCTCTTTCTCTGTCGCATGGAGGATTCAGAACATGAAGCACAGGGCCTGGCACACCCACACCATCGGTGCTCACTAGGGGCCACACATTATTGCTTCTACGAGGACTGAAGAAGGGAGAGCGCTAAAGGTGGGCTTTGGAGCCGGACTGATTGGCGTTGCATATCAGCTTTCCTCGCTCATAGTACAATCTCGGGCAGCTTCATCTCTGTGCCTCAGTTTCCTCATGTGTGCAACAGAGGTAGCACTAAAACTTCCCTCATAGGGTCCCTAAGTGAGATCATGTGTGGGAATTGTTTGGCACGATGCCAGCCATTGTGCAAATGTTTAATAAATTAGCACATTTTCGCGAGTAGTTATTGCCACCCAGATTTCTAGGAAGTCACATTACTCTGCAGAGAACTGGTGCCAGGTAGGGATCTAAGCAAGGGGAGGATGAGGAGTCCCGGGAGCTGTTTTCACGAGATGCCCGAGCAGAGAGAACCCCCACCTGCTCCCTCTGTCCTTTTTCTCTTTGTCTCTTTAGTTCTCTCTCTGCCCCTTTGGCTTCATCTCTTTCTGTTTTTCAGTTTCTGGCCCTTTCCGTCTCTCAGTTGCCCTTTCTCTCTGACCCCCGTTTCTGCCAGTCTCTCTTTGTCTCTGTTCCTTTCCGGCGGTGGTGTCTGGAGCCGGCTGGTTCTGGCTCGGGGGAGCTGATTCTGCGCATCTCTCCCAGCCCAGCAATCAGGAAGTCATTTTGGTGGCTCTAAATCAGCCATGGTGGCAGTATTTACACCATGGAAATCAGCAAATGCGACAAATCAGGGCTTGGGGTTTTTTGTGAGAATCAGTTTACCAGCACACCACACCGGGTCCCCTTCGTCTCTGTCTCTTACGTCTGTCTCCGTCTTTATGTCTGTCTGGCTCTCTCCTCTCTCTATGTCTCTCTGTATCTCTCAGCCTCTGCCTCTGTCTCTGTCTCTCTCTCTACTTCTTTTTCTGTCTCTCCCTGTCTCTTTCTTTCCTCTGACAAAATCACATAAGCCTGGTCACATGCAGTGTGGCCCCCTCATTGCGCTGGGCCACACGGATGCCAGACCCTGTGCCTTCCATCCCCTGACCCCCTCAGCACATTGGCCTCCAGAAAGCCAGGCCCAGCTGGGGCTTTGGTCCCCATCAAGCCTGGGAGTGACAAAGCCCTGAGAGCTGCCCACCTCCGCCTGCCAACCATACTGTCAGTCCTGCCAAGGCTCTTCCTCAGCCCACAGAGCTTTCTGCCTCCTTCTCAGAGGCGTACAGCCTCCCTCCTCCCCAAACCAGGCACGTGGAATCCAGGGCTCCCCTTGGGCTGATACAGATACGTCGTGGCAATATATACTTGGGTGATATTAGAAATGGCAGCGTCGCGTCTGTGTGTGGACCTGGCTATGTAAGTTTGCGTCCTCTTAGAGAGGAGAGCCCTGTGCCGGTCTGTGTCTCGGGGGAGGGCCGTGTATCACTGTGTGTTCGTGTGAGTGTCCCCAGGGGGCCTCTGCATCTGTGCACACTTGCAGGAATGGGTGCAACGATCCTTGTCTGTGACGGGCAACATGGAGAGAAGTGGCTGAGAGCTGACATTCTGGAGCCAAACGCCAGGATATGTCGTGTGTGTGGCCTTGGACAAGTTTCTAAACCTCTCCGTGCCTCAGTTGCCTTGTCAATAATAATAATATTTAAATCATAGGGTTGTTGTGAGGGTAAAATGAGGTAGTATAGGTAAAGTGTTTAATGTGGTGGCTGGCACATAGTAAGTGCTATAAATTCCATATTTGCTATTCTTGTGGAGAGGCTGTGTGTGTGCGCGTGTGCGTGCGCCTCTTTGTGCAGATGGAGGAGGGCTGGAGGTGTGTGTATGTGGGGTGTGTGTGCACTTGAAGCTGTGTGTGTCTGGGAATCTGTACAGGGCAGCTTGTTGTCTCTGTACGTTGTAGCCGAGGCGACGTGCACGTCTGAGAACGGGTCGGAAGGCTGCATGGATCTGGGTGTCAGCCCTGTGTGCCATTTGAGGTGCGCATGTGTCTTCCTGTGAGAAGATCTTCATTCTCACCCTGTCACCTTTGTTTCCTTAGCAGCCCCATCTCTCCTCTCACCAGCCCTGAAATCCCTTCGCCTGGCGCTGGACGCCCTCCTCCCCACTGCCAGTATTCTCTGCCCTGGCCCTAACCACCCTGCAGCATTCTGGGGCCTTCCAGACACAGCGGTTTCACCCCAGGGGAGGGGTCCGGGGGTGAAGATCTCAGCCAGGGCCTGCTAAATGGGGGCTATTTTAGGGCAGGCTTCTCGCCACAGCCCTCCCCACAGTTCACCACATGGGTGTCACCCCCACCCCCAGCACACAAATGGGAGAACAGTTACAGTGAAGGGCTAGAGGGGCAGATGGGGCTAAGGTGGAGGTCAGGGCACTGATGTGACAACCAGCACATCACAGGCAACCGGACCTGGTGGACCCAGGAAGCCTTCCCAGAAGAGGTGAGTGGTGTCAGGCAGGAAGGATATCCCCAGAGGGAAGAGGAGGGGATATCCACAGGGAACTGGGGTTGAGACAGAGAAGTTGGGGGGCCCCTGTCCCTAGAATCTTCAGGCCCCTCAGGGGCAAATCAGGGTTCAGTGGGTGGGCCCCACCCTGCAACTCTCCATTCCTCTCGCTTCTTAGGAAACTGAGCCCTGTCCCCCATCAGTTCCTCTCTGGTGTTGCAATGGCAGAGTTTCTGGCAGGGTGTGGGGAACCCTTGCTCAATGACCTGCCTGCCCTGTTGCTCAGAGTACACAGCTGCCAGGAAAAGCTTGGCTCATTTGAAGGGCTCCCCACGGGACTCTGGTGGCCCTAGCTTCTGACCTGGGCCTTTTCCTGATGTGGGGATAGGAGCAGAGCTCTGGAGGTAGGTGTCTACTTTCCTTCTGTCACCAGGTGTGACCTGGGGCTGCTGGGGTTTACCCAGCCAGGCTGGGAGCAGAGTTGGGGTTCAGGAAAGGGCTTGTTTTTAGGAGACACTGACCAGGGCCTGTGGTGAGCTGAGCGCAGCTTCATAGGAATCTGGCTGGAGAGATGGGTCTAACACAGGAAAATACGCATGTCCGAGCGTGTTAGTCTGCTAACCCGAGGCAGCCACATGTATATGTATATGTGCATATGTCTGTGTACACGTGTGTGTGTGTGCATATGCTTCTGTGCTTCAGAGCCTGGGCTTGTGTGTGGTGGCGTTGGCAAGCAGTCATGCAAACGTGTGCTGTGAGTGTGGTGTGACTGTGTGTTGTGTGACGGTGTGAGTGTGTGTCCATCTGCTGGTGTGTCAGGTGGGTATGAGTGTGAGAGAGCTGGTGTGGGCGGTGTGTCCTATGTGAGGGTGGCTGTGTAATGTGCCAGGGGTGGTGGGAAGGAAAATGAAGGCGGAAATCATGCTGGGGCAGAGCCCAGGCCTTCTGGCTTCCCGAAGAGGGCAGGAGCTGGGCAGCCGGCTGGCAGGGACGTTGGCAGGGCCTTCATCTTCCATGTCCTTCTGTCTCGCCCTCAGGTCTCTGGCCCCTCCCAAGGACCATGCCGCAGCCCCACTGACCCAGGAGCAGGAGCCTGAGGGGTGAGTGGAGGGTGGGAGGGGAATGAGGGATTTCAGGGCCAGAAATCAGGGTGGGGGTGGCCTTCCTCACAGCCCCCTCCTCCTACAAGGGCCCTGTTGCTAGGTAACGGTTGGGGGAGCCAGAATGAGGCAGCTTGAGAGGCTGGAGGCTGGACCCACGACAGGAAATGGCCTTGATCCCCCTCTGCAGGGAATCTCCAGGTGCAGGCACAAAGCCCTCACACACACTCCAGCACAAACACATGCGCCTCCGCAGACATGCACACACGCAGACCCACACAGACACAGGCGCCCTGCTCCCACACAGAGCTCCATACACACTCCCAGACACACAGACACAGAGACAACCACTCACACACACACAGGCACACACACATGCTCACACAGAAACACACACATACTCACACGGTCTCATAGACATGCACACACACAGCCGAACATGCAGAGACTTTTACGCACACAGTCATATGCACACAAACATGTACACACAGACACCACAAAGAACTGCACACACACACACACTGACAAGCAAACTCACACATATTTAGAGACACACAAAGACACACATATACAAACACACTGAAGGAGTCGCAGAAACACAACATATCAAAGCAACAGGAAGGAAAAATATCCAAGTAAGCACGGCAGCATCTCCGTGCAGAAAGCCAGCCCCGGAGACATGGGTGGGAGTGGATGGGAAGAGGAGCATTGAGGAGCCACATACTGGGAGGCCAACCCAGCGTGCAGAGCCTTATCCCCACAGGGTGGCCCCAACCCAGGCCTGAGAGACAAAGCCGCGTGCCTAGGTGAGTGCGTACGTGTGTGTGCACTTATGTGTACGTAGGGTGGTGCACCTGGCAGGGGCCCCTGAGTGAGGCATGCCCCCATTCTGTAGCAGGGAACCTGGAATGGGCTGTGTGTTCTGCAAGAAGGTGGAGCCCGGGCCCAAGGAGGATGCTGGCCTGGAAGGGAACTTCAGGGGCTACGGGGCAGCAGACGGCACAGCAGACCGCTATGGCCCCGACCCCACTCTGGCCCGGCCTGCGTCCTCCTTTGCACACATCCCCAACTACAGCAACTTGTCCCCTCAGCCCGCCAGCCCCGCCTTCCTCGATGGTGGCACCATCAGAGGCATCTCAGGTGAGTCCCATGGGCCAGAGGCAGGTGCCACCTGGACCCTGGGAGAAACTGGGGCAAGGGGAGACGTGGACTTGTCCTTAGGAGCCTCCAACATGATGTGGGAGACACAACCCTGAGGAGGGAGTATGGACGGCCCCACCCTCGGAACCCCAGTCTGAGAGGGGGACCCGATGACAGATGCAAGTGGTGCCACTTGCCCTCTTAGGTGCCACTTCCCTAAGAGGTGGGAAGTCTTCCTGGTGGGGAAGAGGAGGGGTGGGCAACATGGGACTCCCCATGCTCTCCCCAAGGGGAGAGATGTGCATAAAGGTGTTTGTCCTGAACCCATGGGGTGCCGAGGTGTGGAGCCCAAATCAGAAATTGATTGGACTCCAACAGCCTTTGGGTACAGGGCGCAGTAGCAGTGGGGAGGCACTGTGCCTGGCTGGGCAACAGGAATCTGGGATACAGACCCCCCTTGGTGCTTCTGTCCTGTGCCCTACTCTACTGACTCTGCAGGGACCGGGGTGACCCAGTTCATTGCCCTGTATGACTATGAGGCCCGGACAGAGGATGACCTCACCTTCACCAAGGGTGAGAAGTTCCACATCCTGAACAACACGTAAGTGACCAGGCCACCTAGCTCAGGGCATGGCATGGACTGGAAGCAGGCCCCAGACAGGAGTCCTACTTACCCCTGTCCTCAGAAAGCCTAGTTGAGGACACATATGCATGACAATGAAAACCCTAGGTGACTACTGCTGTGATGGGGAGCATGAGGAACTATAGCACAGAAAGAACACCAAACAAGGTCCCCAGCGTGGTGGTGATCAGGGAAGACTTCCTGGAGAAGCTGATTGTTAAGCTGAGACTAGAAAAATGAATAGACAGTGAAGGAAGAGGTGAGAAAAAAGAAAGAGTGAGAGAGAATGACAATAAATGATGACTTCTAGAAATCACCAAGTGGTTCAGTCTAGGTGGTCCATAAAGTATGAGATGCAGAACAGAGGGAACAGAGGCTGGAGAGGCAGTTGAGAGAAGATTCTATGAGGCTTTTTAAGCCACATGGAGGAGTCTGGATTTTATCCAGAAAGAACTACGTAGCCATTGGGGGATTTTCAGTAGGATTGTGCCATAGTCAGCTGTATCCCCAGACCCTAGCCCAGCTGAAGAGCTAGAGGAAGAAGCCAGGAGGCCTAGATGTCCCCAGATTTATTCCTTCTGCAGGGAAAAGCCCTCCTGGGGCAGCTGCAGGAGGCTGGGGGCTCAGCAGACAAAAGCCCCTGGAGGGTGTCCAAGGTGAGTCCCTGCCTGGTGCCTGCTGACCACCCTCTATTCTGTGCCTACAGTGAAGGTGACTGGTGGGAGGCTCGGTCCCTCAGCTCTGGACAAACTGGCTACATTCCCAGCAACTATGTGGCCCCTGCGGACTCCATCCAGGCTGAAGAGTGAGTGGGGACTGGGGGAAGGCCAGCCCTGTGGACAGGGCCCTGGAGTCCAGACTCCAAGTCCACCTCTGGGACAAGTCATTGCTCCACTCCAAGCCTATCTCCTTATCTATAATTTCATAAGGCCATTGTGAGAACAAAAGAATATAATAAGGATAATAATAGTAAATAATAGTTTTATAGCATGTGCTATGTTCTGGACACTATTCAGAGGGCTTTCTGTGTATTAACAGAGTTAGAATCTGTGGTTATCTTATTTTACAAATGAGAAACTGAGGCACAGAGAAATCCAATATCACGCCCCAGTTCACATGGCCAGGAAGTGGTGGAGCTGGTCTGTGAACCCAGATAGACCCGCTGCATTTGCTAAGCATTGTACATGTCACTTCTCGATGGTAACAGCAGCATATGAGCTTTAAAAAATTGTAAAGCGCTAAACATAGGCAAAGGAGCATTATTTCGGTTTTTCTGTTTGTTTGTTTTGGGTTTTTTTGAGACAGAGTGTCACTCTGTTGTCCAGGCTAGAGTGCAGTGGCATCACTGCAACCTCAAATTCCTGGGCTCAAGCGATCCTCCTGCCCCAACCTTGCGAGTAGCTGGGACTGCAGGTGTGTGCCACCATGCCCAGCTAATTTATTTTATTTTATTTTTTGTAGAGATGGGGTCTAGCTGTGTTGCTTGGACTGGTCTCAAATGCTGGCCTCAAGCGATTCTCCCGCCTCAGCCTCCCAAAGTGCTAGGATTACAGGCGTGAGCCACCGCGCCAGCCTACTTAGTATTAATTCCATTATGGAGGCAGGAAGTGACCATTCATGGAGTACCTTCATATACTTGAGACACTACAAGAGCTGCTTTACTTACCTTGATTCATTTAACTCTCACAATAACATTATCGATATTATTATTGTCCCCATTTTACATATGGGAAAACTGAGGCTCATAAGAGCTTTTTAGAATCTATCTTCACATATACCACACATACATAAGGAAAGAAGGGATTAAAGAGACTTTGCAGTGTGGGAATCACCAGGACTTGGTGACTGATTTGCTATTGGGCTGTGGGGATTGGGAGGGATCAGGGGTGACTCAAAATCTTCGTAAGGAGCTGAGTGGATGATGGTGCCATTTGCTAAAGTGCGGAGCACAGGAGCAGGTACGTGGGTTCTGGTGGGTACTTGCTGGATTGAGGTTCATGGAGGGGAACCCAGGTGGAAGAGGCTGCCAGCAATTAGATTAGGTTGCCCCTTGCCTGGCGGATGCCCAGCCCATGCCAAGCTGTGCCCCTGAATTAGCCCAGAGGAAGGGGCACCTTTTCCTAATTGGCACTAAGACTCCTTAGTTTGCTTGTTGTAGCCCTTGCAGAGGGCACACCTGGGCTGGGGTAGACATTTGGGGCTCATTAAAGATGATACTTAAAGCTACATAGAAGGGTGAAGGAAGAGGGAGGAGAGTGAGAAAGAGATTGGCCCTACCTAGGACCCAACTTTGGGGAGAGCTACCCTTGCAGGGGAAGGAGCCATTGGAGAAGTGAGGAAAACCAGGCCAGGCCAAGTCACAACAGCCTAGAGGACAGAGAAGTTTCAGGAAACAAGAGAGGGAGTGTCAGAGGCTACCACTGGATTTGGCAACCATGGGTGACCTTGGTGAGAGGTTTCTCTGTGTGAAGTGGGGGTGGAGGCCAGAGAGCAGAGCCTGGGAGGGAGTGGGAGGTGCGAAAGTGGAGACCCAAGTGTGAAACGCTCTTTCAAGTGAAAGGAAGGTGAGAAGATAGAGCAGAATGTTGGTGACAAGATGGAAGTTAGAACAGTTTCGTTTAGGGAAGGAAGAAATGCGGGCATGTTTAGAGGGTGCTGGAATCGGGAGGCTGCAGGTGGGGGCTGCTCGTGGGGTGGGGGAGTGTCTCTGAGCAGAAGGGAGTGGACAGGGTTCCGAGCTCCAGTAGGGGGAGGGTTGCAGGAGGCATGAAGGAGAGGGGAGGTGATGATGCAGAAGGCAGACGTGGGTGGGGGGAGGGTCCTGCTTGTGTCCACATCTTGGGGCAGTGTCACAAAGCTCTGAGAGGTGCTCTGTGCCGTGTTGTGGTTAAGTGTAGTGTTGTGGTCAGGAGCACAGGACTTAGAGAAGACAGCTTAGGTTCCTGTTCTGGCAACACAGCTTAAGAGCCATGTGCCCTTGGGCAAGTTGCTTAACCACTAGATACCTCAATTTCCTCATCAGTCTAATGGGGTTAATAATAGTACCTACCTCACGACATTGCTGTGAGAGTTAAATGAATACTTATATGTATTACAGCAGAGCCTAACACAAAATAAGTGCTGTTACTTATAAGTGCTGTTACTAAGCTACTGAGGAGGTAGCTTAGCTAATGTTGCGTGTGTGAATAGGGCTTTGAAAAACTTAGGAATGTGTTCTGTCTAAAGTATCCTTCAACAGTTCCTCCTTCTCCCTCCTGCTTGCCCTCCTAGACATGCCTCTTGCCAATGCCTTCTCCTGTTCCCCAAACTGTGCCTAGAACTCAGGTGTGGACTATCCCAGAGTTCATTGAGAAGTTTACCTCCCTTGATTTGAAAACTATGCTCCTTTTAATTCAGCCCACGATGGCCACAGGCCAGTTTAGTGATCATCTGAGTCTTCTATGACACCTGTGGTCACTTTAACTCTCACAGTCTACTTGCACAGTTAGTTTAGGGCTATAATTCAATCCCAGAAAGAATCCCCAAGAGAGACCAGGAATGGTTGAGGTGTGAGGTTGAAGCTGAGACTTAGGACAACATCAAGTTTAAGAGAATAGGGGAAAAATAGCAATCAGAGCCAGACCGGAGCAGTCAGAAAGAGGGAAAGGAGCCAGGCATGGTGGCATGCCTGTAGTCCCAGCCAGTTGGGGAGGCTGAGGCAGGAGGATCACTTGAGCCCAGGAGTTCAAGGCTGCAGTGAGCTATGATCGTGCCACTGCACTCCGGCCTGGGTGACAGAGAGAGACCCCATCTCTAAGAAGAAAGGAAGAAAGAGAGAGAGAGCAAGAAAGAAAGAGAGAGGAAAGAAGGAAGGAAAAAAGAAAGAAAAGAGGAAGGAAGGAAGAAGGGAGGAAGGGAGATAGATTTAAAAAGAAAGAAAAGAAAAGAAAAATAAAGAAAGAGGGGCAGAGAAGCAGGACATGGTGTTGTTCTGGAGGCTAAAGCAGGAAAGGGTTTGGGGCGGGGTTCAGGGAGGGGTCTAGGTGACAGTCTGGGGTGGTGAGAAAAGAACTACGGTGAGCCGCAGAGGATTTTAGGTAGAGCTCATCCGCCAGCCTGTGGGAAGGGCACTTCCCCTCTCTGAGCCTCAAGTTCCTCATCTATAAAATGAATGCATGGAGGGGCTCTAGTGGGACAGACTAAGGGTCCGTGACACCCTGAGGAGGTCACTGGTGACTGGGGTTCTAGCAATTTTTTTATTTATTTTTTTTGAGTCAGAGTCTCCCTCTGTCGCCCCTGCTAGAGTGCCGTGGCATCAGCCTAGCTCACAGCAACCTCAAACTCCTGGGCTCAAACGGTCCTCCTGCCTCAGCCTCCAGACTAGCTGGGACTACAGGCATGCGCCACCGTGCCCAGCTAATTTTTTTTTTCTATTTTTAGTAGAGACGGGATCTCCCTCTTGCTCAGGCTGGTCTCAAACTCCTGGGCTCAAGCGATCCTCCCACCTCCCAGAGTGCTAGGATTCCAGGTATGAGCCACCGCACCCGGCCTATTTTTTATTATTTTTTAATTATCAATCCTGACCTATCTATGAGTTTCCCTTGAAGTAAAATTACTAGAACCAAGCTGGGTGTGGTGGCTCACGCCTGTAATCCTAGCACTCTGGAGCTGGAGGTGGGTGGATCCTTAGAGCTCAGGAGTTTGAGACCAGCCTGAACAAGAGCAAGACCCCGTCTCTGCTAAAAAATAGAAAGAAATTACTTGGACAGCTAAAAATATATAGAAAAAATTAGCCAGGCATGGTGGTGCATGCCTGTAGTCCCAGCTACTCGGGAGGCTGAGGCAGGAGGA
>NW_012147941.1:1740618-1846854 GCF_000956105.1 Propithecus coquereli
AAATTTGTCTCGGAGACAAATTTGTCTCAGAAGAATAGGTGATAGTCTGTGACATATACTGGATGTGGTGTCCAACCTCTAGTCTCCTTCCTTGTGATACCAGTTAGTGTTTTCTGGTCGGTGAGACTCCCAGGAAAGGGATTCATGACAGCTGTGTTCCTTAGTCAGAGAAGAGAAAGAGGGGTGAGAGACATTGGTTCGCCTTTAGTTCAAAGCACTCAGCATGCCAAAGTAGGTATTGTTTTCTGAGCCCCAACATTACTTAACCTCTCTGGAGCCTCAGGAAAATGGGAATGTAATAGTGCATACTCAGTGGGGTTGTGGTGAAAATACACACAGATGCTCCTCTCCTTATGATGGGGCTATATCCTGATAAACAAATTTTAATGCACTTAATACCTCATAAACTCCTTGTAACATCGAAATGTCTTAAGTTGAACCATCAACTTAAGATACTCCTCAACTTACGATAGGGCTACGTCCTGACAAACCCATTGTAAGTCGAACCATCATTAGGTTGGGGACCCTCTGTATACAGGCAGGTTAGAACAGTGTCTGGCACGTAGTAAGGATTTGCTGCTGTTCTTATTCAATATTGTGTCTTAGTCCCTTGTGGGATTAAAGTAGTGAATAAGACAGAAGGATTCTTGGCACTGATGGAGTTTATAGTTAGCTTAGGAAGGCAGATGTAGGATGATTTCACAAATACTTACTTAATTGCAAGTGTAAGTGCTAGATTAGAAAAGTATGAGATGCTGAGACAGCGATAACAGGGTTTCTGGCCTTCTGACAGTCATGTGGCCCCAGCCACATGACCTTTCCTTTCAGAGCTTTAGCTCCTTCATCTTTAAAATGGGAATGTTGTCACTGTCTTGCAGAGTGGGACACATAGTGATATGGAGGTGGCATGCATGGTAACAGGGGACCTGATGCTCTCTCTAATGGGGGCTGCTGTACTCTTTGTTGATGAAATTTTCATCCTCATTAGCAGGTTGTGGGCAGGATACAAGATACTTCTTTCATGCCCGTGTTCTCCTGAGCCCTGCTCAATGTGTCTGTGTTTAAAGGTGTCTGTTCTGACTGTATGGCCCACTGGTTTGAACCCTGCACTGGACCTGGTGATTTGATTTGGAGCTGAGTTAGGTAGGGTGGCAGGCGGAAAGCACAGTGTTGGCTTTTTAGTGAGGAGCTGGTTGATTCCAGGTGTGATCCTCAATCTAGAAGGAGCTTGTCCTGATGTTCATGAATTTCCTGAGTCCCATGAGGCGTGTTGCCCAGCCCTGACCCAGCCCTGCCCTGTACCCTGGAGTGGAACCTCATGAGCTAGATAGACCAAGCTAATGGACTATTCCAGTTGTAAGCAAGGAGTTAGAGCTAAACATGTATCAACAAGCTGAACACGAAGGTTTTTCCTGATCTGAATCACAGTTGCCCAGAAAGCTCAGGTGAGAAGGAAGACTGACGTTGCTTTGTTCATTCATCCACCAGTGAAAGATGGGGTGCCTGCTTTGTGCCAGGCACTGAGGGAGGCATTGGAGGTGCACGGTGAGCAGGTCAGAGTGGAATCCTGCCCGCAAGAGTGTATAGTCTCTCCGTGTGATCAGCACCGACTGCGGGAGGACTGGTTGTGTTGGTAGCTTGTTATTAGGGGTCAGTGTTCAGACTGAAAAGGAAAAGCCTTCTCACAGTTGCCTCTCGTCTCTCTCCTCAGAGCATAGTGGCCTGACCACCGGGGTGGCCTTCGGGCACCACGCCAAGTTCATCGCTTCGACAGGCATGGACAGGAGCCTCAAGTTCTACAGCCTGTAGGTCCTGCTCCTTCCGACTGAAGCTGGGCCTCATCTCAGTAGAGGGGTAGCGTTAAGGGGTGGGGGGTGGGGGGAGAGGGGGCGGTACTTAGTCATGGCCAAGGCTGGGACCGGGTTTGAGGGGCAGAGCTAAGACTGGGACCGGGTTCTAGGGATGCCGCTGTCCAACTTAGAGTCCCCAGCCTTTCGGGCCTCTTCCAAAGCGATCCTTCACCGCAGGCGCCTACTCCCTGTCCATCCGTGATTGGGACCAGACCAGAGGCGATCACGTGAAGCATTACAAGATCCGCAAGCTGGACACGGGCGGTTACTACATCACCACGCGGGCCCAGTTCGACTCGGTGCAGGAGCTGGTGCAGCACTACATCGGTGAGGGCAGACGCTTCAGATCCCTGAACCAACTTGTTGATGCGTTGTCCGGATGGGGAGACCGCGGCCCGGAGAATGGAAGGGTCTACCAAAGCCATAGGGGCCGGGCCAAGACTAGAACCCAAGTATGGGGCTTCCTAGGCCTGGATCCTGCTCTGTGGGATTCGCGAGGACACGGCCCAGCAGCGCCCCCTGATGACTGAACCGGGAATTGGCCAGTTTCTTGCCTCCAGTCTTGAATCTGTGGAAAGTTTAGTGAGCGTTTGTGCGGTCTGAATGCCCCACCAAGACACCAGGACTGTCCTGTGGGCAGGCAGGAAGCCATTGTCACAGGGCCCTGAGCAGGGAGTGACAAGAGGCTGGTTTGCACCTTGGTGAGAAACTCTGGCTGCTGGGTGGAACTTGGATGCCAGCGGGCAAGGCAGCATGAGGGGTCCATTAGGAGACAGTGGCCATTGTCTATTGAGACGTGATGGTGGCCAGACTGAATCAGTAGCAGTGCAGTCAGGAGAAACAGCGGATTTGGGAGCTGGCAAGGAGGCAGAATGGGCCTGACTTGGTGGAGGACTGGCTGCAGAGTTGAGGGGAAGGTGGGAGTCAATGCCCAGGTTTCTGCCTTGATTGGTTAGGCCAAAGATGGGGTCCACACCTTTGCCTGGAATCCCTAAACCCATTTCTACCTGTCAGAATCCCACCTTATCCTTCAAGGCCCAGCTGGAGGCCACCTCCTGTGGGAAGGCTCCTATTCCTTACAGGAAGGCCCCCAATGCTGACAGAGATCATCTCTCCCTCTGGGTGCCCTCCCCTTCCCTGGGCACCTACATGTCCACCTACTCAGGGGACTAGGTTGCCTTCCTTCCTGGCCTGGGACCTCACCTGGGGTCTAGTTCTTTATAACTAATCTTGGGGTCTGGCGCTGGGCTGGGTGGAATGAGGAATGTCCTGGGGTGGGCGTTCTGGCCTGCCCGTGACCTCCATCCCCCCGCCCCCAGAGGTGAATGACGGGCTGTGCCACCTGCTCACGGCGCCTTGCACCACCATGAAGCCGCAGACGCTGGGCCTGGCCAAGGACGCCTGGGAGATCAGCCGCAGCTCCATCGCGCTCGAGCGCCGGCTGGGCACCGGCTGCTTCGGGGATGTGTGGCTGGGTACGGAGGTCCCGGGCACCGGGGGCCAGGGGCCGGGGCGCGGGCCTGGGCTGGTGGGGAGCGGGTCCTGATGAGACGCGGCCGCCGGGCAGGCACGTGGAACGGCAGCACAAAAGTGGCAGTGAAGACTCTGAAGCCGGGCACCATGTCCCCGAAGGCCTTCCTGGAGGAGGCGCAGGTCATGAAGCTGCTGCGGCACGACAAGCTGGTGCAGCTGTATGCCGTGGTGTCCGAAGAGCCCATCTACATCGTGACAGAGTTCATGTGCCACGGTGAGGGGCGGGGTCAGGCGGAGGCTGGGCGGGAGGGATTTGGGGTGAAGTTAGGGTGGGTGTCGCTGGGGACCTGGGCGGCGATCTGTGAGGGGACGAGGGACAATGGGCAGAGTCCTAGTGAGGGGTCGGAATGTGGGAAACAACAGGAGTGCTGGGGCGGGGGCGGAGCCAAGGTAGACAGGGGGCAGAGGGCGGGGCCTCCGTCGTGCGGGTGGAGGCAGGGCTTGGGCAAACGAACGCAGAATCTGTGACGAGGGAGGGTCTGGGGCGGAGTCTGAGTAGGTCCTGTCTAGGGGGACCGAGGAAGAGAAGAAACGAGATGTGTAGAGTCGGTGTCTGGCAGCAGGGCCTGGGCGAGACCAGTGACAGATTGAGGCATCCGGGCGGGATCCCGAGACGGGGCGGATCTAGGTGAGGGGGAGGGCGCTGGGAGAAGGGGGCGGGGCCAACTGGGTTAGATGATTCCGGATAGGGGCGGGGCCAAGCGAGAGAGGGCGGGCCTGAAGCTAGGAGTAGGGTCTTGCTGCTGACTTTCTGGATTCCTCTTTCCAGGTAGCTTGCTGGAGTTCCTCAAGGACCGGGAGGGTCAGGGTTTGAGCCTGCCCCAGTTGGTGGACATGGCAGCCCAGGTACACTGGACAGCACGCTTTAACTCCCAGAACTACCTCCTGTTAACCTTTCACGGATCCCTGTACCTTTGAACACCTAGCCTAGCCCCAGAAGTGCGGCCCCGCCCACCATATCAGTTGTGCGAACTGAGGCAAGGCACCGTTTCTGAGCCTCAGTCTCCTCATCTGAAAAGTGGGTTTTCAAATGGCCCCTCGCCCCTCATGCAGGCCACGGTGCTGTGAGTCCCCATGAGCTCCCATCTCTGCACACCTTGGCCCCCCAGGTAGCTGCGGGCATGGCCTACATGGAACGCATGAACTATATCCACCGTGACCTGAGGGCAGCCAACATCCTGGTGGGGGAGCGGCTGGTGTGCAAGATCGCCGACTTCGGGCTGGCCCGCCTCATCGAGGATGACGAGTACAACCCCCAACAAGGTGCCCCACCTCACCGCACCTCCCAAGAGCTCCTAATGCAGCAAGGGGCTGCCATGGGGCCCCACATGCTCAGAAACCCTTCCTCACCCGGAATCATCTAGGACACCCCCATCCTGATGTAGTGTGAGAGGCAATTCTGAGTTCAAATCTTAGGTCAGCCACTTACCAGCCATGTGGCCTTGGGCAAGTCACCTAACCTCTGTGAGCTGCCTTTTCTCTTTTGTAAAATGAAAATATTCAGACAAGAGTAAATCAGCAGACATTTACCAAGTGGCTATAATTCTTAAATGAGAGACAATAGAGTGTAATAGCGTGAACTCTGTAGCCAGAATGCCTGGGTATGAATCCCAACCACTTATTAACTGTGTGATCTGGGCAAGTTACCTAACTACTCAGTCCCTCCTTTTCCTTATCTGTAGAAGGGGAGTAATAATAGCATCTACCTTGCGGGGTTTTTGTGAGGGTTAAATGAGTTAATGCACGTGTATCACTTAACACAGTGCCTGCACATCGTAAGGGCTAGACAAGTACTAGCTGTCATTATTATGAGAATTATTACAATGATTTGGAAAGTGCCCATCACTACACCAGACACATAGTAGGTGCTGACTAGGTACCAGCTCCTTTCTGCTATGCCCAGAGATCTCTGCGCTCAGGGTCCCCAAGATCCCCATTCCTAAAGTCCCCATTCTCTTAACCCAGCTATTCCCAGGGACCTCCTCGCTAACTTTCCCTTCTCCCCAACCTCTCCAGGGGCCAAGTTCCCCATCAAGTGGACGGCCCCAGAGGCTGCCATCTTTGGCAGATTCACCATCAAGTCAGATGTGTGGTCCTTTGGGATCTTGCTCACTGAACTCATCAGCAAGGGCCGAGTCCCCTACCCAGGTTTGCCAGGGATTTGGGGGGAGTGGCCAAGGGGAAAGGCTTCCTCCTGCCTGCCCCTTTGGGAGGGGCCGGGCCTTCTGACTGATGGTGCCTCACCTTTCAGGCATGAATAACCGGGAAGTGTTGGAACAGGTGGAGCACGGCTACCACATGCCATGCCCCCTAGGCTGCCCAGTGTCCCTGTATGAGGTCATGGAGCAGACCTGGCGTCTGGATCCAGAGGAGAGGCCTACCTTCGAGTACCTGCAGTCCTTCCTGGAGGACTACTTCACCTCCACGGAACCACAGTACCAGCCTGGGGATCATACATAGCCTGTTCAGACATCAACCACATCTCTGGCGGTGCCCACCAGCCTTTGCCAATCCCCAGGGCTCTTGTCCCAAAGCCCTCAGGCTTAGAACCTTATAGAGTCTTAGAATGTCAGAGGAGTTGGGGTGCTCTGACACCATCTAGGGCAACCCACTCATTTTACAGATGGGACAAATGGAAGCTCAGAGCTCATCCTTCACCCCCCTCCAGCCCCAAGCACTAGCTCTCCCCTTCTGACTTGGGCCCCTACATGGCCACTAGCCTCTCTCTCCTCACCTCCTTCAAATGCTCAGATGTTGTCTAGTTATTTATAAAACTGTATATCTCTCCCCTCACCTATCTCCCTACCCTCCTATCATCCTACTCTGGTCCAGGTGCCAAGAATTTGCCTCCTATTGTCAATCTTTTGTGTCTGTGAGTTACAAAAACAGAAGGTCTTTGCTGGAGCCCTTTCCTGCTGGGTGGATGCTGTGGTCCAAGACTGGGGCCAAGACACACGTTTGAGGGTGAGGGTTGCTGAGGGTTTGCCACCTCTCTCAATAGTGTGTGTGTGTGTGTGTGTGTGTGTGTGTGTGTGTGTGTGTGTTTATTGATTTTATAAATAAGGAAAATAACAATATGAATCCTTGAGCCATGAAATTCCCTTGAACCTTCCTTTGGGAGGGATGGTGGTCAATGGGAGGTGAACAGGACAGGTGGGGCTATTTCGAGCAGCAGGGGAAATGAGAGAATGCCCTGATGCCTAGCAAGCACAGGGCACTCAAGGTGTGGAGTTTTAGGACTCCCAAAAGTCTCACTGCTCATCCCCATGTGAATTGAAGATGAGTTGAAAGGTACATAGAGAAGACAGGCAATTGGAGATATATCAAAATGTCCCTTTATTGATACTGATATAGCCTTCAATCTGTGCACAATGGTTTTGCTAATTCTTTACCTGATTTCAGCAGATTTACCATTCATCGCAGTCACAACAGGACAACCTTAGGCCTCCCTCAACAGGGGCAGGCAAGAAGGCTACAGTGGACCCTCTACAGCTGTCAGATTCCCCAAAAAAGGACAGAGGGAGGGGAGCAAAAGGGAGAGACTTGAAGGTTAGTTTAGCCTGTTGGATCTTCCTAGAGGAGTTCTGCCCCCAAGGGAGCTTTTGGAGAGGTTTGGAGGCAGTTTTGTTTGTCACAATGGCTGGGGGCTCCTACTGGCATTTAGGGGGCCAGGATCAGGGACGCCAAACAACCTACAATGCACCTGTGCAATGGCAAATTGTCTGACCCCCACTCCCCCTTTGAGAAACTCTGGCAGCTGACATGCCTCCATGTGGAAACGAGGAGCAGAGAATAAGGATTCCCACCTCTCCTGCCGGGAAATGTTTGTTGACCTTCTGACTTAATAAGGGAATGGACAGGGAAGGAGTCTGGGAGTCTGGGATTCACTGCTGCAATTGGTGAACAATTACTAAGCATGACTCTGTGAAGCATTGACTCTTTGTTAAGCAGGACCTTGGGAACACAAACACGAATAAGATCCGTCCCTGCCCTGGAGGAGTTCATAGACAGGCAGGGGAGAAAAATAGTAGTGATAGTAACTCATTTATTATTAAGTGTCTGCTGAATGTCAGATGTGTTTACATCCATCTTTTCATTTAATCCAGTCTTGAGCCTAGTTCTATGATTAGCCCCATTTGTAGATGAGAAAACTGAGGATCAGGGGTGATATGATGTACCAAGGTCACATATCTGTATGTGACAGAGCTGGGATTTGAACCCAGGTCTTACACCAAAGCTCTTGGTCTTTCTACTAGACCTCGTTGCCTCTAGGCTCTGTCCTGTGTGTGTATGTGTGTGTGTGTGAGAGAGAGAGGGAGAGATCCTCCCTCCTCTAGTTATTGGTAGAAAGATTCCCTGGGACCCCACCCCCCATGTTGAGTGGCCTAAAGGAAAGGGGGACAAGGTGGTCAGTGCAGATTGAGAGTTCCCTGTACCCAGCCCCGTACTGGGGGCTGATAAATGGGAGAAATAATATGGAGAGAGACCAAATGGCTCTTTGGAAAGATTGTCATAGGGGTGGGAGCCTTAGCTCTGTCTGCACACTCTCAGTGGCTAAGGCTTCCTGAGGGCCATAGTTTCTGCCCAAAAAAACTCACAAGAGCCTGAGGTATAAGCCAGAGGCCAGTGTTTCTACCTGCCAAGGAGTAAGCAGATAAGAGCACAGCCCTGGAGCTGTCCTGCCTGGTGTGAATCCTGCTTCCACCACTCACTAGCTGTGTGAAGTTGTGCGAGTTATTAATCTCGCCAAGCCTCAATTAACTCATCTGCGAAATAGCAATAAAATGCTCAATACCTGTTAGCTCTCTTTGTCTCTACCATTTACAAATTGTTTATTCTGTGCCAGGCATCCTGCTAAGTGCATGCTGCCATATAATCCCCGCAGAACTCTATGCAGAGAAGCCCGTTGTACCTTCATTTTGCTAATAATGAAGCTAAGGCACAGTGAAGTAAATCAGCATTTTCAAGGTTTGCAGAGCAGAAGTTGCAGAGCAGGGGCTTAAACCAAGTCTTCTGACTCCAAAATCAGTGCTCTTAGTCTCTGTAGTCTTTTCCTGGGACCAGGATATTCTTGTCTGTCTTATAGGGCTATTCCTGGTACCTGGATGCCCATCTGGCTTCAATGAAGGCCCAGCAGGGCAGTGAACCATCTGCAGAGACCAGAGCCTCCGGAGCCTGGAATCCCTGTGTCTTCTGATTCCTCGTCTCTCCCTCTGAAGCAGCTAAATGAATTCTCCCTTGCACCCCCTTTTCTGTGCAGCCTTCTGTTCCCTTCAGATAGAGCACAATGCAATTGATTAGGCTTCTGCTTTCTCAATTTCAATCACATCCTCGCCCTGCCTCCCTGAGATTACAGGCGGGTCACCTTGATTGCGGTTTGCACCGTTCACAAAACTCTTCAGTCGTTTACAAAACCATCTCTCGCCTCATTCACTCCCCCACCTGGCTCTTCTCTGTGATGCGTGGATTTTACTGGCTTAAGACTCAGAGGGCAATTTTATTTCCAAGTTCATGGTGGGGGAGGAGGACTCCTAATTGACTAATGCTGGGTGTTTCACATGCATCGTCTAATTTGATCCTCACCACGAGGCAGTGCAGAAGTGTGATTATCCCCATTTTACAAAAGAGGAAAGGAAGACTCTGCGAGGCGACAACACTCACACAAGGTCATATACCAGATGGTAGAGCCAGGACTTGAACTCGACGTCTCATGCATTCCACTGTGTCACATTTCTTTATTTGCCGGAGCAGTATGCGAAAATATTATATTGACCCTGAGTCAGGCCCAGGGAGGGCATGGTGCACCCAGGGGTCTGGGGTAGCCCCATACATGCTGAGCATTGTACACATAAAAGAACTAAGTCATTTATTAATTTTGCACATATCTACTGATGTCTCCTGTAGGCTGGTCCTGTCCAGGAGGCGGAACAGTGAACAATTACAACACTTAGGGGCAAGGTCAGTCTGGGAGCCAAGTCTGGGGGATTTCTTGGAGTATGTGAAAGAAAAGTCTGCCTGATGGAGCAACCAGAGGCTGAGGTCATCTCTAGCTTGGGAAACAGCATGCATAAAGGCCCGGATGTATGGTAGAGCAAGACCCATTCAGGAAAGTGCAAATAATTATGCACGGGAAGGTTAAGCGTGCAGATGAGGCATGGAAGAGGAAGGTTGGAGGGTCAGAGGCAAGAAGTAGGAGCAGAAAAACCAAGGAGCATGGGCCCTGAGTTGTGGGGGGAAATCTGGGGGTCTTAGGACCCTTTTGGGGAGTGTATCCTGGATCCCACTGCTCTAGGACTGAACTGGGTGGATCCCCTGTCCGCTCCAGTAGTTGTCTCTTAGGTGCAGTATAGAAGCCTCCCTCCTACCCTTCATCTAGTACTTACACACACACACACACACACACACACACACACACACACGCACGCACGCGCGCGCGCGCGCGCGCGAGCCTGGATTGTTCTGCAGTGATGTCCACACTCTCTCTAGTGGCCACTCTGGGAACTACATCCAAAACTGCAGGAAACTTTCTCCAGGGATGGGAGAACCAGGTCCCTTCAGAAATTTCCAACCGCGGGATGAGAAATACAGCACAATTTCTGCTCTCAAAGAGCTCACAGTTTAAATGACAATAAAGGGTATTTGGGAGAACAGGGGAGGGTCCTAACTCAACTGAGCAGGGGCAAGTCTAGAAGTCTTCTCAGAGGAGGTGTTGCTTCACCAGAGTCAAAAAAGAGTAAGAGTTTGCTTGGTAAAGAAGCAAGAAAAAGGTATTCCAGACTGGACAGAATTAAGTGAGTTCACAGGCAGGAAATGGGACTGTGCAGGGAGTTACAAGTAGGTAGATGTCACCGGAGTGGACGAAGATGAAGATGGTGAGGTAGGTGTGGGTCTTGTCTGCCATGCACTCGGGCTGGCTGGGGTTCTAAGCCGTGGGCAATGGGAAGCCACTGAAGGGTTTTGAGCGGGGAGTAACAAGGTCAGATTCACTTCTCGGAAGGAACCCTCTGGTGACCAACATGGAAGAAAGATGGGAGGGGAAGAGGTAGAAGAAGAAAACATCTCTTGGACACAAAAAACCACACCAGGTCACACTCACAGAAGGACACACAGCTTTGACCAGGCCTGTTACCCAGACATATCAATACCAGTGATGACATCTGCAGACATGTCAGTGGGATCCCAGGCTGAGCGCTCACAGACAAGCACACATGTACTGATACATGCTCAGACACATAAATCAGGTCCATGAGTGGAAAGTAAACTGAGGACCCATATTTACCTCCAGACATAGGTGGACAGTGAGACCCACACACACCCTGAAGGACACAGAAATTCACACACACACACACACACACACACACACACGCACACACGCACACACGCAGTGTGGCTGTCAAGGGCCCTACCCTGCCCCCCTCTGTCTTCCCAGGTCCCTCACCACCTCTGGCAGGAACAAAGCTGACCTTTGCCCTCTGGCCTCTGGCCTCTCCTCCCACACCCCCTGCCCCAGAGGGAGGAGCTGTTTGAAGTCTGGGCTGCAGCTGGGGTTTCCTGTTGCCTGGAGGAATGTTGGGAGGACTTGCACGGGGGAGGGGGGGGGGCCGGCCCAGGAGGAGGGCTAATGGGGGCCTGGGGGCCTTAGTCCTCACTGTACCACAAGGAGGGGGCTTCCTGCCTCCAAGGTTTCTTGAGCCTCAGCTCTGAGTTGTTCCCATCCAGAGAAGGGGAAAACCAGGGCCATACTGGCTCCATTCCAATGGGCCTCTTGTTCCTAGCGCTGCAGCTCAGTGGCTTAGGATAGGCCTGTAACCTCTCTAGGCCTCCATCTCCCCTTCCGTGGACTAGGCTGAACAATTCTCTAGCCATCCACCCCTCTTGGAGGCAGCCCCAAGAGTGGGGCCAGCCCCAGAACTTTCACATTCAGGGAGGGCAGCCTGTCCCCACCCAAGGCTCACTTCATTTGTGAGCCTCAGGAGCCTGTCGGTCATTGTCATTATTATTCTTATGACTCAATAATCCCTCACCAGGCCCCTACCGGCTTTTAAAATGCTTCCCCATCCATGTGTTCAGTTAAGCTTCTCAACAGCTCTGCCTCTATTTTACACACAGGGAAACTGAGGCAGGTTAAGGACACACATTAAGGAAAAGCAGGATCAGGACCTGGTCTGCCTGGTTCCTGTTCCACATGGCCTCTAACCTTAGGCCCCACAACGTCATCTCTAGACTCTCATATTTTCCTAGGGCCTAGCTATACCACCTTCTGCTTATACTAAAACAAAAGTGATTTGCGTGATGCACGCTCTTCCAGAACTTGTGTCCTCTCCCTCAAGTCTCCTTCCCCTTGGAGCTCACAGCCATCCTGCAGGCGTATGGCTGCCGAAGCAGAAGCGGAGATTAGACACTAGGTGGCAGCAGCAGCCCACAGGAAGACTCGGCTTGAGTTTGGGGAGACCCCCACTCAACACAATTGGGAAAAGTTCCAAGAGAAGGACCAGCCCCGAAATAACAGGGAGACTCTGCAATGCTTGGTTTCCAGAAATGATCAACACTTTGAGGGCTAATAGCATCTGCCCTCTCGGGGAAGGGAGCCGCTGGAGCCGCCTCCGGTGGGAGGGACGTGCTTGGGAACTCCCCTCCTTGCTCTGTTCCCCTCTCCCTCGCACAGCCCGCTACCCCTGCCCTTTGCATGTCATCACTTAACTCCCCCTCCCATGCCTTTCCCGAACTCCCCCTCATCCCAGCCCACCTGGCGCTGTCCACCTCCAGGGAAGCATCCTGTATTACCCCACACAACTCTCTCCCAAAACTTGATTAAAACTAAGTGGGGTCTTCATGACCTGGGGCAGAGCCTAATGGGTAAGGGGGTGGGGGTAAAAGAAGGGGGAACTTGGGAACTCCCACCCTCCCCAGTGCCAAAATCTGACCAGTGGGAGGCCACTAGGGCAAGATGCCAAAGCCTCGTCTATTTGTGACAACTTCAGACTCAGGCTTTGGAGCTGCAAAGGGACTCTAACAATTTTAACCACTACTTTTATTAATATCTGACCTTATTATATTTCTCATTCAATGAATAAATCTTTGAACCCAAGGCCTATCTTGTCTGCAAGAAGAAGCTTCTCCAAGATAAGGGCCTCTCCAGCTGGTCATGCCAGCCCCATAATGCCAAATCAATAGGTTACTGTTTAGAGCCCAAACCTCTCCTATTTCTGCTGCACCCCCCTCCCCCCACCAGGGCCAGTAGAGAATGCCCTCCCATGCCCTACTGTCCTAGAGGAGGGGCTTGGAAGGAGTGAAGGTGTGGGGAAGATGGTGACAGGGAGCTGCAGTTGGCAAAATGTCATCACCTGCCTTTGTCACATGCTGGCCATCACCCTGCAGGGCCAAAGGCAGAGTTAGAAACAGGTGGGCCAAGGACAAAGGCATTGCTGGAGGAACTTCAGACACCAGATAGGGGGCAAGATGGACAAAGCCTGTAGAGGTGGAGCAAAAGAATGTCAGACACACGGATGAGGTGGGACCGAAGCAGGACAAGTCGGGGCTGGTGTTGGTAGACACAGAGGACAGGACAGCCACTATGCATTATTCATCTCCTGTCCCTTGCAAGCCCTGCATACCTCAGTTAACATTCGTTGAATTGAAGTGCCAAGAGAGGACACAGAGACACGGGAAGAGAAGGTCAGTCACACTTGGGGGGCGTGTCATAACTCCCTGCCATAGCCCAGGGGTTAACCAAGTGGGCTTTGACCCTGGTTCAAATCCAGCTGGGCTCAGCCACTTGCTAATTGAGGAAGGTGAGCCTCCGTGCCCCCATCTCTAAAATGGAAATAATAACAGTACCATTTCACCGGGTTCGTACAGGACTCGCGGGCCCTGCGGTGCTCAGTAAATGGCAGCTGCAGCAGGTCTTCCAGGGCTGTCCGGCCACCTTCCTGCGGTAAGGGGCCCTCTGCAGCAGCAGCGCACATTCCCATCTGTGGGATCGGTCAGGCAGGGGGCCCGGAGCCAGGG
The DNA here is from genome assembly GCF_000956105.1 of Propithecus coquereli. Classification (NCBI taxonomy): domain Eukaryota; kingdom Metazoa; phylum Chordata; class Mammalia; order Primates; family Indriidae; genus Propithecus; species Propithecus coquereli. Next base: position 1,754,010 of record NW_012147941.1, read on the forward strand.
GCTGGAGAACAGATGTGACCTGAAGAGGAGGTAGGTGAAAGTGCTGAGCCCAGCCCCCGGCCGCGGCAGGAGCTCAGAGCTGTTGAATCTGAATCCTGCTTCCCGACATAACGCAAATGCTCAGCAGACTTCGGGAATGGGAGCGTGCGTTCTACCTGTGGATTAATCCGGGCTTTTGAGCCCTTGTTGCCCTTGGACAAGTAGGCAAACTAGCAGTCGGAGGGGCTCAACGCAGAGCTCAGAGTTTGAGAGGAGTGATCGCGGAGTGAGAAGGTACTGGCTGGGGCTTTGAGGTTTCTCGGAGCAGCCCTCCTGCCATAAATCCTTGCGCTTTACTCAATAGGAAACCTTTTCAGAAAGAGAGAACGCCCTCAAATTGAGACAGCCGGTCCTCTCCTCTTTCTCCTTCCCCTCGTGTTCAATTGGGACGCCCCAGAAAGTCGCAGCCCCTTTGGCTAATCCCCTGATTCCCTATTCCACTCCCATTCCATTCTCAGACCCCGCCCCTTCGCTCCCACCCGCAACCTCCGCTGGATCCAGAGCCCCCCGCCGGGGACACGGAACAAGGCGAACACTCCTAGTTCTTGGGGAGGATCGGCGCCCCTTGGTGGGTGAGGGCGCGCCCCCGCCAGAGGGGTCCCGGGCACACGGTCCCCGCGGGCTCCGGGCCGCGCCGTCGGAGCTGCAGGCGCCGCCCCGCCCGCCCTGCGCGCGGAGTGGCCGGGGTGGGGACTACAAGTCCCGGCGTGCCGCGCGCGCGCTCCCCCCTGGGGTTCCGGATGGTGAGCGGCGAAGGTAAGGCGAGCTCGCAGAGGCAGCGGCGGCGGCGGCGGAGACGGAGAGAGGCAGGCAGGCAGGGCGAGGGCGAGAGACGGAGGGAGGGAGCGAGCGAGGCAGACCAGACAGACAGACAGGCAGGCGGGCGGGCAGGCAGAGCGAGCCACCCGCCAGGCTGCGCTCAGCCCGGCTCGCAGCGGAGAGAGCAGAAGGCAGGAGGAGGGAGGGGAGGAGGCGGAGGGAGGGAGAGAGGGAATCCAGCTACCACCACCCAAAGCCAGCGTCTGCTTTCTGTCCTCATTTCCTTTTCCCACCCAGCTTGGAGAGCAGAGAAAGGCAGAGAGAGCGAGAAATAGAGACAGTCTGAGAGACAGACAGACAGCCAGAGAGAGCGGGAGGGAGGAGGGCGGAGGAGGAGGAGCAGGAGGACTACGCGGGGCGCGTTCCCTCCCAGGTTTGCAATTGGGGGGGTGGGGGCGGGGGTGCCCAGCGCTGTGAGAGTGTGTGCGCGGCGGGGGGAGCGAGGGGGGCGCAGAAGGAGCGAAGGAGTGATCGAGGTGGGGGGCGCCGCGGGAGCTGGGGGCCGTGTCCAGCGGAGTTAGCGGCGGAGAATGTGAGCCGAGGCGCGAGCCATGCTGTCAGCGACGGCGGGCGGCTCAGGGCTCCTCCACGACTCCTCTCCCCAGCAGCCGGGCGCCCGCGTCGCTGCCGCCGCCGGAAGACAGACGCCCCCCGAAGCCCCTCGCCTGGCTCGGACCCACGGAGCCGGCAGCCCAGCACTCCGGTGAGTGGCGCCGCCTCCCTAGCCCTAGACCCCCGCTGGGGACCGGCCGGTCGGGCTCTTTTGTGCAGCGCACCACGGGGGGGCCCCGCGCCCCCCGGTCCGGTCCGCTGGACCCTGTGGCTGCGGTGCCCGCGGTGCGATCGGTCTTTGTTTCCACCGGGGCCCGCAGCTCGGCTGGGCTCGGCTCGAAGCCTGGCAGGCAGCGCCGGGAAGGGGGAGGGGGAGGTGGACGGGGAGGGGGGGCGGGGAGGGGGGGTTCTCGGGTTTCCTGGCCGCCCCGCGGCTCCCCCGGCTCGGGGGCGAGGTGCGCGCCCAGCGCTGCCGCGCGCCCCCTCCTCCTTCCCCCTCCCTCCGTCTTTGGATTTAAAACTGCAATTTGCTCTCCAGCTTGCTGAGAATGTTGGGGGGGGGATGAAGGGGGGACCGTGGGAGCGGAGAACAAGGCTGGATTTTAGGATACGCGCTAGGAAAAGGGGAGACTGCGGAGGGAGGAGCCCCTCCTCTCCAACCCCCAAATCCCAAGGTTCCGCTGGCTCTCTGGGAGTTGAGGGGCGGGGACCTAATGACCCGGAGGGGGTGTGGGGCGGAGGAGGGATTTGGGGGCGGCCAGGGCCGGAGGGGTTGGGCCGCGTGCCCGGTTACCTGGCGAACAAAGTCGGCTCACTTTTGCATAAATAAATAAATAATCTCCTATCGATGCGTTTCCTTTGGGGCTCTGATTGAATCGGCCCCCTCTTCCCCAGGGGGTGGGGTGCTGAGTGACAGCTGTCAGCCCCCTAGGCAGGGAGCTGAGGGTGAATTGCTGAATCTCTGCTTGCTGGCTGAGGGCGCCTTCCCCTGCTGGGTCTGGGTCCCCGGGCAGAGCCAGAGGGGCAGGGGGCTGGCTCTGAGTCTAGGAAATAACCTTGTTTCCTGTTCTACAGGAAAAGAGACAGCAACCTAGAGTTTGGGGGCTGGGGATGAGGACTGATGGGAGCTGGGGGGGTTCCCCAGCAGCCTGACCCCCCCAGCCTCCTGCCAGGCGAAGGGGCCAGCTGAGGGAGGAAGGATGTGGGCCTTGCTGGCCGGAGGCGGGAGCTGGGGCTGTCCCTGAGGCGGGCAGCGGGCACAGAGCGGGAGGAGGGAGAGAGAAGCGGGGGCGGGAATTCTCTACCGCAGACCCTGGGGGCCAGGGCCAGATGTGGAGGGGTGGGGAGTCTCCCCTCCCTTCCAGCTTGGGGGCCCTGAGGCTGGGCTGGGAGGGGCTGAGCCTGGTGCCCTCGGTTCTGCACCAGTGCCTGACTGGCAGGGCCAGCTGAATTTGGGTCCAGGCGTCACCCTGGGAGGCAGGGCTGGGCTGTACCAGCCTGGTCCCTGAGCGCAAGGAGGGACCCTTGGGGGGCCTGTGCCTGTCTGGCTGGGCAGGCGTTTCCCACCGGACCAGTTGGTGTCAGGTGGGACTTGGCCTCAGCTGCCTGGGCAGAGCTCAGGGTGTGAGGACAAGCTTTGCCTCCGGGTCAGGGTGGCCACATTTTGTCCGCTGCTGCTGTCGTCGCCGCCGGCAGGGCAGGGGCATGTGCCCAGGCCTGGCCAGAGTCCTGCCAGGGGCATTTGGGGTGTTTCTATTGTTGGCTTGTTCCTGTTCCGTGTGGCCCAGTGTGTGTGGCTGTGTGAGCTGGGGCTGTAAGTGAAAGATTACCAGTCTGTCCATCCCTCCCCCTCCAGCTTGGGGAGGCAGGCTGGGTTGTGGTGGTGAGCTGTGGGGGGACCCCCCAGGTGGCATGTGCATGCTGCTTGCCATCTCCCTCCTTTGAGCAGATGTATATTTATTTTTATAGTAATGGAAAATCAAACTGGATAGTAAGTTGAATTCATTTTTTCTCCTGCTGTGTCAATAGTTGGAATAACCCCCAGAGACTGGTGAACTTCTGGCCCCAGAGCTCCCACTCTTCAGAGGTTGCAAAGACCAATGAGGGCATGAGCTTTGGGGAGCCAGTGGGCACCAGTCCAAACTAGTGTTTTGTCCCTCTTCATCTGGCATTAGGGCAGGTGCCCAGGTGGGCAGGCATTGCCCCCTCCCCAGGCACCCCCCCTCACCCCAGGGTGCAGTCCGCCCTCTCTGGTCTGGTCAGTGCCTAAACTGTGCCTGCCCAGGCCTTCAGGGACATTCCCCCGGTGGGCTCTCTTCCCCGCCTGGGCTCCCGGCCCACGTGCTGATATTTATTTTCTGTAGTAAAATCCATTTTTAATGCCGTTACTTTTGAAATAATATAGAGAGAAACAAATGTGATGTGTTTAAGTTGCCCTCTGTGAGTTTTTAATGTGATCTATGGCTGAGGTAGTGATGGAAGGAGCTGTTGGGCTTGGAGAAATTTGGTGTCATAAAGAAAAAGAGCTTGCTGTTTATTGTGGTTGTTGGGCTGGGGGGTCTGGAACAGGGTCATAGGGGTGGGGAGCCCCGAACACCCCCGGGTGCTGTGAGTAGAGAGCAGAGCTTCTCAGTTTTAGTGTGTGAGGGTTCCAGGATTATTTTGCATTGCCCCTCAGCCCTTGATGAGGCCTTTGGGGAGGGGGCTTGGGAGCTGGGGGACTTTGTCCCCCACCATGTGCTTAGATCTTGGCAGAGAGGCTTCTCAAACCCCCTGTTGAGCTAAGTGGAGGTGTACTGTGGGAGGTTGGATTTGGATTCTGAAGATTAAGGGATGGGGTCTCCATTTACCTGATTGTTGTGGCTGTGCTGGAGGCTTGAGGGGCAGACTGTCCCTGGCAGGAGACATTTGGGTGGGGGTAGCTGTTCTGGACTGGCAGAGCCCCCAGGGACATTGCTTGTTCTCGAATCAGCCTAGAGCGCTGACTTTGAACCACTGTCTCCTCTATGCCTCTGTTCCCCATTGGATAGCGATTTCCTCCGGCAAACCTGACCTCCCTCACTTCCCCCTTCCCCCCCTCTGTCCCCACCTCCAGGTCAGCTTCATCTTTCTTGTTTTTTTGTTTTGTTTTGTTTTTTTTGGAGGGGGCTTGTAGAATACAGAGCTCTGTGTCTCATGCCAGCCACCCAGGGGGCTGGGGGTGCCATCACTGTGTACCAGACGCCCAGGCCCTTTGGGTCTGGCAGGGTGAGGTCAAGCAGACTCACTATTATGGGCTGGAGCCCAGCTCTGTCTCTGGGTCCCCTGGGTCTCCTGGGACAGAGCAGGGAGGAGGAAGCCAGAATGGGGTGGAGCTGGGGACTACCGGGTGAGAGTAAGGGTAACGTTGTTGCTTATGCCAGCAGATGGGCCCCCCAGGGAGGTGGGGGAGAGTGGGGGCATGGGGAGGAGAGAGACCCAGACAGCCACATGCAGATGAAGAGAGGGAAAGATGGAGACTGAAACAAGTGATGAGAGAATGAGAGAGAAGAGATTAAGAGGAGCCAGGATTGCAGCCCCTGGAGGTGCGGGCCTGGTGACCAAGAAGGCCTAGGAATATACCACTTCCCAGCCTGCCGCCAGAAGGGAGGCAGCACTGAGGGCCTCTCACCCAAGATCAAATGCTGGGATTGTTTTTGGAGGAGAGACAAGCAGATGTCTGGGAAGAGGGAGGAGGACAGGTGGGGAGAGAAAGGGAGAGGGAGAATCCCACAGGAGGAGGGAGAATGGGGGGACTAGGATTCCAGAGGTCTTGACTAATGCTCCTGGCCCTAAGGCAGCATCTCCCCTCTGCCTTCCCCAAATGTCTGGGAACAGAGCTGAGCTCTTCTTGGGACCTAGGGGTGGGGCCTGAGGCAGGTACAGCACCCCACAGGTTGTTGGGTGCTTTGTGCCAAGAGGCACACAGGTTATAAAAGCAGGGAACATTAGGGTCCTAGAGACACCAGGGGCATCATCCAGTTGGATTCCTCCCCCTGTCTTGTTTGACAGGCGGAAAACCAAGTCTAGAGAGGGGACCCACTTGTGGAGGGTCATAGCTACGTAGCCTTGGCAAGGCCAGGCTGGGACCCAGGCTTTTTGCACTCCACTTCACTGTAGTTAGAGAATTGGAACAGCTGCAGGGGGCCTCCTGGGTGCGAAAGGGGGCTGGAACCCAGGGAGAGGAGCAGGAGAGGAGCAGGCGGGCACCCATGTGGCCAGAGTCCCCCCAGGGGAGGGGGAGGTGCCTCTGCTGGGAGAGAGGGAGGGAGGGGAGAGAGGAGGGGAAACAGTGAGTCAGGCTTCCAAGAGCTGAGGATGAGAGAGCCAGAGCTGGGAGGGAGAGGGCAGGGAGGGCTGCTCAGAAGGGGGGAGCAGGAGGGGGCCCAGCCAGGGGCAAGGAGAGCTAAGAGGGAGGGAGCCAGCCCCTGGCCCTGGCCCAGCTACAGGGCTGTGCAGAGGGTGCAGCCCTTGTGGACTTTGCCAGTGGCAGGTCAGGAAGGAGCCAGATTCTGTCCCTACAGCATCCCTTTCTTTCCTCATTCTTCATTTATGACCCCACCCCAGCCTCTCAGGAGGGATGACCATGTCGTCCTGTCCTATCCTCTTGTGCCTCAGTTTCCCCATCCATTGCAGGATTTGGACTGTGAGCTATTGGGGAGGGGGTTGGAGGGAACAGAGTGGCCTGGGATAGTGTTGAGGGATGCGGTCCCCAGCTACTGGCTTTGTGCTGGGGGCACGGTCGGAGCCACCAGTGCAAGGTAGGGTGCAGGTCTCTGGGGCAGGGCTCCCTGGTGAACTCTCAGAGTTCATGTCGCAACAGTGGCTGCTGGCGTGAGGAACGGTGGGCTGGGCAGGTGGGCGGTGAGCACTGGGATGCCCTGTGTGCATGGGAGGTGTGGCCTGGCAGTGGAAGGTGGCTCCCTGGGATTTCTCAGGATGGGCAGTGTCTAGACAGGGCCACAGTCCCCATGTGCCCAGAACCACCCTCCACTATTGCCAGGGAGACACTGGTATGATCCCCTATGTCCCTGTGGCTGGGAGGTGGGAATGGCCCTGTGGAGCTGGCGAGAACTGCCTGTATGGCTTCTCATGCCTGGAGCTGGGACCAGAGCAGGAGGGATCCCCAGGGACTGCTTGGAAAAGAGGAGGGAAGGAGCCCCCCTCCAGCCCAGCTGACAGGAAGCCCAGGCTCCCAGCCCCTCCTTCCCTCAAGGCCTTGCCTCCTCCGCCCCTCCCTCCTGGATCCTGCATCTCATCCATTGGCTAGGGATGGGGAAGGTGGGCACTGAGGATCCCTCTCCCGCAGGGCCTGGCTTTGGGGGAAATAGCAAAGTGAGGTCCCTGCAGCCTGCCCCCCATGCACAAACTCAGCTGCAGTGAGGCCGTTTTCTCTCCTATTTCTGCTTTGGGGTCCTTGGCCTGGGAGCCCAGGGGAGGGGCCGCTTCTGCAGCTGGCTGGCCCCGAACTCCCAGTTCAGCCCAGCTGCTACTGAAGTTTCCAGAAGCTGCAGCTCTGCACCCCCTCCCCACCCTCTGAGCCAGGAGAAGCCTTGTTGACCTGGGGGAGGGCGCCTTGGGGAAAGAGTGGGCACCCTTGGAAGGACTAACACAGACAGCCAGACAGATGGGTGGTGGAACAGATGGACAGAGACACCCACACACAGACAGACGGAGAGAGACGGACAGATGGACCAGGACAGGGAGAGACGGACAGACAGAGGTGCTGGCAGAGAGAGGAGGAGTCAAAAATGGAAGGGCTGGGGAGAGAGAGACAGAGACTTAGAGATAAGAAGGGAGACTGAGACAGAAGGAGAGAGATCGGGGGGAGACTGAAACATAGGAAGAGATAAAGAAGGGGGAAGCCCAGACAGACGGAGAGGGAGGGAGGAGAGAAGAGAGACTCGAGGCTACAAACCACAAACAGGGATTTGATGAGAATCTGGAAGGTGTTTTCTCCCTCTTCCCTCCCCAAACCCCCAGGCCAGCCAAGTCTCCATTCCTTCCACCCCCAGCTCAGTTTCCAGCTGCTAAAGAGGTCAGGGAGAGAGAGAGAGAAGCCGCCCAGAGCCCCTTGCTCCCTGCAGTTCTTTTTGTGGGGGGAAGGGTCTGCTGACCCCTGGCACAGGTCTCTCTTGTCTCTCAGAAAATATCCCCTGATGCTCCCTACCCACCAGGGGATGTCTCCTTGTATGAATGCACCCTCCATACCCACACCTGTCTGTCTACACAGGCCCTGTCTCTCTCTCTCTCTCTCTCCCTTTCTGTCTCTCTCTCTAACACACACACACACACACACACACACACACACACACACACGAACACATTTTTTGTGATAGGTAAATCCTCACCCTCACACTCGTTCTATGTCTCACAAACATAACTGATGAACATACACCTGAGCTTCCTTATGCATACAGGCAGTGACCCACAGGCCTTGTCAGGGGTCTCCGGACATGTTGTCATACACACACACACACAGAGCCACATCCTCACACACAGTGGCAGGTACATCAGAGCGGAGAGGGGGCTTCTTCCCTCCAACCCAGTTGGTAGGATGGGGAGGCAGGGACCCCTCAGTCAGCAGGAGCCGTTTTGGGAAGGGGCAGGGCTTGGCCTGGACACAGAAATGGCCTGGTGGGTTGGGTGGTGGGAAGGATGCAAGGTGGTGAGGGTGTATGTGTGTGCATATGTATACACACACGTGCTCACATGTATGGGTTTAAGGGATGGCTAGTGTCTCATGGGGTGTGAGAGAGAGACTGAGCGCATGTGAGATGGGGTATGGGTGTGACGGGGAGCTCCAAGGTATGGAGCGTGTGGGTGTATGTGTGAGAGCTACTTGTCAGGTATGTATGTGTGCATGCATGTTTGTGTGATGGGTGTGTATGTGAGATGGGTGTGTGACTGTACAGGGTTTTGCAGAATGGGGGTGTGATGGGGCATACATAGACGAAAGTCTAGGGGCATAGGGTGAACTGTGTGCAGGAGGGTGCCGTGGCACGCATGCTTGTGGGAAGGTGAGTGGGTGTTCGTGCGTGAATGTGGGGAGTGTGCAGAGAGGAGGGTGTAGCTGCAGGTGAGCTGTGACGCTGTGAGCCTGTTGTGAGCAGTGTTTTCCCAGGCCTAGGTGCCACCTGAACAGGGACCATTCAGCACAAATACATGGAACAGGCCCCAGGGCTCACAGCGGGGGACTGACCCACGCAGAAGCACAAGGACAGACATACCCGCCCCTGTCCTCCCTCTTCCTCTCTCCTGGCATCAGTGGTTTTCAGAGCAGCCTCCGTGAGGACTGTTTGCTGTGCAGGTCCCCCAGCCCCAGCCTGTGCCTCTTCAAACACAGCGATGCCCTCCAGGCAGCTTTGTGGAGGCTCCTGCCTGGACCATCTGAAGGCAGATGGGTGGGCTGGGAGCCACGCTGCCCCCTAGGGAGTGAGGAGGCGGCTCTGCTTCTTCTGCTTGGGCACAGGCTGAGACAGATGGACTGCCTGTCTCGACACCCCTGTACAGGCAACCCCCATAGCACAGGGATTCTAGTGGGTGGCCCCCAGTGGGGCCCCAGAGCAAAGGCCAGGACTCTGCTCTCATCTCCCCAGAGGGGCACCCACCGCCACCCTGTAGTCCCATCACCTCTCTGGGCATAGGGACCAACTACAGTTTCCAACACCTCCTAAATATACAACTTCCCCATATACACACTCACAGCTCCAGCACCTCTAAACACAACTGCTCCACCTACAAACACCCAGCCCACACATTTCCACAAACACACAACCACTCTACATACAAACACCTCCCCGACGTCCAACTGCCTCACACACACAGCCCCAACACACCCCCAGACACACAACCACTCTACATACAAACACCTCCCCGACGTCCAACTGCCTCACACACACAGCCCCAACACACCCCCAGACACACAACCACCACACGCCTACCCACGTACCTGCAACACCTCCCCAAACAGCAAGATCCCAGTTACAGCCCTGATAGCTTCCCACACGCAGCCTGTAGCTTCCAGCATAGCTGACATCAGGGACCCATTCTCCCTTCCGAAATGCAGAGGAACTGCAAGCCCCTGACACCTCTCCAAACCCATGCACAGACCCAGTTAAAGTCCCAGTGACCTTTCCAGACACGCTGCCCCAACTCCTCCCCAAAACCACAGTGCGTCCCCCAACAGTCACAGCACCTTTCCAAACATATGTTTACAACCCTAGTATGGAACCCAAACCCAGATTTTTATGACCCCTGTACACCCCTCAACACCCCAGCACACACACACAGCTTCTAATGCACCCTCAACGTATCAACTCCTTCTCCAACCCCAACACCTTACCAGATACACCCAGGACCCAGCTACAGCCTCATCCCTTCCCATAGATGCACACTCTCTGAGCCCTGACATCTCCCCAGACACACACAAACTCTACCCACAGCCCCAACATTTCCCAGCTACAGCCCAGGACCTCCCCAAACACACCAGTACCCCCTACACCCTTCCAAACACACAGCCTCCCCCAACAACAGACATACACTCACTGCTTCAACACCCACTCAAACAGGAACACCCACTGTAGCCACAACATTTACCGCAGACACACAGACTTAGCTTCAGTTCTAGTATATCTCTGAACAGATCACAGCCCCTCAGCTCCTTCCTAATACCTCCTGAAGCTTGCGTGTGCACGCAAACACACTCCCCCCTAGATCCCAACACCTCAACAGGCAACCCCCTGAATAATGTCCCAACAACTCCCCAGCAGAGTCTCGGCCCCACTGTTTCCCTCGGCTGTCTAAGGGCCCAGGGATACCCCTACATCTCTCCAAACACCGACGCCACGCTTATTTATACACAAGCACCTACAGCCTCAGCTTGGTCACAACCCTGCACCCATTCACCCCTTAGAGCTCTTCTCTGCTCTGCACGCACCCCAGGGCACCCTGTCACATACCCCACCTCAATTCTTCTGCAGCCCTCACTCCCACCATTCACACGTTCCAGCACACCCTCCCCTACCCCACCTTGTTCCCCCCCAGTCTCAGCCTTTCACACACATTGCTCACTCTTGTGTGCGTGCGTGCATGCGTGTGCGTGCTCTCCCAATCTCTGCTGCCCAGACCTCCCCCGCTTCCCAGAGTCTCCTCTGCCTGGGGAGGCATCTCCACCCCCTCACCGCCCCAGGCATTTCATTCCCGGACAGTGAGGCTGGACATCTGGTTCAAAGCTACCACACCCAAGACCCTGTGCTCTGGGCACCCTGGCCTGGGCTTGGGGGTTTGGGTCCCCTTTGGGGGTGGGGCAGAGCCCCTTGGCACCTGGTCACTCTGGTTTCTCAGCCAGGAACTCTGAGTACCTAGCCCTGCCCTGGCTCTGGCATGTATGTGGGGGGGGGGCAGGGGGAGCTACCCCTAGCCTGTACTTTTTCAAGTGCTTGCCACATCACTCCCCCTGCATCTTGGCTCACCTGAGAGGGACGTGGGGCCCGGGGCTTCAGGGAAAGGGATGGATGAGGAAGGTACTGGCTTGACACACTCTTCCCCCCTCCAATCCAGGCTGCAGGCTTGGTCTCCCTGGGAGTCAGTTCCGACAGTGAAGGTTACTTTACTAGATGCATGATTTTAAACGGAATCTCCACCATCTGTTCCACCCCCTAATTACAGATGCACAGAATCCGCCTCAGAGGGCAGCATGAGGGGAGTGATTTAGAGGCTGAGCTGCTTCTGCCTGCATTAGGGCTGGGGCGATGGGGGGGGTCTGGGTATTGCACACAGCCCCCCAATCCCATCTCTTTCCTAGGGGTCCCTTGTGCCTCTTCTCTTGCTGGGGGAAGGCTCGTAGAAGGGTTCCCCTGACCCCCAATACCTAAAAGAGGAAACAACTGCAGTGCTGTGGGGAGGGTCCCCAAGACATTGCCTGTGTCCCAGTCCAGCAAGTCCTGGGATGCAGGCACCATTAGGGCCTTAAAAAATTCAGTGGATCGATCTCCTGCCTGCCTCCTGTGCCCTGGGGAGGCACAGGCACTGGCTTGGCCCAGCTGTCTGCCCACCGCGGGGGGTAGCAGGGATTGGTGAGGTAGGCAAGGGGTCAGAGTAGAGGTGAGGCAGCCAGGTTCTGGCAGCAGAGGACATGGGCGGGCATGCCAAGACCCACCAGGGGTGTTTGCACATATGTGCCCATCCACCTTGGTGCAGCTGGCATGCCTGCCCCCAGCTGGAGCCATGGTCTGTGGGACTGGGTCAGCACCAATGCCCAGAGGGCACAGGCCAGGGCCTGGACCTCAGAGGGTTCTGAGGGACACAGGGCTACACACTGAGGATGAGTCCGTCTTTGCCCACGGGCACCAGGGACCTGGGCCACAGCCTGCTTGGCGGTGGTGTGATGGCGGAGGCGGCAGCGGGGACACTGGTAGACTCCGGAGCATTCGCTTTGGGGAGAAAGGGAGAGAGGTTGGGCTGGAGGAATTTGAAAGATTGCTGCAGGCAGGAGGGTCTCTGGAACCCTGTGGAGCGGGCAGTCATGCAGAAGTAATCCTATCGCCGCCTGCCTGGGGGAGGGGGAGGGGAAGGACAGAGCTGCTGTCCCTTTCCCACCTCAGCCCCTGCCCCAGCCAGCCCTGGAGGAGTCAGGGACCCCAGGAGCCTTCCCTGAGGAGGCACCTTGTCTTCTCTTCCACCGTGGCATGTGCCCCCTGGAGGTGCAGCACCACAGCTGTTGCTCAGCTCAGAGCTCGGGGGTTTTATAAATAATGCAGATTGGAGGTCGGGCCAACTCTGCCCCTGGTCACCTTGGGTCACCCAGTGTGGCGCCTCCAGCTGGCAGTCCTTTGGCAGAGCCCCTCTCCCTTCCAGCTTGCTCTTCCTCTTCTGCTGTGTGAGCTTGGGCCAGAGGCCCAGCTTCTCTGGGCTGGACCTGGGGCAAAGGAATGTGGAAGAACCCAGAAACCCCTGTCCTTTTGTCCCACCCCCTGTGCCCTCACAGGCAGCTGGCTCAGCCAATCCAGGCTGGAGAGGGATGACCTGTCCCATTCCGGCCCCTCCATTTTGCAGATGGAGTAACCGAGTCCAGAGTGCGGAAGGATGGCCAAGGCCAGCCAGCTGAGGAGCCCCCTCCTTCCTGCCCCATTCTGCTGTCACTCAGGCTCTTCTCAGCCTCAGCTCAGCTAAGAGCAGGGCCTGGGGGGGGAGGGCGGGGGATGTTTGGGAAAGTGGTTGCGGCTGAGAGGTTGCCATGGCGATGCTGCAGGATGCCGAGCTGAAGTGGGGGTCCCACAGGGTCTCTGGGGCCCCCAGCTCCACACCCCTGTGGTCTTCTCCTCCCCATCTCGTGTCCCCCACCCAGATGCCTGTCAGGCGGCTCTGGTGACAGGCTGGGTGGGTGACAGGTGGTGCAGGTGATGGGCTGGGTGGGTGACGAGCTGGGTGGGTGACAGGTGGTGCGGGTGCGAGGCGGGCAGGTGACAAGCTGGGTGGTGACGGGCTCTGGGGATGACAGGCAGGGGGTGTGGTTGGCGAGGATGCCGTCTCCTGGCTGGTGGCCTGTTGCAGCCCTTACCTCGCGTGTGTGCACACACATAGACTCTGGGCTCAGAGCTTGGGGCTAAGATACTAATGAGGCTTATTAGGCGTGGAGGGGCAGGTGCCCAGGCGCACTAATGAGAGGCCTTTATCGAATAGGGGAGACAGCTGGGAGGCTTCGTGGAATTTGGCTGGCCCTCCTGGGCTGAGACCCTGGGGGTCCTGACCCTACTCAAGGAGGAAGCTGGCCTCATCCTCCAGCCATATTGGGGACCCCTCCTCCCCTCCCCCACCACTGGATTTATGTTAATACTAACCACAATTATGATAGCTACCATTGTTCAAGCACTTACTATGTGTCAGGCGCTGTGCCAAGCCCTTTGCATGCATTTTCTCATCTCAGCTCAACAGTCCTAGAGGTAAGGCACTATTACCCCATTTTACAGATGAGGAATCCGAGCCTGAGCAAAGGCACGGGAGGGACGTCGGATAACAAGTTACGGGTGCAGCTAGGATTTTAATCCAGGTCTTTCTGTCCCCAGAGCTTGTGCTCTTAACCACCCCACCAGTAAAACTCAGGACTTGGTGCAGACCCAGACCCTCTCTCAAGGCCTCAGTTTCACTCTTCTGGAAGTTGGGTATGTGGTGGAGCGATAAGAGGCTCTTCAGCCCTAATTTGGGTGGCTTCAGGAACTCCTCCAGGTAGCTACTGTGACCTCACCCCAGCTGGCCCAGATTCTGGGTGGCACCCTTGCACTGGAGAGAGAGCAAGGCTTAGTGCTGAGGGGGCTGAGCTGAAGGGGGGACACCTGGGATATCTGAGCCACTTCCTGCATTGTGTGGTGGAGAGGCTGAGGCCCGAGGAGGTGCAGCAACCGCCCAAGGTCACACACCCTTTGTGTGTAGGGCCCCATGGGATCCCAGGTCTCCTAGCCTGTTGGAAGGGTGGGGCTGGGTGTGGTGCCAGGGCTGGGAGGCCACCTCCTCCTGGGCCCCACCCACCAGCCTAGTTTCTTCCCTGGAGGTTGTGAGCCCCCAGTTCCTGGGAGGCTACAGGGGTCTGTTGGCTGACTCCTTGGGGCCATGCCCCCTCCCTATCAATCTCGGTTCCCACTGTCAGTTGAGCCCCTCCCTTTGGAACCTGCTGGGGTGGAAATTCCCTGGCAACGGCTGATAGATGGGTTAGGGCCTTGACATTGGCCTGGGGCCACAGCATGGCCCTGGAGGAACCAGGCTGGGACTGGGGGGGCTTGGAGGGGAATTTAAGGGAGAAGAATTAGGCTTATAAATCTTAGAGCAGTTCTCCTCACCCTTAATCTCTTACCAAACCTGCTTTCCAACTGCTCATCCAAGGTGCTGGGGCTTGAGGCAGCCCCCCTGCCTATTCCCCATGCCCTCCAGGAGATGCCCACCAGCTCCTGAAATTGCACCCTCCCATGGGAAAGAGAGAGTTGCAGCCACCGTTGTTGGGCAGGATTAGGACGGTATTCCAGACTATTGGATTTGCCTCTTGATTCATTGTGGTAGGTAGGGCACAGGGCTTCATTGCCTCAGTTTCCCCAACTTTGGGTTTGGAATCCTCTCCTGGTGCCTTTCAGCTCAGGAAGGAAAGCTGAGACTAAGTGATTTAGCAGATATAGGACACATAACCTTGTCTTCAGAAACCCCCAGTCTGAGAGGAGAAGCCCAACCTTGACCTTGCAAGCCCTCAGACCCAGAGGTGAGGTCTGGAACCAAGGTTGGGTGTGTGCTGAGGTTCAGGCAGCGGGTGGTGCTGGGTGGCTGGCCTGGGAAGGCTTTCTCAAGCAAAGGTTGGGGCTTGGGGGAGGCCTGAGGAAAGGGGGTGGTTTGCCTGGGGGGCCAGGGAGCCATGTTTAGTTGGGAGGCAGGGGCCTGGAAGGGTCTGCCTTTCCCACAGGCCCAGGCAACAGTAAGCCAGAGTTCTGGGGCCCTCCAGGCTCCCCAGGGAACCCGTTGCTGCCTGGCCCCAGGGACCCAGGCATCCTGGTGGGTGAGGGCGGGTCTCCAGCAGGCGCCCTGCCAAACCCTACAGCCTGCTCACCAGGAATCTTGTTGCTGAGAGATGGAAAATCCCGGCTGGGCCTGCAGCTCATCCCTCCCCTCCGGGAGGAGGAGGGGCCCAAAGAGTCCTTCCTGCACCCCCCCTCATCTGGGGCAGGGCCCTCCTCAGCAGTGGGTAGGGCTGGGGGGCCCAGGACAGGCCTCTAAGGCCCAATCACATGTCCTGGAGCCCTGCCCAGCCTGTAGTGGGCACCAGGGCACTCTGGAGGCAGAATGAGCCTGGTGTAGCAGAGGAGGGATGGGGGGTGGGGTGCTGAGGCCAGAAGGGGGCCTGAGTGGGGGCCAGTGCCTGGCCCTGGCCCCACTGGCTCCCCCAGGGCGGAGGGCGAAGAGTTGGTTCTCTCCTTGGACAGGAAGACGAATGATCCCATTATGGGAGCGTGATTTTATTCCACGTGTCACAGAGTCTGAGATTAACTTGCTCACCAGTCTGTGACAAACCCCTCACACCCAACACACACACACACACACGCACAGAGACACACACAGATCCTTGGTCTCACAAACACACAGACACAGATAAGCATTTCCATACAACAACATGCGGCCCAGTCCCACACACAGAGACACAAGTACACACTCACTTGGATATGCTGAGGTCTAGACCCACAGCCTCAAAAGCACAACGTGCCCTTACTCACACCAAGGCCACACGGACTCACAGATGTAGGCAAGCATTTGGGCGGATGCATGCACCTTTTACTTAGACATGCACAGAGTCAGGGACACACAGTGCCCTACAGACACACTTACACACTCACGAAACCAGGCACAGTCCTGCAAACAGGCAAAGATCAACAGCTACACGCTCTGAGACAAAGGCCCAGATACATTCAGAGACAAAGACAGGCACAGACACACAGCGGCGGTGCTCACACAAGCAGAGGCGTGCACACCCGCACACAGACAAAGACAAATAAATGCCCAGAGGTTTTGCTGTGGACAGATGTAGAGACACATGCACATCTGGGCCTCCTCCTCAACCTCCCTGCCTAGGGTCATGGTAATCTGGTGCCTGTGACTCCAGGGAGGCCTCTGAGGAATCTTCTGCTCTGTCAGAGCCCCCCACCCTGGGCCCAGGGCCAGCCCCCACCTCTGGCACCGGGCCTGTGGCCGAGGCCACGGCAGCCACACCCTCAGCAGAGCCCTGACACCTCTTACCCACCTTCCCCATTGGTAATACCATCTCCTCCTGCACATGCTCACAACAGCCCCCCCACAATCTCTCACCCCTCCCTCACGTGACCCCTTCGTCTTTCTCAGTCACTCCCCCCAGCAGACTAGTACAACCTCTGTCACATTTATGGCATGTCGTGCGCACACACACACAGCTTTCCTCACTTACACACTTAAACCTTCCCACAGCCCTCATGGCATGCACGCACAGACCCACACGCAAACACACACATGTGCGTGTGTGCATTCTTCCTTGCTTTCTCACACAGGCTAGTCACAAATGTAGCACATAGCACACACATACACTCCCTCACATGGGTCCTCACCTTTTTCTCACACATGTGCACGCACACACGCGTTCAGAGCCTCCCTCACACCATCGTTTTCCTTCCTCTGTCTCTCACAAACACTCCCTCTGCCAAGAGTGCGGCTCTGCTGCAGATTAGCCTTGACGGTATTTGTCACTGCTCTTCACCGCATCCTTGGCCTTCCTGGCCTCAGTCTCTCCCCATCTGTCTACCTCTGGCCCTGTATACTGTGGCCTTGTATTCTTTTGTCATTTCTCTGTTTAGTCAACAAGTATATATGGAGCATTCATTCATTCAACAAATATTGATTGAGCATTGATTATGAGTTAAGCCCCGGGGATACTGTGGTGACCAAGATAGACACGGCCCCTTCCCTCTCAAAAGCTCTTAGTTTTGAGAACAGCCTGTTTGTTTGTTGCCTGTCTCTTCCAACTAGATTGCAAGGTAACCCTTGATCTTGGATGTTGAGGGATGTGTAGGAATTCTTAAGAGGAAAAATGTGGGAAAGGGTGTTCCAAGCAGAGGGAACAGCATATGCAAAGCCTGGCAGTGAATCAAGTATGGGATGCTGGGAAGATCGAATGACATCGACAGACCAGAGGAGATGCTGCAAAGAGGGCAAAAGGCAGATATCACTGACTTTAGATGCCATGCTTGGGGCTATAGTTTTATCCAGTGGGCCACAAAGAGTCACAGGAAGTCTTTAGTGACAGGGCCAGTGCAAGGAGAGACTGGAGGAGGCAGGGAGGGAAGTTGAAATGCTTGAGTAGTACAGGTGGGAGATCATGGTGGTCTAACCTTGAAGAGGTGAGTGGGATGGAGAGACGATTCATTTAGCGGCAAGGATCAGTGGGGTTCCAGTTCCAGAGCTGTGTGGCCTCGGGAAAATCACACAGCCTCTGTGAGCGAGGTCCATCACGGGAAGATGGGACAGTGCAGGTGCTGGGCTTGAGGCGGATGCTCAATAAGTGATAGCCGTTATTGTCAGTTACCAGTCGGACACGGGGGACGTCAGGTGAGGAGATTCAGTGAGCACCAGCTGAGGGCTGGGTGCCGCACCAGGTGCTGGGGCCAAGAGGCAGGTAGACTGCAGCGGCGTCAGAACACTCACCCAATGACCACATCCCGCAGACAGCGGAGAGGGCCCGGGTGGGGGTGGAGGTGAAGTACCTGGGAGCTTAAAGGAGGGTGAGGCGGCCCCTTTCAGGGCCCTGGATGGCTCACAGAGGAGCTGGTATTCAGCCGGCTGGTAGAATTTGGGCAGGGAGAGGATGGGGGAGGAGCTTCAAGTAGAGCAAACTGTGAACAGCAGCCCAAGGGCAGGAACTGAGAGTTTGGTTGAGGAGTCTCTCGGGGAGGGCTGTGGGGTGGGATTGTGGAGGCAAGGCCTGGTGGCCGGCGGAGGGGGTCAGCACAGAGCCGAGTTGCACTCTAAAATTCCAGGGTTGTAGTGGCAACATGGAACGTGCCCATTAGAGATTCAGCTTCAGGCTCTGCTACTAAGTCACTGGGTGACCATAAACAAATGCCTTGCTCTGCCTGGCCTCAGTTTCCCCATCTGGGTAGTGAGCTGATTAGTCTTGTAGGAGGGAGTTCTGGCATCATGTCCTAGAGGTTGGTTTAGCCACCTTGGTTGGGCGTCCTCTGGCTTGGGATTCTGGGCCTCAGCAGTGCTTTCTTCCAGAGATGGGTTTTGAGCACCCAGAATGAGGGGCCAGGAGTTCAGCACAGAAGAGGAGGGTCTTGCCAGGATCTCACTCAAAGTCCCAGAGAGGACCCAGAAGAGAGGGCCCAAGGTCCCTGTTCCCTCCTGCCCTGCCCTGTGTGGCAGTAGATGTGGGCCATGTTCTCAGTCACAGTGCCCCGTCCCTGGTCTAGAGGGTGTCAGGACCCTTCCTGCCTACGGACTGGGGAGCAGGGCGTGGGGGTCCCCTGAGGGTAAGGAATCAGGAGGCCAATTGGGGGTGGCAGAGCCAGGTGAATGTCCATGGGTAGCTGGGTTCTGCCATTGCTATTGGGGTTGCTGGGAGTTGTGGTATAAGGCAAGTTCAGGTGACCCCCCAGCTGCCCTGGATCCTGGCTGCAAGGGGCCTTTTAAGCATCCTACCTGTGAGGTGGGGCTGGTAGAGAATTAATTTCCTGAGCTATTTTAATTTTGCTGTATTTAATTTGCTGTTTATTTTAATTAATTAACGATGGGTAATCACCTATTGTAACTTGCTGCTGCTGGCTCCTCTTCCTTTTTAGAGGGGAGGAAGGCCAGGCCAAGTGATTGCTGGGCTAGCTGTGGGGGAGAGGGAGGGCCTTGGGGGCCTATCCCCCTCCCCTTCCACCCTTCCCATCCTAGGGGTCTTCCCCACTCTCCCTGGTTATCTCCCCAAGGGGCCCTCCCCTAAGCCCTCACCTGTGGTCTCTTCTGTCCCTCCCTCTTCCCCACCATGTCGGCTTCAAGGCCTCGGATATAGTAACTGTGGCGATGAGGGGCCCAACCCGCGGCCTCACCTGTCCTGCAATAAACAGTATTTTAATGTCATAGGGTGGTGGCTGAAAGGACACGGACTTGCTTGTGGGCCGTTGGGGGAAATTTTGAAGTTGGGGGTCAGCCCCCATCCCCATCCATGTGGTCGGGTCTGTAGGACACCGGCATGTCCAAGTACCTATGGACACATCCATGGGCATGATTTCAGTTATTAGTTAGATAATTTCTAGGACAGACCTCCAGCGGGGATTAGATTATCCCACTGGATAGATGAGGAAGCTGAGGCTCAGAGAGGCTAATTGATTTACCCAAAGTCACACAGCAACCAAGAGCAGCAGGGCCTGAATTCTGGCTATACTCTGTCTAGCTGCATGGAAAGAGTTAATAGTTGGAGGGAGGGGAGGGGAAGTGGCTTGGGGATTAGGGTGGGGGGGATTAGGTCAGAAGACTGATTAGGCCAGGAAATGGGGTCCTCTGGCTCTGGAGGATGTGGGGGGAGGAGGAGCAGGTCCCTGCCACAAGGGGCTTCCCGAAGGTGTGAGGTCTCTGCCATCTCTTTCCATTTCCTTGTGTGTCTTCAGTTATCTGTTTGGAACTCAGGCTTGCTTTGTCACTGGCTCTATACCCTACCATGGGGACCCTTCCATGGCTAGGTGGAGCCCTACTTTGATTTATTTAACAAACTTTTATTTATTTAACATAGCATTTACCATGTCCCACATAGTCTTCCAACTTTACAAATAGATATTCATTTAATCATCCTAGCCTCAGAAAAGTTAAGTGACTTGCTCAAGGTCACACAGCCAGTACCTGGTGGAGCCAGCCTTTGAACTTGGTACACTGGGATCCAGAGTTCTTGTTCTGAACCACCATGTTATCCTGCCCTCTTCATGCCCTAAGTGGGAGATGGGAGCCCTGAATTCCCAGGAGATAAGGCATCTTTGGGGAGCCTCTAGTCTATGTTGAAGGGGAGACCCAGCCCTGCCTTTGCCAACCCTAACTCTAATAGGGCAGGAAAGCCCACAAATCAAGACCTGCTATTGGAGGAAACAGGCAGAGTGTCAGGGTGTGTGCCTGGCTAGGAGGGGGCAGATCAGCAGTTAGGAAGCCTCTGTGGGGCACAGCCCATGCCACTATGGTACTGGCCACCAGTGGGGGACATGGGAGGGTTGGCCCCAGAGTTGCTGTCTTAACTAACTGGAAAAACAAGGCAGATATGTGTGAACAGTTCTCAACAGTTGTGTAACACAATGGGAGAAAAACAACAAAAATCTCGATGTAGGGCCAGTGCGGTGGCTCACACCTGTAATCCTAGCACTCTGGGAGGCCGAGGCGGGCGGATTGTTTGAGCTCAGGAGTTTGAAACCAGCCTGAGCAAGAGCGAGACCCCGTCTCTACTAAAAAAATACAAAGAAATTAATTGGAGAACTAAAAAATATATAGAAAAAATTAGCCGGGCATGGTGGCGCATGCCTGTAGTCCCAGCTACTTGGGAGGCTGAGGCAGAAGGATTGCTTGAGCCCAGGAGTTTGAGGTTGCTGTGAGCTAGGCTGACGCCACGGCACTCTAGCCCGGGCAACAAAGTGAAACTCTGTCTCAAAAAAAAAAAAATCTCGATGCAATTCAAAGAATTTGGGCTTTGAATCCCATGTGTCCTTAGTTACTTGACTCCTTCTGAGCCTCAGTTTCCTCGTCTGTCAAGGGAAAATATTAACGGCATTGACTCTATAGGGTTTTGTGAGGCTCAAATGAGATAAAGTATGAAGGATTTGAGCTCTGGAGCAGGGGCTCAGTGAGCATCCATCTAGATGCTAAGACCTAACACCTGGAGAAAGAAAGGGTCCCATCGCTGGGGTTGGCATCAGAGCAGATCAGGATGGGAGAGTGAGGACAGAAAGGGCAAGAAGAGACCCGTCACTGGAGTCAGACCACTTGGGTTCAAATCCCAACCAGCCACGGCGAGTTGCTTTTCGTCTCTGGGCCTTGATTTCCTTGTCTGTAAAATGAGTCTAATAGTAGTTCTCCTTCCCCTCCATGGGGTATTGTGAGGATTAAATTAGCTAATTAATTAATTCAGCAATGAATATCAAGCACCTGCTGGGTGCCAGACATGTTTCCAGTCACTGCAGATAATAAAGGGTCAATACATGTTAGCAGTCTTATTATCATCATTATAATCTGGAAAGAGGGGGGACTGTTCAGGAACGAGGGAAGGAGGCAGAGAGGCGGCTGAGGCTTTTAGAATGGAGATAAGTGACAGGATAAAATGCTATAGAAATAATAACAGGCTGATACTTATTGAGTGCTTACTATGTGCCAGGCACATTCACTCACGAGGCAGGTGCTCACATCATCTCCATTTCGCAGATAGGAAACAGGTTCAGAGAGGGATAGTGACATGCCCACAGAAACACAGCTAGTAGAGGGTGGAGCTGCAGTTTGAGAGACCCAGAAGCCATGCTCTTAATCACAAAGCTTTAAACCTGATTAAGAGATGGGGTCGGGGGAGAGGGAATTGATCCAGCAGAGGAAGGAGAGGGAGACCTGGCCAGCAGAGGGGCAGAGGGAGTAGAAAGGAAGGGACGGAGGTGGACCAGGCCTTCAAATTCAGGAAACAATTAGAAAGTTGACCAAGTCAGCATATGCTCCCCAAGTGGGTTTTCCTAGCAATAAACAACAAGGCGGTGTGAGCTCAGGGACGGGAGCAAGTGAAGTCTGGAGGGAGAGCTTCCCAGAAGAGGTGGGTCTTGCGAAATGGGGGAGTTGAAAGAGATGTGGAGGCAGAACATTCCAGGCAGGGCACAGGGCATCAGTAAAGGCCCTGAGGTGAGGATGAACAGTGAGGCACAGGGCTGAGAAGTGGGGGGAAATGGCTGAGTGAGGTCAGAATGATGGCTGGGAGGCTGGTGGCCTCAGGCCTCAAGGAGGGTGACAGATTCGAGAGGCTTAGCCAATGTAGAGATAGAAAATAACCCCCCACCTGGAGAGGAAACAGAGCATAGAGATCAGGAGGGCACGCTCTGGAGTCAAGTCCTAGCTGGGCTGCTTCCCTCTGTGTGATCAGGACAAGTCACTTAACGTCTCATTTTCCAAATGAGGGTCATCAAAGTAGCCATCTCCTCAGATGAGATGCTCTGTGAACAGGGATTAGCAGAGTGCCTGGCGCATAGTAAGCGCTGGACTCATTCATTCATTCCTCAAGTGCGTACTTGGTGTCAGGCACTTTTCTAGGACACGCTGCAGTGAACAAAACAGACAAAATCCCTGCCCTCAAGGAGCTTACGTTTAGAAAGTAAAACAGACAGTTAATACAAAACAGGCAAAATATATGGTTCGTTACATGATGGTAAGTGCCAAGGAGTAAAAATGAATCAGGAAAGGAGTATAGGGAGTGCCCAAGTTACAGGGTTGTTGCACTTTTTTTTTTTTTTTTTTTTGAGACAAGAGTCTCATTCGGTCACTTGGGCTAGAGTGCTGTGGCGTCAGCCTAGCTCACAGCAACCTCAAACTCCTGGGCTCAAATGATCCTCCTGCCTCAGCCTCCCGAGGAGCTGGGACTACAGGCTCACATCACCATGCCCAGCTAATTTTTTCTATTTTTAGTAGAGACGGGGTCTCACTGTTGCTCATGCTGGTCTCGAACTCCTGAGCTCAAGCATCCTCTCACCTCAGCCTTCCAGAGTGCTAGGATTACAGGCATGAGCCACCACGCCCGGCCAATTGCACTTTTAAATAAACTTAGACATAGAGGCTGTTGTTGGTATTATTTGTATAGCAGGTTTTAGTAGAAAAAGCACCTTCAGTTTACAAGGCATTTAACCTTCACAAGAATCATGTGACATATGGGTATTGCTGTCCCCATTTTATGGAGGAAGACACTGCGGCTCAAAGAGGACAATCTGAGTGACCCAGGAGTCATGACTTTGAGGACAGTGCTACACTGGCTGACGCCCAGTGATTCCCTGTGATGGTGGGGGTGAGGGGGTGGGCTGTTCTTAAAAGTCTATAGGACAGAAGAGGGAGAGGTGAACTGGAGAGGATATGGGCAATGCTGAGGTGGGGCAGTGTCCAGGTTGGAGCTTAGCTAGAGAGCAGGGGCAGGGCCTGTTTCCTGGAGCCAGAGCTGTGGTCAGCATGCCCTGGCCTGGCCAGATCAGGGCGAGTTCAGAGAGTGGCTAGACCTAGAGGCAACCTCAAGGGCAGAGCAGGGGCAGCAGGCAAGGCCTGAGACACTGTGTGATTGAGCAAAGGGGCAGAATCTGTCCAGAACTGAGCGAGTGTGTAGGTGGTGTTGAGACTAAGGGGAAGAAAGAGAGGAGAGGAAGAAGTCAGCCCCACTGACCAGATGAGAGGGAACAGCGAGGAGGCTGGCAGGGCCAGAGCTGGCTGTGAAGGCCCTTGAATGTCAGGCTAAAGACCTCCACCTTGATGTTGTCGTCAGCAGTAGGGAGCTATTAAAGGTTTCAGGGCAGAGACACAGTGTCACAAGAATGGGATTTGAGGAAGATGTATCTGGCACTTGGTGGAGGAGATTCAGTGAAGGCGACTGGAGGTGGCAGTCCACTGGGCGGCTGTCACAGCCAAGCGGGTGAGAAGTGATGAGGTCAGATCGGGGAGACAACTAGGACTGGTGGAAGGAGAGGGCCTGGGAGAGGATATTCTGGGTTCTAGCCTTGGCTCTGAGGGACCTGGGGCTAGTCCCTTGGCCTCTGTGTGCCTCTGTTTTCCCATTTGGAATGAACTAAAAGCACTCACCCACCCCCCTTTTTTTTTTTTTTTTATCATTTGGGCTAAGGATCCATTTTGAGAAGATGTTCAGGGCTAGGGGCCTTCTCGCCAGTTAAATAAAGAAGTTTTGGTAAAAATTTGTGAGGTTAACAGACCTGCCAAAGTCCATCCATGGAATCAAGCTAGATGATCAATAGTAATAAAATAGCAGTTAGTACTAAACGCTTATTATGGGCCAGGTGCTGGGCAAAGCGATCCACCTCATGATCTCATTAGAGCCGAACAACCACCAGGTACCAGCTGGTACCTAATGGAAATAGGTACCATTATTATTTTCTGTTTTACAGATGAGGAAACTGAGGAGGCCTAGAGCAGTGAAGTGACTTGCCCAGAGCCAGACCTGGAATTTAAGCCTGGGCTTGTCAGCTCCAGAGCCTGAGATCTTAACCATAAAGGTTAGCCTAGGATTCTAGGATTGAGGAAGGAGAAATGGCAGAGAAGAGGGAAGATATGGGAGGGTTTTCGAAGAAGGCCATGGAGAAAGCAGAGCTACAGGGAAGGGGTGAGGGGCAGTGGTGCCAGCTCAGCCCTGAGTGAGGTGCAGCAGGTGGCTGGAGAGGAAGATTTCCCCTAGAGCCCCCTGGTCTGGCTTCCAGAGGGCTTGCTATCTACCCGGTAACCCTCAACTCTGGAGCCTGCTGAGAAGGTGTGGTGCCTGGGGCTACTCTATTTTCTTAGCCAGATTATGTTCTGCCCCCCTGTTGTGTAAGGGCTCACCCCTGACTCTTTGACTCAGCCTCCAGTGCTATCTCTGGAATCTACCCTCCTCTCCCATCCCAAGGCCACTAAGAAGGGCCCATGGGCCTTGATCTCTCTAGGGCAGTTCGAAAAGGGAGACACCCTTTCCATCCCAGAGAGGAGTCCTGGGGCCCATCTGCTGACATCAGAGTAGAATTCGGAAACCAGCACCAGAGGACTCATGTTAGCCTCTGGTTTAGATCCTGGTCAGTAGCACCATTTAGAACCACAGCAGGAGGTGATCTAGATAGAGAAGGCCATGGGCTTTGGCTGGAATGATTTATGGTGGGTTGGACTTGTTGGTTATCTAGAACAGGGTCTTTCTATAAAAAAGCCAGATAATAAAAATTTTAGACTTTGTAGGCCATTCAGTCTCTGTCATGATTACTCACCTCTGCCACTGTACCTTGAAAGCAGTCATAGACAATGCATAAACAGATGAGCTGGCAGTCTTCCAGTCAAACTTGAATTACAAAAACAGAGAACAGGCCGGATTTGGTCCATGGGCCATAGTTTGCCAACCCTTGATCTAGAAGCTTACTCCTCTTGAAGGATATGTATAGATTTTTAAACCTTATTAGACAATGATCTAAGCAAACAAGGCTGGAATGTCAAGTTGGAACCTAGATCCATGGCAGGTTCACAGAAAGCTGGGGTGGGGTGGTATGGGGTGGTGAGATTTAGACCCACACATAAGGCTGTGGTCTGGATATGGGGAAGTGGGTGAGCTAAAGCCTCACAGATATTGATCTAGAGCAGGCAAAGCCTTGGTCCTAAGCCAGAGCACCATAAGATCCAGAACAGCACTATCCAATAGAAATATAATGGAAGCCACATATGTAATTTAAAATTTTCTAGTAGCCACATTAAACAAAGTAAAAAGAAATAAATGAAATTAATTTTAATAATATATCTTATCTAACTCAGTATATCTAAAATATTTCAACATATAATCATTATAAAATTATTAAGGAGATATTTTACATTCTTTTTTTTTCATACTAAGACTTCAGAATCTGGTATATATTTTATACTTACAGCACATCCCAATGTGGACTAGCCACATTCCCAGTGCTCAGTAGCCACACATGGCTAGTGGCTACCATATTGAACAGCACAGGTTTATAATAGAAGCAGGCATTTCTTTGGGACCAGGGTCCAGAGGAATTATGAGCCAGAATGATCGAGAGTAAATAGGGCTGGCCTCGCCAGAGGTTACACCCTTAGCAGACTGGGTGTAGACTGACTTGGCCTGGGAGAACATCTGGGCGGTAAGTTGGGGGGTGGGTGGGGTTCTTCCTCTTGGAGTCCTGATTGGCTGGCCTCAGGTAGAATCTCTGTTGGGGCTCTGGGCCTCTCCAGGTATTTGGTATCGCCTCGGAGCACTGGCCCCCAGCTCCTCTCTCCCTCATTGCAATGTCACCTCTGACTTGAGTCTGGTCTGGCCTGGCTGGTTCGGGGGGCAGGGTGGCAGCTGGACCCTTGAGGGAGCAGGAGCTCCACCCCTCCAAGCCAGCTGCTGCCAGCCTTCCTGGACTGACTCTGTGGAAACAGGGGGCCCAGAGACAGAAATAAACTGCCAGGTTTCCGGGGCGGAGTGGGGGGCCTGCCAGCCTTTGTGCTTCCTTGCTTGTGGGGGGGGGGCAGGAAGCAGCTCCAGGCCCTATCCCAAGCTGTTCCCCCTGTATGCCATCTCTCCTCGCCCCCAAATGCCCCTGTCCCCATGGCTCTGAAGCTGGTCTGAGTCTAGAATTTGATGGATTAGTGGATCCTGAAGGTCCAGTAGTCTGGGACTGACACTTGGGAGCAGAAGGTGGTCCTAGAGTCCTAGACACAGCTTGGTGTGGATTTCTAGAACCCTATCCTGGGGGCCCCTTTAGCTGCCCCGTGGCAGGAGCTGAACAGATTGAGAGGGCTGCAGTGGGGCATTAGACTAGGAGCTGGAAGATTTGTGTTGGATGCCACCTCTGCCACTAACTGGCCAAAGGCAACTTTGGGCAAATCACACTTTGAGCCTCATTTTCCTCCTCGGTAAAAAAGGTACAATGCTTGTTCTGCTTGTATCAGGGTGAATACTGCATGTTCAGTGGTTAACTTAGACTCTGAAACCAGAGATTTTCTGACTTTGGGCTCTGCCATTGTGTGACCTTTGGTGGGTCACTTAACCTTCCTGAACTTCAGTTTTCTCATCAGCAAAAATGATAATATTACCTACTTTATGGAGCCCTTATAATCAAGTGAGTTAATACATGTTAATAATGCAGGGCAAGTGCTCAGTGTTGGCAATGACCATTGATTGGGTAGTCGCTAGGCACAAATGGGCTGTCAGTGAAAACGCATTGTTCAAATGTAAAGGGCTCTTTCCCTAGAAAGGGACTTCTTGGATCCCATTACTTTATAAATGGGAAAACTGAAACCCCCGAACGTGAAGGTGTTTTTCTCACGGAGAGGCACACAGGAAGCAAGACCTTTATGGTACCCATCATATAAAGCCAGGTAGCTAGCTCGTCCCCAGTGTACAGGTAAGGAAATCGAGGCTGGTGACTGGCCACACTGGTGCGCAGTGGAGTTATCCAGTTAGGCCTGAGTCCGCCGCTGGGGAGGTAGTGCCCTGGCCGCCTGCGCTTACCGGAGGAGGGGCGTGCAGGTAGCGGGCGCCCTGGAGCCACCGCTGGAGCCGGGCGCGCTATTAATAATCCCGCCACTCAGCCCGGCGCATAGCGCAGGTCCGGGCCGCAGCCGGGTGCCTCCCGGCCCCGGGCCCGGGCCGGATCGCGGCGGCCCTCCCCTTCCCCCGCCACGTGACCCTCCTCCCCACTCCGCGGGCAGCCGAGGCCCAGGCTGGCGGGCCGGGGGCCAGGAAAAAGCCGAAAACACCGAGGCTGGGCCGCTCCCCTCCCGCTCAAAATAGCCCCCGGCCGGGGCTGCCACGCATTCCGCCGGGCCCAGGGCGCGGGAAGGGGCGGCCCGCTCGGCCCCGGCCCGACGTGGCTACCCGGCCGCGTTGGACGGGGTGGGGGGGCGAGGGCGGGCCGCGCGGCCGGCCGGCATGTGGCTCTCCTTCGGGGAGCCTTGGCAGCCCGGGCTGCGCGCTGCGCGGGGATGATGGAGAGCTTCTGGAATTTCCTGCAGCTGGAGAGCGCGGCCGGCCGGGGGAGAGGGCTGAGCGCACGGCTCGGGAAGGGGCGCCTCGTCGCCCGACCCTAGGGGGCGCCTCCGCGGCGAGGGCGGTGGGGGGAGATCTTGCCGACCGGCCTCAGACTGCGGGAGACTACGGGGACACCCCCCTCCCCCGCCGCGCTTTTCGGGTCTGGCGGGGGTCCAGTCCCGCCCCTCCCGGCCCGGGCGGCGGAGAGGGGCCAGGTGCAGGCAATGCCCCTCCCCCAGCCGCCTGGTTTCCCTCTCGGCCCGTCACCTCCTCCAGGAGTCAGAAACTCCGCGGCCTCATCTGGGAGAGAGGCGGGGGTGGCAGGGATCAGGGGGCAGCTTAGCCTGCCAGGTAGCCCGAGAGGCGGCGGCGGGAAAACTCGGGGGCGGGCCGTTCTGGCCCTGAGAACGGCTGGGCCTGCGGACTCGAGCCAGAGGTAGCGTCTAAAAGGGCTTCTAGGAGGCAGGCGAGGCAGTCCTCTCTCAACACCAACGCCCCCCCGCCCTCTGCCCCCCAACTGCCGATCCGGTGGGGGGGTGGACGTGCTGGAAAAATCCTGGATAATTTCCCCGACGGCGGCAGCGGCAGCTTTCTTTGGGGGCGGCTCTGCACCTTGCAGGTCCCTGAGTCCAGTAAAGGGCTTCTGGGCTGGAGGGGCTTCCTTTTACAGGAACCCTGAGATCCAGGGGCGTAGGTAAGTGACCTCTCAGGGCTCACTCTTGGCACTGTGAGCTGGGGGAAGGAAAGAGGGCTATACTGCCCTTTGTTGGGGAGGGGAGGGGGTGCTTTTCCACAACTTTACTACTTGCCAACACCATTTGGTGCTCTGCGAACTGATGAACCTTTTGGCAACTCAGCAGGCACCTCCCCTGCCTGATGGTGGACCCCGTCTCCACCTGCCAATGGCCCCCGTTCAATTCCATTTCCTGCCTCCACCCAACACACCCTCACCATGTTAACAAAAGCCGTGGGGACAGGCACAGTTGGAATGCCTTCTCTGCCGTTCACTGGCAGTGTGACCTTGAACAAGTCCCTTCACTCCTGAGTTTCCCTTTCCTCATTTGAAAAACTAGATAATTGTAGATAGGCACGGCCTTGTGGTGGGGCTTAAAGTTGCACAACATTTAAAGCAGTTCTCATACTGTCTGCACATAGCAAGGATGGTAAATAAAGGGCACCTGTGTAACACCCAGTCCCATCCAGGGGGGTAGAGGCAGCCCTCAAAAGTATTTGAATCCCCTTCCCCTTCAACAACCCTGTGAGATTTTGCTTCCCAAGGTCTCTGTCTCAATAGTCTCCTCACAGTGCTCCTTCTGCTGTTCCACTGGGGGTGGGGGTGAGGGTGGGGGTGGGGGCTGGCAGAGAGCTCTGGGCTGGCTCCCCAGGGTACAGCCCAGGCAGGCTGTGAAGCTGGTGGAATTCTGCTTTCTTCTCCCTCCCATCTCCTTGCTGACCTTTTACTCCACCACTGCCAGATACCAGATTCAACTTCAGATGCCTCTGGGCTCCCCTCAGACCAGGATGTCCTCAGCCCAGGATGTCGCCTGGGCCTGTGTCAACTCTCAGCCTCCCCCAACTCCAGTGCTCCTTGTTTCCTGTTTGATTGGCCTGCCTTGTCCACTGGGAAAGACCCTGGTGTACTGGAAGGAGCTCAAGGCTCTATTTGTTTTCTGTGTGAGCTTGAGCAAATTACCCTGCCTTTATGAGCCTCCGTTTGCTCTTCTGCAAAATGGAATTGAAATAAAAACTACCTAGCAGAACACCTCTTTACTCATGCATCTTCTTGGCAGAGGGCTATTTAAATAAAAGGTAGGGATGCCCTGGACCTTAGAAGGAACTTGCATTCAAGGCCATGTATAGGGAACAGGTTAAACTTTCCTTCCCTTTGGTTTGGGGAGACAGCTCTGTGGTGCCTGGATGAGTGTCCACCAGATCTTTTGGGCAAAATCTGGATTTGACCAAATTTATGTGGCCCAGATTCCAGGGCTGCCAGGTGCTTGTGTCCCTGAATGCACTGCTGGGCAGTTCTCATAAACTCCTCTCTGGGACTACAGACTTCTCCCAACTAGTCCAGTCCCACCTCCCTCTGCCTCAGGAAAGCCCTCCATGGCTGACTTGTACCTCACTCCTCTCCAGTTTCTCTCCAACCCATTAAGGGCTCCCCGTGATGGACTGTAAAAGAGAAAGGGGCTGAAACCAGCAGTTGGGCTGTGTGACTTTAGGCAGGCTGCTTCCCCTTTCTGGGCCTTGGTTTCCTTCTACATAGCAGAGGAGGCTGGATTAGTGACTCCCTAAGGCACCTTCTAGCTCTGACAGGCTCTGAGCCTGTGTTGACTGATGTATCCTAGGAGATAGGAGCACACAGAGAACCAAGTCAGCTGGGAGATTCCTGTCAAGGTATCCCCCCTCCTCCAGAAGGTTGGAGTGCCTCCCTTCCAAGACACACCCTTCAGGGATACTGGCTGAGATTGTGGTGGGTGGAGGGGGCATGTCACCCCAGTGAGTGGCACTGCTGAGTCCCAGGGTGCCTGTTGTCTGTAGAGAGCCCTGTGCATAAGAACAAGAGCTTGTGTCAGGCGGGGCTATGAGACTGCATGCTTCTAGGGGGAGGGAATGTATGTGTCAGTGACCATTCAGCCTCCAGGGAGCCAGACTACGGTGGGCAAGGCAGCTAGCTTGTGGGATGGTGTCTCCAGAAAAGCGATCACAGGGGCAGTGTATTGGGGTGTGTGCAAGACTGGCAGTGGGAGGGACGAAAAAACACACATGAACCACAGAACCAGGCTTTGCATCCGTCCGGGCCGGCTGCTGGGGAAGCTCCAGCCTTCTGGGGAAGTGGTAGAAGAGTCAGCACAGTCTAACACAGCGCTGTTTTGCCTGTGCCTAGGTTTGTCTGCTTGTTATGGGTTTCAAGCTGAATGGCACTGTTCTGAATTGCAGTTGTCATGTTCTATTGTGGGGGTATCTGTGTAGGGGTGTTGTCAAGGTTTTCTGAACAGTGGGTGTCTGGTTGTCTGGGGTGTTTGTAGCTGTACAGGATGGTGTTGTAAGGCAATAGGCAGTTCCTGGCCATCTGGGCTGCTGTTGGATTGTACTGGAACCATCAACTGGTGTTTTCAGGCTGTGAGTTGATCCTGGCCATGTTTTGGATGCCTTTTCCTCCTTCATCCCTTATGAAGGGGGAGGCCCCAGGAGGACACGGGGAGGGAAGTCTCCTTGTCCTAATCAGTCCCTGTGCAGGTAGGCAGGCAGGCAGCCCAGGTAGGTAGGCAGGCAGGCAGCTGCAAGCCTGCTCGCTCTCAAAGTAATTTTACCACGGTGCCTAAGTAAGGAACAGGCGTGAATTGACCTTTTAACCCCTTCCCCACCACGGGATTAGACTGTTTCCTGTTCAATCTCCTCCAGAACCAGTTCCATCCCGCCTGGGGCCCCCCCAATGGATAAGCAACCTCCCCATCTCTTTTCCCCCCAACCCCTGTTGAGCCTGGGTGGGGGGGACTGAGGGCCAGGCTGGTGCAGGGTCTGGCAGAGCTAAGGGCCCAGGCGGGAGTGATAAATATTGAAGAGGAGGGATTTCGGTGTGGGCTGGAGCAGCTGCAGTGGTTCGAGTGTCACACTATCTCTCCCCAGGTTTACTGACCCATTTCCATTCACGCGGCTGCTGGTTTCCTAGCAACGGCAACAGTCCCCCCAGAACAGGCGGAGTGTGTGTCTGCCATTAGCGACTGCCGCAACTGTGTCAAGGTTACCCCGCTCCCTGCAAACCCACCCCGGCGGGTTTGTTTTCTGCCAGCGCCTGGCACACACCGTGCCAGGCTAGGGAGGGGGAGGGAAGGGGGCTGGGGGCCAGCCCCGGGGCTGCGGTGGGGGTAGGGGGCTGAGGAGGAGCTGCAGTTCCCGGTCCAGTGGGAGCCAACTTGGACTGAGGCCGAAGCAGCCACCCCCCCTTGGCTGGTGGAATTCCTGAGCCTGAGGGGAGCAGGGGGTGGGGCTGTCCCTCAGCCCTGACCCCCGAGATTCCAGAGCCTGGGGGGAGGGGTGTGGGCCGAGGGGCCTCCGGGAAGCCTGCCCAGTCTGACCCCACCTGGCTTATTCTGCTGCCCTGGCTTCCTCCCACTTCTGCTGCAGCTCCACGCTCTTCTCTGCTCTTCTCTGCTCTTCTGTGCTCTCAGCTCTTTGTCCCAGCCTCTGTGCCTGGTCTCCCCCATCAGACTCCCCAGGGCAGGGTTACATTTCTCCTGTCAGACTGGGGGCTCCTGAGGTTGGGGTTCATGATGCCTCTTTTCCTTCTTTGACCTCAGTGCCAGCTCATGACTGATTTTCCAAATGTCATGGGAGATGAGATTAAACATGGGGTGTAAAGAATAGTTTTCTTAATGGGGACTAGCTGGGCAGTTACCCCCATTCTGCCCCCTTTGCTGAAGTAGATTCTGCTTGTACCCCCCCCAACCTGGCAGCCCCCATATGAGATTGACCATAGGAAGTAGAATACCCCTCCTTTTCTCCCTGAAGTCCAGGCTGCAAAGGGTTAAAGTAGCTCCCCCACCCATTGCCTTGGTATGTGAGCTCCCCCAGGCTGGGGGGATGGGAGGATGGGGGTCTGTCACCTTATGGCCACTCATGTGGTCAGCTCAGACCTGACCAGTCACATTCCTGCCTAGGAGGGCTGGGGCTTGAGGCAGAGGGGCAGGGGCAGGGGCCTGGAGGGGGCTGGGTTTATAGGAATGGAAGGGGGGGTGACCAAGAAGCTGGGGGTAGGGGCTGCTGGGAACATGGAAGTATTAAGCAATATAAATCCTGAATCCCCCTCCCACTCCTCTAGGCCTCAGCTTCTCCATCTTTCCTCCCAGTTTGCACCCCCTAAAACCTTCCAGTGATCTGTGACACAGGTACAGACCTGGTCCCAATTCTAAACAAAGAGAAGAGTGTGGCAAAGGTTTCTGACATGCAGGGCAGCACAGGGACTTGTGGGTAGCCTCCAGTGTGACTTTCTGGTGCTTGGGGGAGGTTGGCTGGGTTTCTGGCTGGGTCAGAGGCTTTGAGATCTAGGGTACAGAGCAGGCTGTGCTAGACAGTAGAAAGAGACCTGGGCAGGGACCCAGGAAACCTGGTTCTCTGCCCAGCCCTGTGCCTGGCTCCTCATGGCCTCAGTCTCCCCATTTGAGGGGCTTAGGCCATTGGTTTCTAAAAGCCCTCCTGTCCTGTTAGTGGCCCTGGTTGAGCGATGAAGGGTGGGGGGCGATGGGTTGCAGGGGTGTGGGAAGCTGCCTACTCAAGGGGGAGTTGCAATGTGATCCCAGAGCGAAAATAGCCCAGGTCATTTTCAGCTGCTTGGGCGGAGGTATCTGATCCCGGCAGGGCAGCTTGGGCAGGGGGCAGGGAGGAGCATTCTGTAAAGCTCTCTGGGAAACCGGACCCCAGGATGGGAGGGTAGGGAAAGGTTGGCATGCCAGGCTGGGCTTCCTGAGACCCACTGGGGGCTCAGGAATGGAAAGATGAGGAATGCAGAGGGTTAACAGGAGGTGAAGGCTGGACTCTGGCCCCCTTTGGGTCCTGGCCTGGATGAGGTGAAAGGTCAGCCCCAAGGAGTCCAGGCACAGCTGGGGAAAGAGTAACCTGATCCTTCTCCCTAGCCAGGCTCAGGGGATCACAGTGCCGCCTCCCCCAGGAAAGGTGCTTTGACATCCCCAGGAAGGAGTTTGTTTCAACTTGTTCTCAGTAGGGGTTGGGAGCTAGGAGAAAGTCCAGACCCACAGGGTCAGGAAAA
Source organism: Propithecus coquereli (assembly GCF_000956105.1). Classification (NCBI taxonomy): domain Eukaryota; kingdom Metazoa; phylum Chordata; class Mammalia; order Primates; family Indriidae; genus Propithecus; species Propithecus coquereli. Next base: position 1,787,447 of record NW_012147941.1, read on the forward strand.
GCGGCAGGCCAGGTGCCCCAACCAGTATGGCAGTGTTTTGTCATCCTGGGGTCAGGGGAGTTGGAGGTGAGCCTGCTGGAAAGGTTAGAGGTAGCCTGTTGTGGCCCTGCTCTCACTCTGTGCCCCATTTATAATGACTGACGGCCAGCACCAGCATCAGGGACAGGAAGCTTAGAGGTAGGAGATACCGCCCCCCCCAACTCCAGACACACACACACACACACACACAGTCTGAGTAGTGAGAAAAACTGCCTGGTACTAGACTGTGACATTGAGATGTGTTTGGGGTGGAGAATTACACTTCGACTCTGAGATGTCTTCGCTGTCTGTGGTTGTGTGTGGTGGGGTGCTAGGGTGTAAGGTGGTATAATGGGAGGCCAAGATATTGGAGAACATGGGGGTTCAAATCCTTGCCTCTGTCTTAGGCAAGCTATTTAACCTAAGCCTCAGTTTCCCCATCTACAAAATAAGACCAATAGTACTCACCATGTAGGGTAGTTTGAGGACTGGCACAGAATAAGTGCTCAGTAAAAAGTGATCTTAATAAGCCTTTTGGATGCCAAGGTCACACACAGTGTGGAACCTGGATTGCAGCTGGCAGTCTGACTCCAGAGCCTGAGTTGATGAGCTATAGACGGTATGAGGGAGGGAGTAGTTTTGAGAATGTGACTGCATCAGTGTCCCCAAGGCTATGCATGAGTCTCTGAGGATGTTCAGGTTATTTGGGGTGGGAGGGGGCGAGGTGAATGGTGTTGAGTATGTGGCTAGGGGTGGTTCGCAGCAGGACTGTTCTTACAGCCGACGACCTTTAGGGCCGTCGCCAGCCCCCCACTCCCCACCCTGGCAGGCTTTGTGCGGTTGTGGGTGTAGCTGTCCCTGGAGTGTGGCTGTAGGTATGTTTGAGAAGGCGCAGGCATCCCGAGAAAGAACAAGTCGCCTTTTGTAAGCGTCCAGCCTGGGGCTGGGCTGGGCCCTCTCTGGGGGATCCCCTGCTTCCGCGCCCAGCTCCCCGCCCACGGACAGCGCCCCGGCCCCCACCTGAGAGGCGCGGTGAAGCCAGCTGAGCGCCCCCTCCCGGGGCCCAGCGCTGAGAGCTGGGGAAAGGGTCTGGGGCAGGGGGCGTCCCCGAAGCCCCGACCCCGCCCCCCGCGCCTTCACTCCAGGTGCCACCAATCTCCGGGAGCCCTGCCCGCGGGCCGCCCACCCCCTCGCAGGCACGGCTCCCGGTGTTCTGGACGCGCCGTGGGTGGAGTCGGCGGGAGGTGGAGGAGGAGGCAGGGCCGGCCTATGGGGCGGGGAGACCGTTGAAGGCTTCGCCCTTCCTGCTCGTGGAGAGGCCGAACACGCGACCCCGAGACCACGCAGCTCAGCTCCTCTTGAAGCGCCTCACCGGGCCTCCTCTCCCCTGGAGTGCTCTGCCTTCGTGCCCACCTGTCCAAATTTTGCCAAGTACCACTTTCTGCAGGAAGATTTCCCAGAACCGACCCCCCCTCTTTTTTTCTGATTACCTACGTCCTTTTAGTGGCCTTCTGTAATAACTGTACTACTAGTTAACACCACTGCTGTCCACTGAACAGCCTACTGTGTACTAGACACTGCTCCGTGTTTTTCACGGACTATCTTACGTGATGCATTTCCACTGGCTTCTACCTTGTATTATGCGGCCCCTCTCACCTCCTGTATTGGGAATTCCTCTGGTTGGGGGTTACAGACACCACCTGGCTCAGAATAGGCACCACTGAATGTTTAGGATGGGTGGTAGAGGAAGAGTCGGGATCCTGGAGGGAAAGTGCCTTGTCTAAAGTGACACAGCAAGTAGGTAGACCAATCAAAGCTAGAAACCACGTTTCCAGCTCCCTTCAGGTGTTTGGCTGTGTGCGTGACTAAGAGCAAGGGGTTGCAGAGAGTTGCTTTGGGCCTTCCCTTTCCCCATAGGAGGGCCTCTGCCCTACCCATCCCTCAAAGATCAGAAGAACCCCAAGCCTAGCTTCTTCTGCAGTCCACACATATGCATCAGGACCCCTGACTTCTGGGAAGAAGGGGGGAAGATGTTCAGGGAGCCAGGAGGGCTTTTGTAGGCCGAAGGGGCAATTCTGAGCTGCAAGGAGTATTATGGGCCCAGTGATTGGGGGCTTACTGGTACTGGGGACATACATAAGGATTTAGCTTGCAGGTGAGAGGTTCCAAGTTGGGCACAGAGGAATACTGGGAGCCAAAGTATGTGGGGTTCAGTGCAAGGGAGGCAGGGATTTTGCTCGGCCAGCACTCCCCCCACCAACAAGCTGGCCCAGTGGAATGCTGGGAGGCCCCAGGGATGGGGCCAGGCAGCCAAGGTGTCTCCGGTGGCACGGAAGCAGTTAAGAGCTGCCTCAGCCTGTTCCTTCAGACAATTAGTGACATCTCGCTTGACAACACCACACTGAGCTGATGCAGACCTCAGCCCCCCTCCCGGCCCCCCCATGGCCGCTTCAGCTGTTTATTCTTGGGCTTTAACAATTGGGATTCTGACTTGGAGGAGCGGGCGCCCCGCACTGCCCTCTGACCCACCGTCGCCTTGGCAACTGGAGCCCGGTAGGCTCGGGCTCTGTGTTAGGATTACAGATCCTGAATTCACAATCTTGCTGCTCCCCTGCAAGCAGCAGCAGCAGTAGCAGCATGCAGGATCTTCAGCTAGACTGGAGGGGACAGAGAAGGAGGGTCCCCAGGGGCCAGCCTGAGGTACGAGTGGGAACATGGGATGCCCACAGGTGACCTGGAGAATGGTGCCCCCTTGGCAGCCTCCATGGGGTTGGGCAGGGCCCAGAGCCCTGTTCCACTTCCAACATCTCCTATCTGCCCTTTGGAAACTTTCTTTCTGGTGGAGCCCCAAGGGCAGGGGCGAGGTTTCTTCATTACCTCCCTTTTCCCCCCTCAGTCAGCCCCCTACCATGCCCAGAGCTCCAAGTGCCAGCAGACTGTGCCCCTGCCGTGCCCGCCACCATGGCAACAGGCCCCCCTCCCTCACCAGCTCTGCTCCTTCCTCCCCCAACCTTAGCAGCCAACTGCCCCAGCTGAAACCGGAGCCGATGCATCTGTGAGCCTCATGCCCAGACCCACATTCCATTTCTGTCCTCTGTCCCCCCCAGTTCTGGCGATGACATCTCCCGTAGTCTTCCTTCGTGGTCCTCCTTCTCCTCCTCCTCCTCCTCCTCCTCCCCCCCCTTCCCTCTCCCCTCACGCCTCCTCGCCTCTGCCTACTCCTGCTGTTCCCCCCACACTCCATCACTCAGTGTCTCCCCCTTCTTCCCGCCCCATCAAGTGTGTCTCACCCTCAGACTGTCTCTGTTGGTCTCTGGGTGTGTCAATCCCTCTGTCTGTCTCCAGCTCCCGGGGTCGCTGGTTTTCTGTGCCTCGGCCTGTCTGTGGCAGGCTCCTCAGGCTCCTTACCCATCTCCTGTGTGTGTGTGTGTGTGTGTGTGTGTGTGTGTGTGTGTGTCTTTGTCTCTGCATCATCCTGCCTGTCTCTCTCTTTGTCTTTTTCTTCCTCCTTCTCTATCTCTTTCTTCTTGAGTCTCTCTCCTGTTTTCCTTCCTCTAGCTTGCGACCCTCTCTCCCTCTCTTTCTTCCCTTCCCTCCTTATCTCTTTCTCCTTAAGCTTCATTCTGCCATGTTTCTCTTGCCCCTCTGTCCTCCTTCTCTCCCTCTGTCTCTCTCTCTCTCTCTCTCTCCCCCTCTCTGCCTCTCCCCCAGGATCTGATTCTCTGCCTTGATTTCTCCCTCCCCTTGCTCTCTTCTTCCCTCTGACTCTCTCCCTCTAAATACGTAGATTTCTTTCAGGGCTGGGCCTTTCAGGTCTCCTTCCTCTATTTCCTACTTGATCTCTTCCCTCGAAGCCACTGGTTAGGGATCTGGGGGGCCTCCACAGTCACCCCAAAGGAGCCCCCTTTCTAGGAGGAGCCAGATGTCCTGGAAGCCCCACTGGGCATGTGTAGTTGAACCTGAAAAGAGGCAGGGGTCTAAGGTTAAAGAGCCTGCAGATAGTGGGACCCCAGGAAACAAGAGTGCTCGGCCTCCCGTTCCAGGCTTTCTGAGGATGAGCTCCATCCATCTAGTCCGTTCTCCAGCTAGGTGGGGGCAGGGGGTCGTCCCAGGGGCCAAGCTGACCCAAGAAGCTCCCTAGCTATAAAGATTCAAAGAAGAGCATATCTAGGCCTCACTGATAACTGGAATTTGTCCCCTCCCCTGCTGTAATGATGGCTGTCTCAGACTATGCCTCAGTTTCCCCCAGTGATACAGGGTATTACCCTTGCTCTATCCCTGACTTCTTTCAAGTACCTTGGGTTTCTGGAGCAAAGTCAAAGTTATGAGGAACAAGGAAAGGCTAGAGTGACTCCAGCCCCCGTGCTCACCAACACCAGAGGGACTCCACACAGAAGAATTTGTCTGTCTCAGGGCATGGATAGAATCAGGGTCCTGTCTCCTTAAGTGTCGGGCGGAGGACAGTGCCCCGCCTCCCCCCAAGACTGGCAGCCCCTGCTGTGGGGCCCTCCCTCCCAGTCTGGGCAGTGGCCTCTGTCCTTCCTCCCTCGCCCCTCTTCAAGGAATGAGCTTGGAGTCATGGGCAAACAGGCCCTGGGGTGGAGGAGCCGAGCCTCCAGGTCCCAGGCCTTGCCTCTGGGTGTGGCGAGGCCTGGTCAGACAGACAGTTCCAGGACCCTGGGGTCTGGGCACTACTTACCAAGGGGCCAGGCGGGGGAGTAGGGGTGCCTGGGGGAGGCGGGTTGCACGCAAGGCATGCTGGGCCCCCTCGGCGGGTGGGTGGGGGGAACAAAGCTGGCATCGAGGCCTCAGCTAAAATTAGCCGCTTCCCTGCGCGGGAGCGAGCATGCCTGCCAGCCGCCCAGATCGCCGCTGCCTCGGCAGGCCATCTGTCGCCACGTTTTGCTCAGTCCCCCAGGGCCCCCCAGCTCCAGCCACCCCCAGGGGCTAGAGGGACTATGCTCTGAGGCTGTCCCTGACCAGGGCTCTGGGCTCTGCTGCCGTCATGCTGTGTGACCTCAGGCTAGGCCTGTCCCTCTCTGGGCTCCTGCACAATGAGGGGACCCTGAACACTGACATCCCAGATCCTCTAGTCCTTCCAAGCACCAGGTGCTGGTGCTGGTCATAGTGTGGGCTGCATCCCTCCCTTAGAGCTGCCCCTCTTGTCCAAGATTTGAAGGTAGGCCAAGTGGGGTTTAGGATAAAGGCGGAGTATATGAGATTCTTGTCAGATTCCTTGGTCTTCACTGTGTGGTAGGGCGACACTATATCCAACAACACCCCAACATCCCTTGTCCTTCCCCCTGCGCGCACACACACACACACACACACACTCAGGATCTGTCAGTCTTAAAGAAAGAGCTCCAGGTGGGAAGCCAGGAGGTGGTGGCTGAGTCCAGCTGATACTAACTTGCTCCATGGCTTGGGCGAGTCTCCTGCCCTCTCTTAGTCTGTTTCCCTCTTCAATAAGAAGCTTCCCCTTTCTTAAGCACCTGCACACTTATATGCCACATTGTCCTGTGAGGCTGGTGCTGTTGTCCCTGCTGTACAGATGAGGAAACTGAGGTACGGAAAGATGAGAGTCCTCATGAGCCAGCAGCAGAGCCAGGTTCGAACCGCTCTGTCCTTCCCGCAGCCTGCAGCGCCCTGCTCGCTGGTCTCTGGCTTCAGCCGCCTTCGGACCCTGGCACTTGCCTGGCTCTGGCCCCTTCTCCCCTCCCCAAAGCCGAGGAAGCTGAGCGGCTGCTCCAAGGTCATCCAGCCCGGCCGCTGAGGAGTAGTGCAGACTTGAACCCAGGCCTCTTGGCTCCAGGCCTCCCTCACCACCATGGCCAGCAGGCTGGGCCTGTTCCCTGGCTGAGTCATGCCCCTGGACTTTGGCCTCCTTGTCCCCAGCTCTGTGGCCTGAAGTTTGGAGAGGGGGCCTTTGTAAGGAAGAGGGGCTCCCCTGGAAGTGGGAGTCTCAAGCCATTGTTCCCCCTCAGAGAGTGCATGGCGACAGCAGCCCCTAGCTCCCTGCTCCCCATACATCTGTAAGCAGTCTGTAGAAATAGCTCCTCGAGCCTCAGGACAGCCCTACCTCCACAGCTCATTCTGCCCCCTCCCTAGACACACAAGACATTACATTAGAAGTGGGGTGGGGTGGGTTGGGGGCTGGGGGAGGAGGCATTTCCAGGTAGTCTGTGTGCCCGGGCAGCTTCCTCCCCAGCACTGCTCTCCCCAGGCACCCAGCCAGGCACCCAGCGGCTGGGTTGCCCAGGCGGGAAGCCACAGCACCTCCCCTTCTGGTGTCCAGGGACCAAGGTCACACCCAGAGCCCTGTGTGCCTCCACCTCCTCCTGGGGCCAGTGGTGTTTGTCACTGGGGCAACGTGTGGCTGTGCCCAGCTCTGGCAGTGCTAGGGTGACATTCATGCCCTGTGAGCTGTGACGCCTCTGCAGACAGAGGACAGCACCGCCCAGACTGGCAACAGTGATGGGGGAGGGGTGAGGTGGGCTATCACCTGTCCGAAACAGTCAGGGAGGTGACACGTCATGTACCCATCCCATCCCGCTCTCTGGAGGGAGGATTCATGGGGAAGAAGCAGCGTTGTGTCCCTGCCTCGATACTAGGTGGTAGGTGAAGGGGTCTCTGCCTTCCTCACACCTGGAAGATGGGGCTTGTCTCACGTTTTATGTGTGTATGACGAGTTCTCTGTGTATCCACATCCTGTTTTTGTGGAGGGGGTTCCCTGGTTGTGTGTTAGTTGTACTGTTGTGAGGGGTGACAACCTGTGTACCTGTCCCATACTATCTAGGGGTGTCAGATGTGCCCATCTCACGTTTTTGGGGAAGCGACAGGTTATGTGCTTAGCTCATTCTGTTAGGAGGGTTGTCACCGACTCACAGGTCTGTCTCTGTGGCTGTTGTGTGTGTGTGTGAGAGATGTCACCATGTGCCCGTCTCATGCTGTTGTGGGGAGTGACATGTGTGATTATCTCATGCTGTTGGGAAGTTGTCAGTAACTTGGGAGCTCGTCTCTCACCCTAAGAGACGACATGTTGCCCGGTGACATGGGGCTGGCAGTTGGCAGGGCCTCCCCATGCAGACCACAGAGCCCCAGAGGAAACGCTGAGGCCCTGAGCATGGGGACAAGTGTGGGCTAGGGGGTGTCAGTCCCACATAGCCTACCTTCTGACCCAGGTGCCACCCCTTGGGACCCTTTCCCAGAAGGGAGGACCCATTGTTTTTCAGATGGTGGGGAAAGGGGCCTCAGGGGCCAGAGCAGGTATGTGACTGCATAGATGGGCACCAAGCAGGGTTTGCACAAGGAGGGGCTGTGTCCCCAAGAGCCTGGGGACCCTATTCCCAGCCTCTTCTGCCCCCGAAACTGTTAAACTAATTAAGGCTGTGGAGCCGCAGGATTAATCGGGGCAGCTCGGCGCGGGCCGGGAGCTCAGGTAGTCGATTAGTGCGCCGAGGAGGATATTGGATTTCTGAACCGCAAGTCAGCACTATTCGGGCCTGTTATCTCTCCGAGGCTCGAGGGTCAGAAGGCGGGAGGCTGGGCGCCTGGCCGCCTCTGCCCGGCCAGCCCGGGCGTCACTCCCCCTGCCCGCCGCGCCACCAGCCCAGCCTGTCTGCTGCCCATGCGGGCCCACCCCAGCCCTCTCCCGGCCCACCCCGTTCTGCCATCCCTTTCTCAGACTCCCAGGAAAACATCTGGTCCCCCGTCCTCTCCCTGTGTCGCTGTGGGGCTCTCCTCCCTGGAGCCCCTCTGCCCTCTGGCTCTTCGTCTTTCCTGGCCTCTGGCTCACTCTGGGCCACCCGACACCCTCTCTTCAGCCTCTGACAGGGTCTCAACCCCTCCCTGCTTTCCTCTCCTCACTGTCTCTGTGTGTGTGTTGCCTGTCTCTCTGTTTCTGCCCGTCTCTCTCTCAAGTCTCTCTGTTTCTCTCCCTCTGTGTGTCTGTCTCCCTGTGTATCTTTCTCCCTCTTCTGTCTGTCTTTTCCTCTCTCCTTCTGGCAATCTCTCTCTCTCTCTCTCTCTCTCTCTCTCTCTCTCTCTCTCTCTTGTGTGGTCTCGGCTGGTGTCTGCAACCAGAACAAATCTCCCCCAGCCAACACCCCCTGAACAAGGAGGCCAGAGCAGCTAATGGGAAACATGTGATTCTGCCTTGCGCCTGGAGCACCGTGAAGGGAGCCTTGGTCCCAGCCCAGCCCCTGCTTCCCCCTCGCCGCATTCCCCCCACCACACTGTCCTCTGCCTCCCAGCGTCCCCCCCCAGCCCGTGTGGGCACAGTCGCAAGTTCCCCAGTCACTCACGTTTGGGGGGACTGGCATTTATCAGCTAGGGAGTATCAGGTTGTGGAGGGGCTGGGGGCAGCTTTGTTCCTTAGGTCCCCCCAGCCCCCAGGGCCAGGCAGACCCCATGCAGACTCCCCACCACCACCACCATATGTAGGAGAACAAGGCCAAGAAGAGCTGAGCTGTGGGGGCCTGGATGGGGGGCAGCCAGTCCACCCCCACTGGAGGGCCCTGGGGCCACCCAGGTTTCCATCTTTTGCTTCCTCCTGGGCCTCTAGGGAGCTGTAGAGGTGGGGGCTCCCCGAGTGCTTGGGAGCTGCTGGGCTGTGTTTCTGTGCCCACCCAACCACACGGAAAGGGGGGACGGATCAGAGGAGGGAGGCTCTGGCAGGTTGGAATTCTCCTTCTCTGCCTGTGGATAAATTGTCCCTAATCCAGGCTTGGGGAGTTGTCTGGCTCCTACAGAGAGAGGGAGAGAGAGAGAGAGAGAGAGAGAGAGAGCTTGAGGGAGGGAGGGAGGAGGGAAGCAGGCACATACAAACACAGTGACACAGACACACACACTGTCTCACAAAGGGTCTCTCATACACACACACACACACACACACACACAAGTTACAAAAAGGTACCACACAAACACTGAGGCGCTGTTGTGCTGACAGACCCATGGCACACAGACCTCATACATGTTGACACTGACACACAGCTGTACTGGCACAGACATACAATGACATAGCACAAGGACCCACTGACACACATGGAGTCACACAGCGATGTACAGACACACAATGACGAGGTCATACAAATCCACACATGCACATACTCACACACAAGCACAGACTGGCCCATGGTGAAACAGACCCACAGGGACACCGTGACCAGTCACACCGCCACACCATGACCCTGAAAACCCGGAGAAAGGCTGAGGTAGGAGGGAGCCAACACTGATCCACAGTGACCCCAGTGTCCGCAGTCACAGGCCTCAAGACTGGAAACCTGCAGGGACAGCAGAGGATCAGCCGCACGCCCCCACGCCCTGCCAAACACACATCCAGAGAGCTTTGAGACAGGCAGGAGCCGGTTTGGCTCCCGACACAGCGAGATGCAGAGAGCCAGGCGGAGCGTGTGCACTCCCAGGCACACGCACACGCCGACCGCCGGGCCCACCTTGTCACACACAGGCACATACACTCACACCTCTGTGTCCTCACAGGCTCAGCTAGACACACACACAAAGCTGGATAGAAAGAAATGGGAATAGTGCACATACCCACACATACAACCGAAAACGCTGACACCAGCACACACTCAGCCTGGCATCCTACGTACACACACCCTGCTGACCACACCAGCCTCCACCGAGCAAACATCTAACCCCATATGTGTACACTCTTTATGTATGAACCCAGACAGACATACAGAGAGGCATACAGACAGGCTACATGGATCCGGGAACCCACATAGAAGTGTATTTACGCAGATAGCCAAACATTCAGGCATGCATTTATACAGGCAGAATCTCTGTCACACACATGCCAATTCCCAGGCAACCAGAACCTCTGAGCAGTCCATGAGGCCTGGTTCCCAGAGCCCCTCTGGGCTCCAGCACAGACCTCAGGGAGGCAGACACGTGGGCAGGAAGCAGGGAGGTGGTGAGGAGGGCCGTGGGTATTAAAGAAAACAAAGAGACATAACCAGTGCTGCTGGAGACAGGTAAACGCCAGCTGTGCATACGCCCTCGTGGAACCTGCATCCACCATCACTCCACTCCTAACAGCAACTCTCACACCTGCATCGCAAACAAGCTCTTGGCATGATAGCTTCCCCAGAGTGCTCCTCCCATTCTCGGGATCTTATTCTTCCCATATTATAGATGAGAAAACTAAAAACCAGATTGGTTAACTGACTCGCCCAAGGTCACGCAGTTAGTGAGTGTTAAGCCAAGGACTCTGACTCCCAAAGGCCAGTTTCCTTCCACTGAAGCGTATGTGCGTGTGTATGCGTGTGTGTACCTAGATGAACAAAAAACATTGCTTCCCAGTAGAGCCTGAGGTTTCAAGAGACAGGCTCACAGCTCCCCAATGGGATGAGGTTGGAGCTCGATTGGACCCCATCTAGGACAGCCTCCTGGCTCAGTGTCCCTCGGCACCCTGCCCTCTGGCTGGCTCACCTTGTGTCAGTGCTTACGCCTGGGGTACTGTGTTTGCTTCCACAGATGGGCGCTTGCCTGATTGTCTACCCATCGGCCTGGACCCCAGAGCCCACCCAGCTGATCAGAGGGCCCCCGGTGCGGGGCAACGCTTGGGCTGCTGCAGAGACCACCCTGGAGACGCTGGTGAAGACAGGTCTTTCCTGCTAAGCCGGGCCTGTCTGCACGGCCTGCTCAGGTAACAGTGTGCAGGGCAGCCAGGCCTGGGCCTGGTCCATCCCCAGGATGTGGGGATCAGGGGAACTTGCCTCCCAGTCCCAGCAGCAATCCCCTCCCAGCTTAGGCCAAAAAGAGGTCCTTTACAGAATCCAAAGATACTAACCCAGCTTACTCAAACTCCCCATTATCCAGAAAGGGGAACTGAGGCTCATGGATATTCAGTGAGTCCTACCTCCTAGCCCGAGGACTCTTCCCCACGCCTTGATGACCTGGGAGGAGAAAGGGGTTGTGACAGTGACCAGGACTCAGGGCAGAGGTGGAAACCAGAGTGCCTGATGTGTGCAGCTGCTGCTCCTCCAGGACACCTCTCTACTGGAGTCTGACGAAGCAGAGAGCTGGGAGGCCAAGGTGAGGTGCTGGGAGGGCCTGGGTAGCCCAGCTGTGCTAGGGTACCCTCACAGGATAGGGAGGCGGGCAGTGGCAGTGGCAGGACCTGCCTCCCTTCTCCTGGCCCAGGTTAGCCCACCCAGGCTCAGGAGCTGCAGAGCCAGGTGAGGCTGCCCTGCCCTGCAAAGGCAACTCCCTGAACTGACACATGAAGCCTGGGGCTCCAGGAAGCTCCCTAGAGCCTGGCCTGCCTGGGGACCCCACCCAGCTTCCAAAGGAGCATTCCTGGGGCCTGAGGTCTGGGGGTGGGGCCTCCTGGGATTGTAAGGGTGGGGAGGTACAGCTGTGGGAGGATGCAAGGCTGTGTGTACCCAACTATAAATGTGTGGGGCACTCAGGCTTGTGTGCAAGCAGGTGTGCGGCAGGACTCTGTCCTGGGTGCACAGGGTTGTCTATACGAGAGTTATGTAAGTGGGCTGGGGGGTGTTCGAGGCCATGTATGTGGAACATTGGAGTAGTGAGTGTGCAAGATTCAGGGTGTTACTGGGCACGTGTGGGAATACTGGGGGGCGGTGTTCGCCACACTGTGTGGTATGTGTGCAGGGTGCTAGTGTACACTGGAGAGATGTGTGTATAGACAAGATCTGAATACCCTGGGAGGTATGGTGTGTGCACAGGGATCTGCATGTACACTGGAGGAGTGTGTGTTCGGGGTTCTGGGTGCACAGTGGGGGTGGTGCGTGCACATGGCTCCATTTGTGCTTTGGAGGTGGGCTGGGCGAGCCTCGAGCTGAGCTGGGCTCAGCAGTGCCCAGCCTTGTGGCCAAATCGCTGAAGTCACTTCCTTTCCAGCAGCAACTTTCCAGGAGGAGGAGTTCTTCAGACCTGGGCGGGGAGGGGGGGCGGAACAAGGAGCTCTCAGGGGAAGGAGGTAGGCGGGGGTGTGAGGCTGGGGGGAGGGCCTGGTGGGGCTGGAGGAGGGGAGTCCTCCGGGAGACAGAAGGAAAGACAAGGACAGGAGTCTGGAAGGGCCAAGGGCAGGAGGGGATGGGGGCGGAGCAGGGCGGGAAGCACAGTCCCTGGGTGACCTCAGAGGGAGGAAGGGAGGGCTGCCGGCAGGGTGACCCTCGGGTCCAGCCGGAGCTGGCAGTGGCGCCCGCACACCTGGCACCCAGGGCAGGGGGCTGGCAGGGGGCGGTTCTGGGGCAGACCTGCTTGCCAGGTGCCCTGCTCTGGGCAGGAAGGGGGTGGGCGAGGGCTGCACAAAGGAGCTCTGTGTGGCTGGGGGTAGGGTGGGGTGGGTGGGGTGTGCTGTGCTGTGCTGTGGGGGGGCCCCCCTGGCCCTGGGGGGGAAGGGGGCGGGGCAGGGCCAGCTCCCCTTGGGGGCATTGGTGGCTCCAAGGGGACACCTAGTGGTGAGGGAGAGTAGTGCATCTGGATGGCTGGTGGGAGGTGGTGGCTAGAAGATGAGAAGAGGATAGATTGGAAGTCAAAAATTAGAACTAATGGTTGGGATTAGGACAGTTGGAGGAGACTGCATGGGAGGGGACTGAATCTCTGGTCAGTGAAGCATTTTGGTATAAAGGAGCCCAACAAACCTAAATTCAGACTAGCTGAATTGAATGATATGACTGTTTGTCCTTAAGGGCATAACTTAACCTCTCTGTGCCTCCAATAAATGCCAAATGAGTGACAACTGCCGTTATTATTTCCATCATTGTTATTTTTGTTATGATTTGGGGCTGGAATCAGGTTGGAAGAAGATCTGCAGGTACAGCAGAGTGGGCTGGAGGGAAGGAGATTGAGGGGGCAATGACTAGTCCCTGGGGGGGCAGGTCCTAGGAGATAAGGCCCCAGGAGGAGAAGGGAGGTGATGGGGAAGGTCTCAGAGCACCAGTAACAGCCCCTTTGATGCAGTGTTTTCCATTTGAGGATATCCCTGGGCCTTCAAGCCAGCCTGGGAGGGAAATGGGGGGAGGAGTGCTCAGGCTGGAGAAAGGGTCATGGGGCCGGAAGTGAGAGCTGGGGCTGGCAGCCTGGCTCCCCTGGGGAGGCTGTGGGTGGGGGAGGGGGAGGAGGGCTGGGGAAGGGGTGGGGTGGTCACAGCCACAGCGGCAGAGGGTGGGGCTGGGGACTCAAGGATGTGGGCTGGCGCTTCCCAGCACTGTGCACAGCAGGTTGGGGCCCCGGCCCCCTCCCAACCAGCTGGTGTCCCCATGGGCCAGCTTAGACACACTGACCCAGAAGCAGACAGGCAGACAGAAGGACCCTTTTAACTTTGTTCACAGACCAGGGCTAGGTGGTACCCCTGGGAGGGGGCCAGGAGAATGGCTGCCGGGCGTGGTGGGGAGGGAGCCAGCTGCTTCCCTCAGATGCTGGAGGCTGCAGAGACAGCAGTGGACAGAGTCAGGAGGCCTGGCGGGAGGAGGACATGCCCAAAGGTCTTCACGGGTGGGTGGAACAGAAGTCACCACCAGAGAAGGAGGTTTTTCTTTTCTGCCAAGATCACACCCTCAGGCCCCAAGTGGGAGGTCTCCAGAGCAGGGAAGGCTTGGCAAGCCTGGCCCTTGGTGAGGGAGAGATAGTGGCTTCTGGTAAGCATCTCAGAGACGGCATCAGGAGCCATGGCCAGCCGTACTCTCGGGAATGGGACTTGGAGAGTCTGGAGTCTGCTCCCCTTGCCTCCCAGCAGGAGCAGCCGTGCTCCAAGTTCTTGAAGTAGAGACCTGACCTGGGAAGGGCCAGGTCCACAGCCAGGCATGGGAGAGAGCAGGGCCCTGAGTGAGCCTACAGGTGGGACCTGCAGAAAGGGGAAGGGCAGGGGACAGAGGGACATTCCACCTGGATAAGCAAAAACAGGGCCCTTCCTGTGCCATTTTGTGGCCTCAGACAAAGTCTCTTTCTGTCTTTAGGTCTCAGTTTCCTCATCTCTAAAATGGGAGGAGCATGAGATGGCACTAGAAAGTGTACCCACTGGGGTAGCTGATTAAAAATACAGATTCCCAGATGTCCCTCCAGATCTATGAGTCAGTATCCCCTGGACTAGGGCCTGGGTATCTGGAATGTTACAAAGCTCCCCCAGGCCCAGGGTTTGGAAGCCAATGGGTTAGATAATTTTAAGGTTCCTCCCAGCCTTAAATTAGACCACAGCACTAAAAGGAGCATTTTCAGAAGTAGCTGAAGGAAAATTGCAGGAGCTGGGAGTGGAAGGAGGCTTTGGACTTAGGGCAGAATTAGGAATCCTGCCACTTAACAGCTATGTGACTTCAGGCAAGTTACACAACCACTCTGGGCCTGTTTCCTCTGTAACAGGGGCCTAGTAAACAGTGCCTCCCGGGTTGCAGTGAAGATTCAGTGGCTCATGTATGTGAAGGTGCTTTATAGATTGCAAATCGCTGCCCACCAAAGGGGAGCAAAGGAACGTCCCTTTCCACTCTATTTCTGTCCTCTGCAGTCTTCCTGTGGGGTGACAGCACTGGGCTGTATGGCAGCCAGTGAGAGTCTGCATGTGTCCTTGGGGGGTGGGCTCTGGGGACTGACCACTAGGTCAGGGCCAAACACTAGGCAGTGATCGGGGTCAGCCTTCAAGACGTTCACAGGGTTGGGGCCCATTCAGCTCCCTGTTCCCTGAGATCCCAGCTCCTGGGGATCGGCCACGGCCCTGAGTCCCCAGGCTCCCCTGGGAGTCAGACATGCCTGGATCTAAATCCCAGCTCTCCCCTGACCAGCTCAGGGAGTCCGTTGGTAAATATTTACCTAGCATCCACAGCCCAGGCCCTGGGGTCAGAAGTTACAGCAGTAAACAAGGCAGACATGATCCTGGCCCCTGAAGAGCCCATACTCTTGGGGGAGATGCACTAAACAGCCAGTCACACAAGTAATTGATTACAGTTGTGATACATACCATGAAGGTGAAATAGATAGGACTCTAAGAGTATGTAGCTTGAGAGCAGTGGTGTGATCATAGCTCACAGCAGCCTCAAACTCCTGGGCTCGAGCGATCCTCCCGCCTCAGCCTCCCAAGTAGCTGGGACCACAAGTGCGCAACACCACGCCCGGCTGACTTTTTTTATTTTTGTAGAGACAGGGTCTCACTATGTTGCCCACACTGGTCTCAAACTCCTGGCCTCAAGCAGTCCTCCCGCCTCAGCCTCCCAGAGTGCTAGGATTGCAGGCGTGAGCCACTGTGCCCAGCCAATGTCTCTTTCCACATTCTTGTCTCTCTCCCTCCTTCAGTATCCTTCTTGGGTCTGAAGAAGAAAAAAGAGCCTCATGGGAAAAGGCAGGTTGATGGCTCTGTGTGCCTCATTCATTCATTCAACAAATAGTTTTTGAAACACTGCTGTGTGCCATCTGCAGTTCTGGGTGTTGGGAGATACATACAGCAGTGAACAGGACAGATACCCTTGCCCTCGCGGTGCTTACCACCTTCGAGTGGATGGTCTCTGTAGAAATGGGGAGGATAATCCTATTGGTCTCAGGTTAGGGGGGATTAGATGAGATAATCCATATAAAGTGCTTGGCCCAGTGTTTGGCAACAGAGAATGTATCCCCAAAGTATGGACTTTTATTTTTGTTGCCTCCCCGGTACGACTGTTAAACCTCTGACCGTAAGCACTCTCACTTTTCCTTTGCAGCTGTTATCCCACTAATAATTACATCATTTAGAAAGATTTGACCAATGTCTGTCTACCCAGTCCTTGTGCAAAGTAGGCACTCCATAAATAATGAGTGTGTGAATGAATGATGTTACTTTATCTCTGCGCCTCCATTTCTTCATCTGCAAAATGGGGTTATTAACAGCCCCTACCTCACAGGATTGGTATGAAGAATTAAGTGAAACGATGCCTGGACAGCTTCCCGCCCAGTGCCTGGCGCGCAGTAGGTGCTCACTAAACCTGAGCTGCGATGGTCCTTTCCAGGCGCTGTCCACGCCCCGAGGCCTGGGCTCAGGCCGAAGTTGCTCCACAGCACCCGCAGCTGACAGTCAGCAACTGGCAGAGCCCCCAGGCACGGGGGCCCTCTCCCTCCCAGGTCAGCCGGGTGTTTGCACTGGAGGGGGCTGGGGTGGTACCTGGAGGAGGCTGGGCCGGTGAGCAGGGGTTGAGCTGTGGCCACCAGACCATTTGGGGAATTCAGATCTGTTGCCTATCTTGTTGCCCACAGAGATTTCCAGTGTGACAGCCCAGGCGGCAGAGCCGAGGGTGAGTGGCCGTGGTTCTCCTGGAGCCCCGGGTGTGGGGGCAAGACGGAGGGAGGCCATGCCCTTGATGGGACTTCCTGGCTCTCTCCTTGGTCTGATCTGGAGTAGTCACCTTGCCTGGGGACGAGTTTCCCTCTCAAAGGCAGGGGTCCCGTTCTCCGTGAGCACATAGCCAGGTGCTAGAAGGGGGTGGGCTGTCAGTAAGTGCAGCGTCCCGCGAGGGGTTCATTGTGCATGTGGTGGTTCGGGAAAGGCTGGGAGTCAGCAAGGGGATTGGGCTTGGACGGGGCTGGAGTTGGTACACGGGAGGAGACCTTGGGGGTGTCCAGGAGCTCATTGAGGTTGTGGGAGCTGGTGAGGACTTGGGCGTGCAGTGAGGAAGCTCCTGCCTGTCCCACCCGGCAGGTCCTGGTCCCGGCTTCTCGCACCCTCATGTCAGCCCCGGCCCCGCCCGGTGGCCCGCGGAGGACAAGGTCAGGATGCGTGTGAAGCCCCAGGGCCTGGTGGTGACTTCCAGTGCCGTGTGCAGCTCTCCTGACTACCTCCGGGAGCCCAAGTACTACCCCGGCGGCCCCCCCACCCCCCGGCCCTTGCTTCCTACCCGGCCCCCCGCCAGCCCACCTGACAAGGCCTTCTCCACCCACACCTTCTCCGAGAACCCACGTCCGCCCCCACGCCGGGACCCCAGCACCCGGCGCCCACCAGTCCTTGCCAAGGGGGACGACCCGCTGCCCCCACGGGCAGCCCGTCCTGTCTCACAGGCCCACTGCCCCACACCGGCCGGAGACGGCAGCAGCTCCCGACGCCACTGGGACAACGGGCGGGTGAACCTGCGTCCAGTGGTGCAGCTGATAGACATCATGAAGGACCTGACACGGCTCTCCCAGGACCTGCAGCACAGTGGTGTGCACCTGGACTGTGGCAGGCTCCGGCTCAGCCGCCCGCCCGCCCCACCGCCCGGCGACCTACAGTACAGCTTCTTCTCTTCACCCAGCCTGGCCAACAGCATCCGCAGCCCTGAGGAGCGGGCCACCCCCCATGCCAAGTCAGAGCGGCCCAGCCACCCCCTCTACGAGCCTGAGCCTGAGCCTAGGGACAGTCCCCAGCCTGGCCAAGGCCACAGTCCTGGAGCCACGGCCGCGGCCACTGGTCTGCCCCCAGAGCCTGAACCAGATGGCCCTGACTACTCAGAACTCGCTGATGCCGACATCCTCAGTGAGCTGGCCTCCCTTACTTGCCCTGAGGCCCAGCTGCTAGAGGCCCAGGCCCTCGAGCCACCGTCACCTGAGCCGGAGCCTCAGCTCCTGGACCCTCAGCCCCGCTTCCTGGACCCACAGGCACTAGAGCCGCTCGGGGAAGCTTTGGAGCTGCCACCCCTGCAGCCTCTTGCTGATCCTCTGGGGCTGCCTGGCCTGGCCCTCCAGGGCCTGGATTCCCTGCCTGACTCCCTGGAGTCACAGCTGCTTGACCCCCAGGCACTTGACCCCCTACCCAAGTTGCTTGACGTCCCAGGTCGCCGTCTAGAGCCCCAACAGCCCCTGGGGCACTGCCCACTGGCCGAGCCCTTGCGCCTGGACTTGTGCTCACCCCATGGCCCCCCTGGGCCCGAGGGTCACCCCAAGTATGCCTTGCGGCGCACTGATAGGCCAAAGATCCTGTGTCGCCGGCGGAAAGCCGGACGAGGGCGTAAGGCAGATGCCGGACCCGAGGGCCGCCTGCTGCCCCTGCCTATGCCCACAGGGCTGGTGGCTGCCCTGGCTGAGCCCCCACCGCCGCCACCTCCACCACCTCCTGCCCTACCAGGCCCAGGCCCAGTCCCAGAGCTGGAGCCAGAATCTTCCCAGACCCCAGTGGTCCCTACCCGCAAAGGCAAGTGCCGGGGCGTGCGGCGCATGGTGGTGAAGATGGCGAAGATCCCTGTGTCGCTGGGGCGGCGGAACAAGACCACATACAAAGTGTCATCCTTGAGCAGCAGCCTGAGTGTGGAGGGCAAGGAACTGGGCCTGCGCGTGTCGGCAGAGCCCACCCCGCTGCTGAAGATGAAGAACAACGGGCGGAATGTGGTGGTGGTCTTCCCGCCTGGTGAGATGCCCATTATTCTCAAGCGTAAGCGCGGTCGCCCTCCTAAGAACCTGCTCCTGGGTCCTGGCAAGCCCAAGGAGCCAGCCGTGGTGACAGCTGAGGTGGCCACTGTGACAGCAGCCACCATGGCCATGCCAGAGGTAAAGAAACGACGGCGGCGGAAGCAGAAGCTGGCATCTCCCCAGCCGTCCTATGCAGCGGACGCCAACGACAGCAAGGCCGAGTACTCAGACGTCCTCGCCAAGCTGGCCTTCCTGAATCGCCAGAGCCAGTGTGCTGGACGGTGCTCGCCACCCCGCTGCTGGACACCCAGCGAGCCCGAGTCAGTGCACCAGGCCCCCGACACCCAGAGCATCTCCCACTTCCTGCACCGTGTGCAGGGCTTCCGGCGGCGTGGGGGCAAAGCAGGCGGTTTTGGTGGCCGGGGTGGGGGCCATGCAGCCAAGGCAGCCCGATGCTCCTTCAGTGACTTCTTTGAGGGCATTGGCAAGAAAAAGAAGGTGGTGGCAGTGGCAGCTGCTGGGGTTGGGGCCCCTGGCCTCACCGAGTTGGGGCACCCACGCAAACGGGGCCGGGGGGAGGTGGACGCTGTGACTGGGAAGCCCAAGCGCAAGAGGCGGTCCCGGAAGAATGGGACTCTGTTCCCAGAGCAGGTGCCCAGTGGCCCAGGCTTTGGGGAGGTGGGCACCGAGTGGGCCGGGGACAAGGGTGGCGGCTGGGCCCCTCACCATGGGCACCCAGGCGGGCAAGCTGGCCGAAACTGTGGGTTCCAGGGGACTGAAGCCCGGGCCTTTGCCTCCGCTGGGCTGGAGAGCGGAGCCTCAGGCCGTGGCAGCTACTACGGCACAGGCGCACCCTCAGGCCAGACCGAGCTCAGCCAGGAACGCCAAAACCTCTTCACTGGCTATTTTCGCTCACTGCTTGATTCGGATGATTCCTCCGACCTCTTGGACTTTGCCCTCTCAGCCTCTCGCCCAGAGTCCCGGAAGGCATCGGGCACCTATGCGGGGCCTCCCACCAGTGCCCTGCCTGCCCAGCGGGGCCTGGCCACCTTTCCCAGCCGAGGAGCCAAGGCCAGCCCAGTGGCAGTGGGTAGCAGTGGGGCTGGGGCAGACCCCTCCTTCCAACCCGTCCTGCCCGCTCGCCAGACCTTCCCACCAGGACGGGCAGCGAGCTATGGGATAACTCCAGCAACTTCAGACTGCCGGGCGGCTGAGACCTTCCCAAAGCTGGCTCCCCCGCCTTCAGCTGTGGCCCGCTCACCTACAACCCACCCGCCCGCCAACACCTACCCTCCCCAGTATGGCGGCTACGGGGCTGGACAAAGCGTATTCGCCCCGGCTAAGCCCTTCACGGGCCAGGACTGTGCTAACAGCAAGGACTGCAGCTTCGCCTACGGCAGTGGCAGCAGCCTCCCTGCCTCACCCAGCAGTGCCCACAGCGCTGGCTACGCCCCACCGCCTACTGGGGCCCCCTGCCTGCCACCAAGCAAGGCCTCCTTCTTCAACAGTTCTGAGGGGGCCCCCTTCTCTGGTTCAGCCCCCACACCCCTGCGCTGTGACAGCCGGGCCAGCACTGTCTCGCCCGGTGGCTACATGGTGCCCAAGGGCACCACAGCCTCTGCCACCTCTGCAGCCTCTGCCGCCTCCTCCTCCTCCTCCTCCTTCCAGCCCTCGCCTGAGAACTGTCGGCAGTTTGCGGGGGCTTCTCAGTGGCCTTTCCGGCAGGGCTATGGAGGCCTGGACTGGGCCTCAGAGGCCTTTAGTCAGCTCTACAATCCCAATTTCGACTGCCACGTCAGCGAGCCCAACGTGATCCTGGACATCTCCAACTACACGCCACAGAAGGTGAAGCAGCAGACGGCCGTGTCCGAGACCTTCTCCGAGTCGTCCTCTGACAGCACCCAGTTCAATCAGCCAGTTGGTGGCGGCGGGTTCCGGCGTGCCAACAGCGAGGCCTCAAGCAGTGAGGGCCAGTCGAGCCTGTCCAGCCTGGAGAAACTGATGATGGACTGGAATGAGGCATCATCCGCCCCCGGCTACAACTGGAACCAGAGTGTCCTCTTCCAGAGCAGCTCCAAGCCGGGCCGTGGACGGCGGAAGAAGGTGGACCTGTTCGAGGCCTCACATCTGGGCTTCCCGACGTCTGCCTCGGCCGCTGCCTCAGGCTACCCGTCTAAACGGAGCACCGGGCCCCGGCAGCCACGGGGTGGACGGGGTGGTGGGGCCTGCTCAGCCAAGAAGGAGCGGGGTGGTGCAGCGGCCAAAGCCAAGTTCATCCCCAAGCCACAGCCAGTCAACCCGCTGTTCCAGGACAGTCCAGACCTCGGCCTGGACTACTACAGTGGGGACAGTAGCATGTCACCACTGCCCTCACAGTCGAGGGCCTTTGGCGTGGGAGAGCGAGACCCCTGTGACTTCATGGGACCCTATTCCATGAACCCATCCACGCCTTCTGATGGCACCTTCGGCCAAGGCTTCCACTGCGACTCGCCCAGCCTGGGTGCTCCCGAGCTCGACAGCAAGCATTTCCCGCCGCTGGCCCACCCGCCCACGGTGTTTGATGCTGGCCTGCAGAAGGCGTACTCACCCACCTGCTCGCCCACACTGGGCTTCAAGGAAGAGCTGCGGCCGCCGCCCACAAAGCTGGCTGCCTGCGAGCCCCTCAAGCATGGGCTCCAGGGAGCCAGCCTGGGCCACGCAGCTGCAGCCCAGGCCCACCTGAGCTGCCGGGACTTGCCTCTGGGCCAGCCCCACTACGACTCCCCCAGCTGCAAGGGCACAGCTTACTGGTACCCACCAGGCTCAGCTGCCCGCAGCCCACCCTACGAAGGCAAGGTGGGTGCTGGGCTGCTGGCTGACTTCCTGGGCAGGACGGAGGCCGCGTGCCTCAGTGCCCCCCACCTGGCTAGCCCACCGGCCACGCCCAAGGCTGACAAGGAGCCACTGGAGATGGCCCGGCCACCTGGCCCACCCCGTGGCCCTGCTGCAGCTGCTGCTGGCTATGGCTGCCCACTCCTTAGTGACTTGACCCTGTCCCCCGTGCCGAGGGACTCGCTGCTGCCCCTGCAGGACACCGCCTACAGGTATCCAGGCTTTATGCCACAGGCGCATCCCGGCCTGGGTGGGGGCCCCAAGAGCGGCTTCCTGGGGCCCATGGCGGAACCTCACCCTGAGGACACATTCACCGTCACCTCCCTGTAGTGCCAACTGAAGTGCCGACTGGACCGCGAGGTTTTGTTCCTGGGTGAGTCTGGGGTGTGGGCGCAGGGAACAGAGGCCTGGGGTCGGGGACGAGGACATTAGAGCTTAGGCAAGGGGAAGAGGTACAGAGAGGAACAGGAGCATGTGCAGGATTTAAGGATAAGATGGGGGACAGGGAGTAGGGATTTGGGATTAGGTGTTATGGACAGTCTTGGTACAGGGAGATGGGGTGCTTAGAAATTCAGGGGGTCCTGTTAATTGAAGTGGCCAGAGGACTATAGACTAGATGGGCCCCCCTAATTTGGTTTGTCAAACACTTATTTCCCTTATTCATGCTAGATCTTGGGCAGTGAGAGAACTTCCCAAGAAGGATGGGCCTTTGCATCGCCCTGTATGGGACAGGTGAGGGGCGAGCAGGTTGGACGGTCCCCTACCCAGGGCCTATCCCAGGGACTAGCCCCGCTGGGCACCCTCCTTTCCCTGGGAGCTTCATTTATTCCAAGATGCAGCCTGGCCAGGGCCAAGCCAAGACTGGCCAGTGTGACTTGGTCACACGTTCTGCAAAGGCCTTACAGAATGGCCCGAAGTGTCCTCTCTTGGCCTCCGTGGGTACCCCCAAAGGCCATTTTTCAACATCTTTGGCCTGAGGGGCTCAGTGTGGCCAGGAACATGTGGGGTTGGGATCCCAGTGTCCCTGGGAAGCTGCATCCAGTGAGTCTCTCCCCAGGCAGGATGTTTTGACCCTAGAAAAGCCAGTCCCTTTCCTGAAGCCAAATGCTTTCCCCAGAGTTCAGTTAAATATCGTTAGACATTTAGATTCTGGTTTTGTCAGGCATTGTGACCTCATTAGTTAGAGTCAGTTTTCGAATTCCGAAGATTTAGTGTTTTTAAAAAGGATAATAAAAGACAGAAAATGCCCCCAAAGTGGTAAAAGAGAACAGGATTGAAGGAATCATCTTGAAGAACAAGCTGCTCCAGAAATACAGTCACAACCACCCCACTTTTGGAAAACGAATCTATTGCAAAACTGGCCCAGACACAGTAATAGGTGGTAGGGTGGCCTGGGGGCATGTCTGAGCCCCTCACCCTTCACCTCTGTTGCCAGAAGCCTCCTGGGAGTTTCTCTTCCTGGAGAGGGAACAGTAGGGGCTCCTGGAAAGCCCCATCCCTGCTCTGCAGAGGCCATCCACGGCCAGGGTGACTCAGGGTCCTGAAGTCATGTCAGTGGAAACTTATTACCCGCTCTCCAGACCCCTGGTGCCTGAGGGTGGACAAGGACGGCACACAGGAGTCAGGAGGCCTAGGGGAGAACCATTCCCTGATTGGCCACCAACTTGCTACATGGCCTCGACTAAGCTTTTGCCCCTCTCTGGGCCTCTGTTTCCCCATCTGTTCAAGGAAATTGACTTTGGTAATCTCTTAGGCTCTTGCAACTCGGCATGACATAGACGATGGACCAAACTTTTTTTGTTTTGTTTTGTTTTTGGCAGCATATTTTCCTTCCTAATGAAGCCAGGCCAAGATTAAAATGGCCCCCCATTCCCTGTGTGTCTCACTGCACAGCAGAGCCACAGATCTGAAGCAGGCCAGGGAGAGGCTACTTAGGGTTTAAAATGTCAAACTCTTGATCCTTCTCAGTGGAGGGGAGATGTCTCCTGGATAATCCAGAAATGCGAAATAATCTAAAAAACCATTCCTCCCAGGTTCTGGGTGGGAAAATGGATGGGCGTGGGGGCTGGGTGTTTGGGCAGGTCACAGCTCAGTGAAATACATAATGGAACCACCCAGTGAGGCCTGAACGCAGGAGGAACTGGGATGCCATCCAGCCCCACATTCTGGCCCCGCTCCCCACTCAGGGCTGGAAGTTAACAGCACTATCCTCAGACCAATGCATTCAGTGGTTCCAGAGACATCTGTCCAGCACCTCCTATGTGCCAGGCTTTGGTGGCACCATAGTGAACACCACAAATGAGGTACTGGTCCTCAGGGGGCTTCCAGTTTAGAGGCAAAGACAGTAAACAGAATGACAAAGCATTTGCTAATTACAGCCATGAGAAAAGAGCCAGGAGCCAGTGAGAGCCTGCAGCAGGCTGACCTGCCCCTGAGGCTGGTGCCTGAGGGATGAGGGGGCTAGAGAGCTAGGCAGGGGGTGGGAAGAATATTCTGGGCAGAGGGAGCAGCAGTGTGTAAAGCCTGAGGCAGGAAGGGGCTGAGCTTTGAGGAACCAATGGGAGGCAGGACAGCTAAGCGAGGAGCGAGGCAGGCAGGGCTAGATCATGTGGGCATTGGAAAGAGTTTGAACTTTGTTCCCAGACAAACAGGGAACCACTGAAGGGTTCTGAGCTGGAATGCCATGGGTCACCATGAGCAGGGCAAGCATTGAGGTGAGGAGACCAGCTGCAGTCGTCCAGACAAGCAATGGTGGTGGCCCGGACCACCTCCCCTCTCTGTCTAAGATGGCACACGAGCTTCCTCATCTAGGATAACCCTCCAGTGCCAGGGAATAATCAAAATCATCATGGGGGTGAGAACAAGTTGGGGATATAGGGAAGGAGAGTGGCAAGGAAGAAGAGTTAATAGAGACAGTCACATTGTCAACAGAGGACTTGAGCAGAGAGGACAGTGACACACTCGTTCACCAACAGGCAGTGAGCAGATTTGATGCTGGGCACCGCAGAAATGGTAATTCAGCTCAGCCTCCCATCTCGAACCCTCCATGCCCATCCAATGCCAGGCGCTGGGGAGACAAAGCAGACATGGCGCTTGTCCTCAAGGTCAGCATGCACTGCAGGAAGTTAAAACAAGTACACAAAGAACCTGAAAACACCTGGTAGAAAGTGGCAAGTGCACAGAAACAAAGATTGTGTACCAGGCAGCTGGGTGTTGTGGTCAGATGTCATCCCTCTGCCCCCTTGGTGAGAAAAGGGACACATCTGTGCTGGGTCCTTTGTGTGACACTGCCTCACTGACCCTTCACAGCAGCCTGCAAGGTGGGTGGGCCCCCCCCACCCCCATCCGAGAGTTGGGGAAATGGGTACAGCTATGAACCTTGCCCAGGGCATCTGTAGTTAGTAAACGATGGGGCCAGGATTGGTCTCCTCCAGAGCCTGGGTGCTCTGTCATAGGGCTGTCTCTGTCCACTCCATGCTCCTGATTCCCCATCTGCAAAACGACAGGTTGGATTGGACAATCCCTACAATGCTTTCTGGGACTGACATTTTAAATGGATTTTAAGGTTCTGTGGAAGAAGCTACACTTGAGCTCGACCTTGAAGAATAGGCAAAATTTGGTCACACAGAGACCGGGGGATGGACATTCCAGGCAGAGGGAACTGTGGGCAAGGGCAGGACATATCCCCGTGTGAATTAGATGAAAGCTCAGAGGAGACAGTGGGGAAGGTGGGAGCTGACTAATCTGAGAGTTGTGGCTGACAGGACAGGAAAGAGAACAGATCAAGAAAGGGGGGGCCTTGGGCCCAGGCAGACACCTCCTCTGGTCCTCTAGGTGGAAAGTAAAGCCAGACAGACTGGCTCCACGTTGGGCCTGTGGGCTAAAGATCAGTCCTACCAGATCCTTGGGGACAGGGGTGGGAGGGAGGTGGAGTCCTCCAAGGTGTTCAGGAATCTCCAGTCCCTCTCCCCTCCCTGCTTCTCTCAGGCCTGACCTGAGGCCAAGAGAAATGTCACAGGTCCTCCAAGGTTACACCAGCTGGGGCCTGACCAGAGCAGGAAGCAATTTCCAAGGCCACCATCCAGCTGGGGTCAGCAGGCATGCCCAGGCCTGGGCCCGGCCCGGCTGCTCTGGGCTTTGTCTCTTCGTGTCTTGAAACCTCAAGAGGTCACTTGATCTTGCCTTTGGCTCTGAGCAAGAGGTTTCACATCAGGGCTCAGCCAGTCCCACCCTGCCTCTTCTGGGTGCACGCTCTTCTCCACTCTCTGAGGCCATCCTCCCTATCTCTTGCCTCTCCTGCGGCCGTGTTCACGCCAGGCCTTCTTGTTCTGAGCCTTCATTTCCTGTAAATGTAATCTCTCCGTGAACGTGCCCTCACATTCTTCTCCCATCTCCCCACACGTCCTGGAGCAGGGCCCCAGAACTGGCGAGGAGCCTGCCTGTGGATGCACACAGGCCTCCATGCACAACCTGGTTCCATCCCCTACCAGCTAGGTGACCCGGTGAGTCATGTCACCTGGTGAGTCACATCACCTCTCTGCATCTCTTGAGAGACTTAAATGAGATTACGTGTGAAGCCCTCAGCCCAGTCTCTGGCACACAGTAAGCACGTAATCGGTGGCTGGTGATGGGTGGATAAATGCTTCCCCACTGACTGAATTCCGGGGCCTCTGACCCAGTCTGCGTGAGTCGTGTTGAGTCACACACCTCCGACCCTCGCCTCACGTGCCTTTGCTCGGAACCACATAGCCAGCCCTCCCTCCCCTGCTTCCCTCCTAGGAAGGCTCATGTATTCTGCTACAGGTTTGGGGCCTTCGAAGGAGACTTTGAAATACCACCTAGTTCTTTGCCAGAAACAAGATAAGTCATATGCCCCGTCCCAAGGGACCGGACACAGACTCAAGAATGACCTGTGTCAGCAAGGAACTCTGTCCACGTAGTTACCCATGCCAATCCTCTCCCCCACTGCAGATAATCTGAAAGATACTTTCTGTGACCGGTATGTTGTGATTTTTTTCCCCTGACATATTTGCCGTCTTTGTCAGCATAACCTTTGCTGCCATAGTGCCCTGTATTTGTGCCAGAGGTCACAGAAAGTAGGTTAATTCTGTGCTCAGGCCAGGCATTACATCCAATGCCGAGGGTGCCACTGAACCCGGCAGGCAGTGCCCTGCCCTCCTGGGGCTTGCAGCCTGTATGCAAGTGTTGGTTCGAAACCGTCACATGGGCTTCACTCTCCAGAGGAGGGACGGGGACACTCCCATGAGAATGATCAGGGACCACCTTCTTGCACCCTGTGACCAAGGCAGGCAGCAGGACCTTCCTGGAGGTGGAAATAGGTCTTGACAAATTTGAGACTTCAGAGGCTGTGGCCCTAGCCCAGCCACCTGGGTTTCTGGCCCAACCCCGACTTGAGTCCATTCTCCCCATTATGGCCGCCAAAGTGCTTGATTTTCAGCATTTTTAGATGCATGGTATCTGGAGCCCCTAAAATATTTATTGGAGGAATTGATTAAAACACATCTGCTCCTGTGACTCAGTTGCGTAACGCCTTTTGATCGCATCCTTCCCTCTCCAGCCTCCTTGCCTGCAAACTAAAGCCCACCTCCCCAGCATGGTATTCAAGGTATTTGAGGCTTCTGTCCTGACACCCTGCCTTTTTCAAACCCAACCTCTCTTACCAGCCCGGAGAAGGTGTCAGTTCAGGAGGGCACTCTCAGGGGAGCTCTCTCCTGAATGAGCCCTGTGTTTTTGCTGTTCCCTGGCCTTGGTGGCCCTTTCCTACCCACCATTGCCTCCCACCTGTCTGTTCCTGTCTTTCACTCAGACATCACCTCCTCCAAGAAGCGTTCCAGGATCCTTCCCAGGCCCAGTTAATCTCAGCCCTGTATGCATCCATGACAGCCCTTCCCGGGAATGTCCTCACCATGCCATCAACCCCTTTAGGCCGGTTACTCATCTCTGTGCACCATCCTCCCCTCCCCACCCCAGTGCCTCATCCTGCCCTGGACAGTTCAGGTCTCTTTTTTTTTTTTTTAACTTGAGTAGAAGAAAAGCATGTAGAATAGGGACAGTTGTAAGAGGAAAGGTTAAGTGCTGTGGGGTGTGGGACAGTTTCACCCCCTGTCATCAGGAAATGCTCCTGAAAGTGGGGCAGGAACAGGGTGTGTAAATAAACCAATTCAAACTCTCAGAGCTAACTGGGCTTCTGGAGTTCTCCAAGGACAGCACCTCCCGGAGAGGGACAGGGACTTGCCTGAGGACTCAGCAGCCCAACCATTGACACACAGAAAGGTAGCGCCAAGAAAGGCGCTTGGGGGTCGCCTACCATAGCTCCACGGTCTCCAGCCCGAGGGTGGAGACTGTGCGAGATGGAGGGGGTGGGTCTAGCCTCCTCCCCAGACAGGCAAGGAATGTGAGGCCACACGGGGCTGGCGGGTGACCATGGATGTGAACCCTGGTGGTCCTGCCAAGCAGTGGGGAGGCAGGGGAAGCGCCCTGGGGAGGGAGTGGCTGGCAGAGCTAGTGTTTAGGGGACGCCTCTGGTCAGTAGTGGACTCAGATTTTGAAAAACTTCTCTGGAGTAGGGGGAGAGTCACCCACAACCCCCCCACCCCCATCCCCAGCTGGGAGCCTCATTGATACTTCAGTAAACTCCAGGTCCACCCTATCTGACCAGATTTCTGCATATCAGATGTGGTCTGAGTGCCCAGGAAGCAGTATCCTGTCCACATCCCGGTGGCTCACAGGCCTGACTGCCTGAAAATGTTTGAAGGGTGGATCAGCCTTTGGGCAGCCGTGATTTGTCACTGGCCCCTTGTCTTTGGGACACCATCTGGGGCACCATCTCAGTGCCCAAACATCTCTCCCATCACCTGTTCAACCCTCTTATTTTACAGACTAGGAACTGAAGTCCAGAGAGGGAAGGGACTTGCTCTAGGTCACACAGCAAATCAGTCTCTCAAATTCTGATGAACTCTCTTTGCCTTCTGCTCTACTTCCTTATCTGACATTGAGACCCTCCTCTGGAGGGCGGAGACTGGAGAGTGGAGGTTAGACCTTCACTCATGCCCTGGCAGTTAGTGGGTGTGAATACACATTTGCTTGTTGCTTAAATAGACGCACAATGTGTGTGCTCCTTTTCGGGGGAGAGCAGCTTTCTGGACAACCTGATTTATATATGATCTGCAGCACTGCGACTCTCTGCTCGGCTGTCCCTTTCAGTGCTGCCAATGCCAGCCCCCACTGACAGGCAGGGACCACTTAATGCCCTGGCACCTCAGATGGTAAAACTGCTGGAGCGTGAGGTCTCAGTGCAGTGAGACTGTGCAGTTGCTCGTCACCGAGGCACTGAAGGTGAAGTCTTAGGAACGGTGGTTGGTGTCCTGGGGGCCAGGTCCATGCTGCCACTGGAGGAGCAGAGGTACCACCTACAGGTCTCTGCCCTGGAAGAGCAGGGTAGGGAATGGCCAGGGCACCGCAGCTATGGTAACAGGGCAGTCTTAGGAGGCGTGCAAGACCTGAGCTGGACCGGACTTAGATCAGTCGTCACTCTGTCGTTCAGTCAGCACACGTTCTTGAGCCCAGCATGTGCCGGGCGCTGTGCTCAGGAGTGAGCCACGGTCCTCCTGCCAAAACCGGGTTAGTTGCCCCCCAGGACTTCCCTTGACACAGCCCCCCATCCCTTTGCGTGGTAATTGCCTGGTTTGGGGTCTGCTTTGCTTCCGCCTCTGCTCTGTGAGCCTCTCAAGGGCAGGGACCAGATCTGTCTTGGTGTCTGCTTTGTCCCCAGTGCCCCACACCGCGTTGCCTGGCACATGAACGTTTGGTTCTGTTTTGTGGAGTGTTGAACTAGTGAGGTCAGGGTTGTACACAGCCACAGCGTTCTCCCTTCTTACCCCCTCCCCAAGAACCCCTGGGCTTTGATTCCCCCTCCCCCACTCCCTACCATCCCCCAGAGTCTGCCGAAGTCTCTGGCTGGCCACGTCCTGAGAGCTGGGGAGGGCGGAGGGCAGTGGGAGGAGGAAGGTGAGAGGCGATGGGCGGCTTAGCAGAGGGTGAGAAAGCCTCCTGCTGCCTGGCCGCAGGCACCACGGGAATGGTTCTGGCAGGAGTAGCCTGCTGGGCTGAGATCACCATGGAGACCTGGCTTGGAGAGGGTCACCGGCAGTGGCTAAGGGCTGGGGGGGGCGGTGGGCGGCAGCAGGGATTTGTGCAGAGGCTCCCAGCCTGCCCCGGGCCCTTGGAGGGAGCAGGGAAGGCTGGGGTTCAGCGCCATCAGCTTGCCAAGTGGTTTGGAGCAGCCCATCTTAAATCTCCCCGTCACGTGTCACCGCAACACTTTCACCCCAGCAGAGGTTCTTTAGCTTGGCAACTGTTCTTCTACCACAGTAAAGCTGTCCTCTGGATAGGTGCCCCCAGCCCTCCCGCTCCACCAGTCACCCCAGATACCATAGTCCTGCGCCTAATAGACACCCCTCTTACCTCTGCAGCTTAACTGTTTACCACCTAGCTGTGGAGGGCCAACACCCACCCCAACAGCACCCCTGTCCCAAAAGCTGCCTTCTCCCTGTTGCCCCAGTGGCAATACAGCTGTCGCCCTCCCAGGCACACCGCTTACCCCTGCGGCTAATGTGCCGTCCTCTCCGCAACTGCAGGAGCCCTGACAGCTTAACAAAGATGCAGCTCTTGCCCTCCCTCTCGTGCCTCTGCCTGCCACCTGGTCTGATACACCCAGGTGGGGTGCTGCCCGTGCCTCTGCGGGAGCCCACCTGGTTCCTCTGGCCCTTGGGGGAGTCCTGGCAAGTCCAGCCTCAGGACAAAAGTCCCCGGGGCTGACTGCCCAGCAGACAGCAGCCAAGGCTGAGCAGAATTTAAATGTGGTCCTGTTGGAAAGGGAAGCCAAGAAAGTACAAGGGAGGAAAGGCTTTCTGTCGCCGCCTGGTTCATGTCGGTGTGGGGGAGGATGGATGGGCTTGCTGAGGAGTCTTAGGAGGCGGTTTTAGCACACTCGCCCCTACCCCTTAATTCTGGTGGACATGGTCACACACCATGTGGGGGATGTGCATGTCGGGGCTCTGAGGGGAGGACAGAACTCCAAAAAGACTAGGTTTATGGCTGGAGGTCTTGGGAGTGCCCAAGCCCAGCCCTGTCCTCTGGATACTTCCTTGTTCATTTCAGCAGAGCTGGGAAGCCAGGTGGTCTAGCCGAGCTGGGGGTCTGGGTAGGGAAGTCAGGTCCATGGGGCCCCTCCTTTCCTGTCTAGGAAAAGGAGGTACTTCCGGCCTCGAGTGTCTGGCCATCGTAGGGACTGGGGACTTGAGAGTCTCTGAGCTTCAGCAAGGCAGGGTTCAGCCAAACACAGATGGCATTGTGTTGGGCAGTTTCTCTAGTCCTTCATTCGGACAGACTTCCTCATCACCTCACTTCTCTGAAGAAGAGAATGGCATTGGTGGGGACTGGAAAGAGGGCTGGACTTAGAAGAAATGAAAGTAGTGGCTCACACCTGTGCTGTGGCCCTGCCTTCCTCATTGTGCCATCGCTTGGAACAGCCTAGGTTGGAGGAGCTAGTAAACTCATTGTGCATGAGGAAACAGGTTTGGAGAGCCCAGCTGGCACAAGGAAAATAATAACAAATAGTAATTAGTATCATTTATTATGCACTTATGTATCAGGCTTCATCTACCTTAAACCACTGAATCCTCTCAACCAACCCGTGGGGTAGTTCTGTTATCCCCTTTGTGCAGATGAGTAAACTGAGGCTCACAGAAGTTCAGTGACTTCCCAAGGTCATAGAGCTATTAAGTGATGGTGCTGGTATTTGAACTCAGCTGCGTCTGACTCCAGAGCCCCAGCTCTTAACAAATCCCACTGCCTGGAACCCAGACTCCTTACCCAGCGCCGCCTCCACCTCTTAGTGTGGGTCTTGAACATGCCTGTTTTACAGATGGGGAAACTGAGCTAAGAGAGAGTCAGAAGCAGTCCCACAGACCAAATTTTCTAGGCGAAAGAATAATGCAGTTAGTGTCTCCCAGAATCCTGGTGGGAATTAGGTGGGGGGGGTCTCCCTCTTGCCCCCCCCATCTCAGAGCTCAGAGTGTGTTCCTGCAGCTGACCTCTGCCTCTTCTCTTGTGTTTCTTTGCAGCTTTCAGAAAACCAACGCCAAGACCCCTCCCCGCGTCCACATCGTCCTCTGGCAGGAGCGCCTGCCCCTCTGTCTGCCACCCTGCCCCTCTGCACCCCCCACAGCCCCATCTCCCCCTACCCCTTCTTGCCCATCTCCTCCACGCAGAAGCCGAAGGTGAGCCCTTTCTGCACAAAACCAGCAATTGTAAATACTTTTTAAAAATGTACAAAACTTAAAAACAAAACACAGTTTTAGAAAAAGACAAAAAAAAGAGAGAGCGAGCGAGAGAGCGAGAGCGTGTGCAAGAGATTGCGAGCGGGGCCCCGAGGTGTCCAGAGCCCCTGCAAGTATGCACTGAGAAATTTATCTACAGGTCGTTTGACAAAAATGAACAATATCCTATTTATTGTATATACTGTTTTATTATAAATCGTGGATTGTATATTGCATTCTGTAAACCTGCTGTGGTCCCGTGGTGTGCAAATTCGCATGGTGGGGGGGAGGGAGAAGAACCTCTTGCGGGAGCTTTTTTTTTTTTTCTTTCTTTCTTATTTTTCACTCTTTTGGGTTTTCTCTTCTGTTGTTGTTGTTGTTGTTTTCTGTTGGCAGGACACACCCAAAGATCCAAGTTTGTATTAAAAAGAAATGAAAAAAAGCAAAAAAAAAAAAAAAAAAACCAACCTCGTGTCTTGTGAAAGGGGGGTGAGTGAGGGTGGATGGAATGGAAGGGACAGGGCTGGGTTTTGTCGCCAGCCACTGGTTCCTCAAAGGAGTCGCAATACGTACGTGTGTTCGCCGCCACTAAGTTCTCCCTCCTGCCTGAGATCTGGGACACACACCCGCACTCCACCTCGGACCCTGCGCCTCCCCTGCCTCTGCTGAACTCCCCACCCTGCTCCCGAAGACTTCCTGGCCCCTTGGTCCCTGCATTCTGTCCCAGGTCCAGGGATTCTGCCTCTTGGACCTTCACTTTGCCCTAGATCCTGGGTCTCTCTGACTCCGAGACTCCCGCCATCTGTCCCAAGTTCCAGGTCTCCCTTTTCTCTGAGCCCTTTTTTATATCCCCAAATCCTGCGTTTCCTGTCCATTATACACCAGTCTTGGGTCTCCTGCTCCTGGACTCCCTCATTCCATCCCAGGTCCCAGGTCTCTGCCTTCAGTCCCTTCTTGTGTCCTATGTCTCCCCGGCCTTTGGGCCCCACAGTTCTTCCCCGGTTCGGGGACATCTCTCTTCGCAACGCTCATTCCAGAACCCTTGCAGGACACCCCCCAACTTTCCACTAGGGTGGGAGTGTCCCCTGTTTGCGTGTCTCCTATTCGCCCCGGGTCCTGGGTCTGCTCTGCCTCCAGGCCCCCCATTTTACCCCGGCACACTCACATCTGCTTCTGCAGAACCCATGGTGTGACCAGGCCAGTCGCCCCAATGCTTCTTTGCCCATCTCTTTCCTTCTGCTCTGAACCCCAAGTGCTGGGTCTGTATTTCCTTCCAGCTTTGGCAAACTTTGAAAAGAAAACCCCTGATCTGCCGCCTATTTCTGGTGGGCCTAGAAGAGCAAAGCTGTTTCCCCCTCCCTGACTTTGGGGTGCTCTTGGCTGCTCTCACCCAAATAATGCCCACTGTGGCCCCCCTGGTCTTTAGGAAGCAGTTGTTCCCATAGACCCATTTTATATTAAAGCTCTGCTGAGTGTGGCTTCTCAGTGTCCGTCCTCAGCGAAGCTCGGGGAGACACTAAGGGATGGCTCCACATGGCCTGCCCTTGCCAACCAGCAAGGCCCAGGACTTAGGAGAGTCAGAGGGGAAACACACCCCCACCTCTGAGCTCCCCTGTCTGAAAGAAGAGGCAGGAGGACTCAGGTCACAATCCCCTAAAATTGTAGCCTCTGTGCTGGCTGTGAAGGCTCATCCACCCACCAAGTGCCCTCCTTGTGTCCCCAAGACTGAGATGAAGACAGCATCCTCCTCTTCCTGTTGCCGAGAGGGAAAACATCAACACTACACTCAAGCCCACAATCCAGTATGGAGCTGGGATTGGGGTCAGGAAGCAGTAGGACCCCCTGAGGGTCAGGGGCCTGGCTAGAGTGCTAGGCAGAAGAGTGAGGGAGTTCTCGGAGGAGGAAAGAGCATGTGCAAAGGCCCAGAGGTGAGAGAGAGTGGCAGGAGGTAAAAGTCACACACAGTTCAGTCTGTTCAGAATAGACTGTGTGTTTAAGGATGGAAGAGGGCTTTGGCAAGGTCACTGTGGAGCAGGGTGGAGGCTGGTTGGAGGGGTGGGTGGCATCAGAGAAGCCAGTGGGTGAGGCTGGAATCCGCCAACCCAAGAGAAGCCGCTTTCAGCCCCAAGAATCGCCTGCAGGGAGAAAATGAGTGTGTTCAGCGACTGCTGAGGAAGCAGAAGAGACGTGGGCAGACTGTCCAGGTGGGGCGGGCTGGGCGCCTTGGCTGTGAGGGAATCAGGGTGGGGCCTGGGAAGGCGGGCTGAGGGCCCAGAGGAGGTTTCGGTGAGGGGCAGGAGCGTGGCTCACCATGAGATGGTCCTGAGAGGAGGAGGAAGGGCAGTGAAGGGCTGTGGGCCCCAGGGCTCAGGAATTGGGGTGGGAAAAGGAGACCCAGGAAGGAAATGGGAGTTTAGGGAGGGCGATGGGAACCCAGGGAAGGGATGGGAGAGAGGCTTGGTGAGGAGAAAGGGACTCCATGAGAAGTGCAGGGAGCAGCCTCCGCCTAAGGTCTGCTGCTTAGTAAGGGGTGAGGAGGGCCAAGTTGTATTTTGGAGACCAAACTGAGGAGGGCTGCCAGGGCATTTGGGATGCAAGGTTCTTTGTGCTCTTGGGCCTCTGAGAAAGGGCAGCAGAGATCCTGCCCGGTATATAGGGCTGGATTGTGGGTCACCTCGTTTGGATCTGTTCTTTTCAGGGGTTGGGGCCCCACCACAGCCACAATGCCACACCGATCCCAGAATGCAGAGGCAATGTGGCTACTAGAAACTTTGGTTTTGCCACCATTTATTAAACACTTCCCTGAGGAGTTTATTCTTCAAAACAATCCTCGAGGTAGACAAAGATACTTATTTCATTTACAGATGAGAATACAGGTTCACAGACATGGAGAGAGTGACTTGTCCAAGATTACGTGGGAAGTAGCAGAAGTAGGTTGGCCCAGACTCCAAGCCCTTGCTTTTTCATAACAGTTTTTGTTAGGTTTTTTTTTTTTGTTTTTTTGTTTGTTTGTTTGTTTGAGACCGGGTCCTGCTCTGCACCGTGGCTAGAGTGCAGTGGCATCGTCATAGCTCACTGCAGCCTCCAACTCCTGGGCTCAAGTAATCTTCCTGCCTCAGCCTCCCAAGTAGCTGGGACTACAGGTACATGCCATCATGCCTGGCTATTTTGTGTGTGTGTATGTGTGTGTGCGTGTGTAGAAATGGGGTCTTGCTATTGCCCGGGCTGGTCTCAAACTACTGGGCTCAAGTGATCCTCCTGCCTCAGCCCCCCAAAGTTCTAGAATTACAGGGATGAGCCACTGTGCCCGGCCTCATAACAGTTTTAGGGGGAAAAAATTTGCTTATAATATCCAAAAATTAAGCCATCCAATTTAAAAAATTATAAATGATAGAAATAATAGCAAAAAATCATAGCACTTAATATATACCGGCTGTTCTAAACACTTTGCCTGTATATGAACTCATTCGATCTCAGTAACAATCCTACGAGGCTTCATCCTAATGACTAGTATCCCCATTTTACAGACGGGAAACTCAAGTGCAGAGAGGTAATTTACAAAGACCACTCAGTGCATAAGCGTAAGCGGTGACACCAGAGCCCAACGAAGCACGCTGGTTCAGGCGTCTCTCTACTCCCATCCCTGCTAATAACTCCCGGGTCAACATTTTCAAGTCTTTTCATCTAGATCAGGGATTCTAGACCCCAGAAAGCAATCGCCTGGAGAGCTTCAAAATACTGATGCCTGAGTCCTACCCCAAGAGATTCTGATTTTATTGGTCTGGGGTGGGGCTGGGCGTCAGGATTTTTAAAAGCTCCTCAGGTGGTTCTAATGTGCAGCCGAAGTGGAGAACCTCTAATTTAGCGATTGTGCTGTTTGCACACCTGTATTTACTGTGCCGTCCTAGGTGTGCATATGATGCCTTCTTGTGTGTGTACACTGTGGTATTAGTGTTTTTCACTCCAAGTGGCTATAAATTACTATGGGTTCTCTGAGAGACCCTGAGTGAACACATTCATTCAGATATTTCTTAAGCACCTACAAGTTTCCACTGTCCCAGGCACTTGGGGATGCAACAGTGAACACGGCAGTCAGATCCCCACCTTTGCGTGTATAGTCAGATGCAACCGACAGATTGGTCACGTGTCTTCCCTGTGAGTGGCAGGGGTCTGGAACCCCCTGGGGGTTGCTTAGGAGGGAATGAGGGTTGACTGGCAGAGTTTAGGACAGTGAGAGGTTTGCTGGTGTGGCTGTACATACTGGGTCTTCAAGCCCTGCGTGTGGATGTGATTGAGAGAGGGAGGCCCAGGGCATGTTTCTGGATTTGAATGAGTGTGGCTGACCATGTGGCATGTGTGTAAAGGTGTGCATGATCCAGGCCTGTGAAATGTGGACAACAGTGGGAGGAAGGGGTGTTGTGATGGGGGAGGGCTGTGTGCAAGGTAGGCACCAGCCCAAAACATCACACAGATGTGGCACATGCACTCACACACATACACACACACAGGGCCAGCTGTGAGGAGGCTGCGTTCCAGTCCCAGGGCCAGGAAAACTGTGC
Organism: Propithecus coquereli; assembly: GCF_000956105.1. Classification (NCBI taxonomy): domain Eukaryota; kingdom Metazoa; phylum Chordata; class Mammalia; order Primates; family Indriidae; genus Propithecus; species Propithecus coquereli. The sequence goes on from NW_012147941.1 coordinate 1,823,562, forward strand.
TGTGGGTATGTGGGGGAGGCACAGCTGGGGCTGGAAACTCTAGAGTGGGAGGCAGGGAGAGAGGAAGGGAGGCTGGGGAGCCACATCCTTGATCTCTGTTCTGTTTCAGCAGTTCCGGACTTGGTGCTCTGGGTCTTGGTGTGACTGAGCCTCCCTTTCTCTAATGTCCGGATCTTGGCATCTCTATTTCTCTCTTCTGGGTCTTGGGCTTGGAAGCTGATCACATGACTCTGGATCTCCACCTCTCCAGCCTACTTGGCTCTGTATCTCCCTCCATGTCTCTGTCTCTGCCTCCATGTCTGCCTCTGTCTCAGTGTCCTTCTCTGTCCTTGCCAGGTGGGGGGAGGGGGCCCAGTGCTCAGGGAGCAGGTGTCGGCTCACTCAGGCAGCAGGGAGTGAAGCCGAGGAGGGCAAAGAGCCAGCAGCCCTTGGACACACAGCCACTCTCCAGGAGACACAGGGCACTCGCAGGGACACAAAATGACATACATCGAGAGATGGGTTCCTGAGGACATTTGGAGGGACCTATACACAGGTGCAAAATTCAACACACAGCCACGCCCAGAAACACACAAGGATGCCAGACACAGAGGGTCATGTGCAGATAGCAACGGATCGCACACACACAGACGTATGCTCAGATACAAAGACGCGCACAAATACCCATCCCGGCACACACGGATATAGTCACAGACACACCTGGGGCATTCCTCCAGAGGAAAACCCAGGGCGACCAACAGGCACACAGCTTCAGGCACATACAGACACACAGACACAATCACACACGGGAACACAGATATTCAGAGGCACAGGTACACTTAGTTCACTGTGGCAATCACACTGAGGGCCATAGACATTCAGGAGGCAACTGAGCACAGACAGGCACATACCCTCAAGGACAATCAGAGACAGAGAGGCACAACAGGCATACTGAGGGACACACCCTGGCACTGGCAGAAGAACATCCTCAGGTACACACCCCTCCCTCGGAGCTCACTCTGGAGCACCTGGGGACCCGCCCATAGGTGGCTGGATGGGGGCAGGGCGGCCCAGTGCACCGGGCGCCCCAGGCGCTCCCCTAGGCGCCTGGGCCGAGCGCGCGTGTGCCCGTGCGCGCGGCCACCTGTGGGAGGAGAGGTGCACGCTGCGCCCGGGGCTGCCCGGCTGGCGCGGCGCGGGGGGAGCGGTTGCCATGGCGCGCAGAGCGCGGCCGCATACTAATGGTGCGGCCACTGGCGCTGCCCCGACGCTGCCCTCCTACCGGCCTGGCTCCCTCCTCCAACTCCTTCCTCCAGCTCTGGCGGTCACCCCGGCCCGCGGCCTCGGCCCACGCACCCCGCTCAGAGGGCCTGAGCACCTCGCCCCAGGCCTGGAGGCCCTGCTTCCCCTCGCCCTCCAGAGAAGGCCCGGGCAGGGGAAAGGGCGGCTCGGGTCGGCCAGGGCGAGGGCCCGGGACGCTGCGGGGGCTGCCTGGCCTGGGCTCAGGCACCAAGCGCGCACAGCAGCTGGGAGCGCAGGTGCTGCCTTGGAAATGGGGTGGCCATCCTGGAGGGGGCGGGCCAAGGGAAGTAAAGGGGGAACTTAACCCTTCGCGGCCACAGCGCCCTCCAGTTTGCTTTCCCCAGGCTTGGCTAGGGAAGGGGAGGGGACTTGACCAATCCTTTCTCCATCTGCTTCCAGCATCTCTCCAGTCCTGGTGTGACCCCCGGGGGTGGAGGGAGTTGCAGCCACAGCTCCGCGGTCCCCCAGTCTCCCAGGACCTGCTCTTCATCACTTCTGTCCGGCCCTAATCTGAGTGGTGGAGGGAGGGGTCTGGGGAAACGCACTGAGGACTGGGGGAGGGGTGGTGGAACATAAAGGGTTAACGCCTCCTGTACCTGATTTCAGTCCCAGAGCTGCCCTGACCCCTACCCCCTCCGCCCCCGCTGCGCTAATTGGCGTGGAGGGTGAGGCCTATCCTGGGGTGGGGGGAGCCAGCGGAGGGCTTGCAGGTAGAGGCAGTGGGAGGGGGCCTACTGGGGGGAGCCAGGCGGTTGCCTAGCAACCCCACAGCTGTCTGTTGACCTAGAAGAAGCTGCGCAGTCTTGACACAGCTGGTGTTTACATGTAACCGAGGCTCTGGCTTAGCGCTTGCTTGGAGGAAAGCTGAGGCAGGGCCCTCGTGGCAGCCTGGCCCCGGCCCCCGGCTGTCGTGGGCTCCGTGCCTGCCTGCCCTCTTCGCTTCAGCTCCCACCTCAAGTCCAACAGAGAAAGAGTGGGAGGGCAGATTCAGGGCTGGAGGCTTTGGGGCTTCGGAAAGTTGGTGTATACACACACACACACACACACACACACACACACACACACACACACACGCTGCCTGAGGCCTTCCACACAGAAATGGTGGGAGACTAAGAAAAGGGGGCAGGCAGATTCCAACCCACACAGAGAACACAAGCAGAACAGGGACACAGGGACGGACAGACCTGCAAAATCAAACTGATACAGGCACACAACACAGGGACGGAGATGTCGGCAGACATAATGACATCCAGGCAAGCAGACACACAAACGCACAGAAACACACACTCCAGCACACTGACACACACACACACATTAACACTAGCAACTCCCGCATCAACACGGTTCATTCCTGCTAGTGTTTGCAGGCCTGCATGACGAAAGGCAGAAGCCCACATGCAGAGTCACCCATATGCACACATAAGAACACAGAAACGCACAATGCAGCAAAATGTTTTTAAGAGATGAAGTCTCGCTTCGTTGCCCAGGCTGGACTTGAACTCCTGGATTCAAGGCGATCCTCCCACCTCAGCCTGCAAAACTTGTATTCATTGACCACAACGCCCAAGGCAGGCATTTGCTGCCACACTGACACAGGCAGAAACACACCCAGGAGCCCAACATATGAAGAGGCACAGGTCCCTAAAGGACCACGGGCCCTGACATGTCCCACCTGCACCCACACAAGTACCCATAGCACAAACTCGTGCCAACCTGGGGTGTGGTGTGCCAAGACTCCTCCCTGCCCACAAGCTCTGAGCAGCAGCAGATCTGTCCTGAGGTCAAAGGCCCTAGTGGCCCCAGGACCAGGGCCAAATGAACCCATGTATGGTCTGGGCTGCGCCCCTAACCCTCGGCCTTAGGGAAGAGACAGCACCAGCTCTTTCCCTGAGAGCCCCCTGTCTGAAGGCTGAGATGAACCTCTGTCCTCTGGAGGCCCTGGACTGGCAGAAGAGGCACAGTCCTACCTGGAGGAGCCCCAGTCTGATGAAGGCCGTATCTCCCTCCCAGGCAGCTCTGGACACCACAGACAGACACACATACACACACACTAGCATATGGCAGCTCCGTGGGGGGGGGTGTGGGGGGGTGGCTCTTGAAGGCTTCCTGAAAGAGGTGAGGCTGGAAACTGGCTTTGGAGCCCAAGAGGAAAGGGGGCAGGGTGTGCACTGAGGAGGGCCTCCCTTCCTCCCCCCTACCCGCCCCCCTATCCAGCAGTTCCTCCTCCTCCCCCCAGGGCCCAAGGGGCCGGCTGGGGCCCCACAGTCCCATCAGCCCAAGCAGTGAGCAGAAGGAGGAGAGCAGATATTTTTAGCTTCTCTGCCACTGACATTTCGCAGCAGGCGACCTGGGGTGAAGCTGAGTGAGTGCTGAAGGCTGGGAGAAGCCGACAGCGCCTTCCCGCCCCCATGCACACGCACACGCAACTGTGCACGCACACAGCCGCGTCCCCCGGCACTTGCAGTGCTCACAGAAGTGGCACAGCTTCAGGCACACACCTAGACACACATGCACCTGTGCACACACTTGGTTCACACGCTGCTTGTGTCAGAAACCTCACACACCTGGACACACAAAAAATGTATCCATTCACATACCCAGACACACACCCCCGATTCATGCCTATAACATACTTGTTCATCATTCATTCAGGAAATACGTATTCAGTGCCTACTATGCGTTGGGCGCTCTTCTGGACAGCAGGGATACCGTGAGCAAAATGGATAGATTTCAGCTCCACAGTTTACATTCGGATGGGGGAAGTTTGAAAAGGAGCAAAAAACAAAGTATTGCTTCAAGACCCACACATAACCTAATCCTCCAAAATATAGAACCATGCGAGCAACTTCCTGACATTCATTGCTCCACAAATACATACAGCTGCACACACAACCCGCAGTCAAGATTCCTACAGAAAATCCACACGTGTACCTCACAACCATCACAGACGTGTGTATGCAGCTACACACATCACATATGCAATTACATACTTCACATATAAATACTCATGCAATACAAACACATGATACACATAAATCCAGAACCCCCACACACCCACGTGGTTGTGCATAGCTATACAACTTACCTACCTACATATACAGGACACAGCCCCCACAAGAGCATGTAGGTGCAGGTTCACACAACTCCCCCCCGACACACACACACAACCATTCCCTGCCTGTCACAGACACACATCCCTGCAGTCCTCCTTCCCTCCCCCAGTGTAGTCCCAGCCTGTTTGTCATACGTTCACAGGTGCGCACGCAGAGCCCTAACATACTCACAACTTCACATACGCACTCAGCAACCATGCTCCAAAGAGGCCACACACCCTCAGTCGACATATACCCAGGTTCATGTCCACTCTGCCCACCCATAGCCCCCTCCTTCCTTTCCTCGTGAGATGACTGTGGTCACTGCACCCCACGTGGGCACCCAGAATGCTGCCCCTAAGGTTCCAACCCTGCTGCCCCCAGGGTTTGGGTGTTGAGCCCAGCCCCTAAAGAAGCCCTGGGGTCCCTATCTCAAGTCCCCAAGGGGCAGGACTCTCCCTAAGCTCAGAGCTTGCCCCTGGGGCCCAGGCCGGAGGCAGAGGCAGAGTCTGTAATTCCCAGATATGCCCCCAGCTCCCTCCCTTTGCTCTCCTCTCCTCCTTTCTCTCTTCTAGAAATCCTTTCTTTTTGTTTCTATCTCCCCATCCTACCCCTACCTCTCCAGTAGCTCTTGGTCAAAAAACCACACTCTCCTTTTCTCTCCCAGTGTCTGCTAGGGGGTATTGAAGCCCTGTGACAAACAAGTGGACTAACAAGCAGACAGACACATCACTTGGGACAAAAAAGGGGTCATTGTCATATCCTGAAGACCTGGGAGGGAGAAGGAGCTAAATGGGCCAAGGAAAGGATAGGCCTGACTGGCCCATGGGTGGGTCAATGTGCACAGCAGACACAGCTGGGAGAGCTCTGGGTCCCAGTCCTGGTTTGCTGTGTGACCCTGGGTCAGCTGCTGTCCTTCTCTGGGCCTCTGCTGCCTCTGCACAAACAGGGAGTTGCAGTAGGTGATTTCTGAAGCAATGGGACTCTCAAGGATACTGCAGCAGTTGTATAAATAGGGAGAGGAGCTGGGAGCCCTGGGAGCCTGGTTGGAGCCATAAAAGCCCCTCTCCCCAGAGGCTCCCCCAGCAGCCTCCACCCCTCCCAGGCCTGGGCTCTAGTCTGGGTTGAAGCACCAGAGGCCAACAGCACCCCCTGCCCCCAACACATATAAACACATGTGCTCCTCCAAGACTCAGCCACTTCCTTTGCCCTTTCTGGACCTCAGTGTCCAGGCTTGTGTATTTAGGGGCTCAGGTTTTGGCTCTGTGCCTGTGAGCCAGTCTATGTGTGCACTGTCTGTCTGTCTGTCTGTCTGCCAGCAGCCTTCAGGCGCCAGGAGGGGAGGCAGCAGTGGGAAGGTGGGGGCAGGGAAGGAGGTAGCGTTGACAAGTTCCAATGTCTGGCTTTCCCTCCTGGAAACCCCAAGCTGGGGCTGGCCCCCCCTTCCCTTCCTGTCTCTCTCGCTCAAGCACGTCCCTTCTAAGAGCCCCTCTCTGCAGACACCCCCAGTGGAACCAAGCCCAGATTTGCTGCCAAGAAGGCCGACATTTCTTAGACTTGCCACGTTAAAGGGGCCTGCACAGGCACGCACTCAAATCCCCCCTCCACGTCCTCCGCCTGTGCACATTCAGGCGACCCGAAACACACAAAGACACGGTTGGACACAGCGGCCACCTGTGCACACAGGAGGTAGCACATGGAGCGCATCTGACCCCGGGCTCACAGACAAGTACAAACACAGCCATGTCCTCCCTCCCCCTCCTACACTCAGCTTACCACAGACTCAGAAGCACGCACAGTTTCCAGCACACGGTGCTCACAGACACGCACAAACACAGTCACACGCAGGGCCTTGCCACACAGAAAAACAAGTGCAAACCTGTAGCACAGCATCTCTCTGCACTGCACCACCACTGCCACCACCGCCGCCACCACCCTGCATAGATGCAGCCACAGGAACACAATGCCTGTGCTGCCTGTTCCCTCGTACACACAGCCAAGCATATGCAGTCACACACAGTGTCCCCCCACATCGCCATCAATAATCACACACACGAAGTCCACTGAACACAGAAGACACCCCATGCCCGACCCCTGGACATTTGGACTAGCCCACACCATTACTGGGTGTCTTCCAGGGCATGGAGACACACACAAAGTCACAACCGCACACAGCATTCTCTTATGCACTCGCGATCACTGTCCCTTGTGCACACACAGACAAGCTCAAACCCACAATTACGTCGTTATCCTCTTGCACACCGTAACAAATTCCCAGTGGCTCCCAAAACACCCAGACATGACGTACACAAGCGCAGGCACACATACTGACCCTTTTGTGCATACACGGATTTCTCATCTCTGTCATGGTGCACGGCAGCTTCCATGTGCACGCACTGCTAGACCCAGCGTTTCTCTATACACAGGCCTGTGTTTGAACTCAGGACACACGCAGCTTGCACTTTTGCTTACACAAACACACAGTGGGCCCTGTGTCGGCACAAGCTCATACACCTAGTATCACCTGTGCACACTGAGGCAAACAGAGTCACAAATCACCCCAGTATGCTCTTCCATGCACACACATAAGTGTGCACACGCTTTCGCAAACAGACTCAGCTATCTGAACCTCACTCTTAGACATTCTAGCCCCCTGGCCCCCAACCCCAGCCTCCTGCCTCCCTCCCTTGGCTGGTGAAGGTGGGGAATGGCTGGGAAGACTGGGGGCTGGCTTAGCCCTTGTTCCCTCCCTCCACCGGCTGGCTCGCTCCCTCCTGTCTGGCAGAGTCAGCCAGCCCAGCCCCAGCTCCGGCAGCCCTGGCCGCTCTGGGCAATCTCTCGGCGGGTTGGTCTCGGCTGATGCCGCATCAGCAGCAGCAGCAGCAGGGGCGAGAAGGCTGCAGGCGGCTGCCAACGTGGCAGACGGCGGGCAGGGAGGCAGGAAGGAAGCTGGGCCCGTTCTGCGCCCACTCACTGGGGGAGACAAAACCAAGGGGGCTGGATGAGCAAGCGAGGCAGCTGGGCAGGGGGACCTTGTGCACAGCCTGGGCTCTGGGCCCACGCTGGCCCCAGACTCACTGGGTGACCTTGGACAACTTGTTCCCTCTCTGGTCCCATTTCTTCCTTCAGCAAGTGAACAGTATGGACCGGACATTTCTTCCGGCTCCAAATCCTCGTATCCAATTCTGTGCAGAGAACTCACAGGAGCAAGACGTAGGCTCACTCTGTGGCCCTGGGCGAGTCCCTTCCCCTCTCGAGTCTCTGCCTTTCGGCCCAACAATAGAAATGCCTCACCTCTGTACAGCTACCGCCACTGACAAAATGTTCTCATTCCAGGGAGGTAGCACCATTTTACAGATAAGAAAATTAAGGTTCAGAGAGGTCAAATGATGTACCCAAGTTTACCCAGCAAGTGAGCAGCAGAGCAGGGACAGGAGCTCAGGGCTTCTGACTTGGTCACTAGAACAATGCTGCCTCCCTTATCTTCCAGCCATCCCAGGCCCTAATTGTCCCCTCAGAGTTGTCCCCCACCCTACCTCCCAGCCCTGGGCCCCACCAGAGCCACCTGGTTCTGCCCTGGGGAGTCAGGGTACAAAGGCCAGACAGGCCTCCCACCAGCATTCCAGCTGCCGCTGGGAACACAGCTGTCAGCAGGGCCGAGGGAGCCAAAAGCCACCTCCCAAACAGACTCACATAATCGGTACATTGTCAGCTCAAAAACGGAGCTGCTATGGGCTCTGGGGCCTCTCTGGGCCTCAGTTTCTTCATCTGGCTAACTGTCATGGATTGGACGAGCTGATTTCCAAGGGCCCTTTCAGTTTGCGGTGCTGCCTAGAGGGTGACCAAGGAAAAACACGGTGTGGGGAGGCGGCTGTGCCAAGGTCCTCAGCCAGCCAGGGGTGTGCCAAAGGTATCTGGACCCCAGGAATCTAGCCCCTGTCTCTCTTGTAGGCTGGGGTGGCATCTGCATCCTCTCTGAGACCCCACATAAGGGAGGAGTTTGGGGAGTGTTTGCAATATGGATAGATGGACAGACAGATGGACCAACAGAGGTATGAAGGAGAGAAGGGAAGAGAGGCCTTCAACCAGCGCTCCAGGGGCTTAGCCCCCCTGAGGACGGCGCTAAGGAGGAGAAAGGAAGATGAAAGGCAGAGGGAGGCCCCCCACCTCCTTTGACCCTCTCCTGATGCTCACTCTTCCCAGCCCCACAAGGCTCAGTCTGTGGGAAGGACAGTGTGGGACAGTTGCAGGAGGGTGGAGCACATTGTGGGATCTGTCCTGGGACTGTGGGGAAGGCAGGCAGCCCATCCGTGGGGGTGAAGAAAGGCCTCTGGGGGGAGGCATCACAGGTATTGAGCTCAGGCTGCCAGAAAGAATGAGTTAGCCCACACGTGCCGTTATTAGCCCCATTTTACAGACAGGGAAGGGAGCGCTCAGAGGTAAAGAGACAGCCATGCCTTACACCCAGGCCTGCCTGACTGCAAAGCCAGTGTTTTTTTGTGCTATGCCACGCTGCCTCCCGAAGGAGCGAATTGCTAATGGTGGCATTTCAGATGTAGTGACAGTGCACTAGGAAGAGGTTCTGGACAGATGGTTCCCAATCGGGCCCCTGCCTCAGGCTAGCAGAGCAGAGGGTTGTCAGGCCAGGCGAAGCTCACCCCGCTCTGTTCTGCTGGTGTGTGGGATGTGGACAGGTCCCCTCCCGACTCTGCACCATCCCCCTCCAGCCCTTTGGCCTTGCCTGGGTGACCTGCATGAGCTCAGCTTCCCAGCAGCCCTGCGGAGGAGTCAGCCCGGGCAGAGGCTGCCTCTGCCCTCTCACTGCTTGGCAGTGCCAGGGGAGGCGGGGCCTGGAGGGATGCAGGGAGCCTCCCCGCCACCAGACCTCCAGTCCTGTCCCCCAACTGTGGCGCCCCTGGGGTTTGCTGCAGAGGCCCAGGCTGGGACGGGTGGTGCAGAGCTGGGCACGCTGGTCAGGCCTGTCCCTGTTGCCGCAGCCTTGTTGAGCTGCCATTAACAAGTGGCCGGAGGTTGCCGTGTCTCCATGGAGACCAGACAGTCAGTGCAGCTCTGGGGTGAGGGCCGTGATTAGTGAGTGTCAGCTTTGCCAGCCCTGCTCTTCCCACCGCCTGCCACTGGGCTCAGAGACAACAGGCCTGGCAGGGGGTTGGGGAAGGACTGGGAGGGGCTCAGGGCCCTCACAGGCAGGGGGGCTCCCAGGCCCAGCCCCAGGTGCTGTGTCTTTGTCTCCCCCGTGGCTCCTCAATTCCCCCTCCTCTAGTTGCCTGACTTCCCTCCCCAGTCCTTCTTCCACACAGCCACCAGGGCCAGCTTTCTAAAACACAAGCTGAATCCCGACACTGCCTTCCTTAAGAACTTTCCATGGCTCCCTATCCCCTGGAGGTTAAGAGTCAAATTCCTTACCATGGCATTCATTCATTCACTCATTCATTCAACACATCTTTTTTTGAGCACCTACTATGTGCCAGGGAACCTGCCAGGTATACAGGATCAATAAAACAAGCAAGATCCCTGCCTTTGTGGAACTTCCAACCTAGCCAAGAAGACGTGTTATAAACAAAGTACAAATCAAGAGATACACGATGACAATCGTTAGAGTTGGGAGGAAATGGAGAGAGTGTCTTGGTAGAGGATGATTTGTAGGGGGTGCAGCTTAAAATATTTAGAAGGGTCAAGGTGGCTTCTCCGAGGAGACGACACTTTGGCAGTCAAGGACGTTGATGAGGATCACGAGTGGGCAGACAGAGGGGACGAGCATTGCAGGAAACAGCCTGTGCCAGGGCCCAGTGTCCTCCCAAGGGAAGGCTCTGCCCTGCCCCTCTGCCCCTGCCTCTCCTCCCTCCCTGCCTCCACCCCGCCTCCATGTTTCCTATCTTGGGTAAAGGCATAGGGCTTATCCAAAGGAGGAAAAAACCTCTGAGTCATCGCCAACGCTTTCTTCTCCCCGCGCTCACCTCTCATTATTCCTGTGTCCTCTCAATTCTATCACGTGTCTTCTCTCCTCATTGCCACCACAGACCCCGTGTCATTTTCACTGCGACTCTCGCACCTGCCCCTAACAGGCTTATCCATTCGCCCCTCCGATCACGGATTGAGCGCCCCGGCATGTGCCTGTGGACACAGCGGTGAGCAGTGCCACACAGACCCCGCCCTGCGCCGGGAGTGCAGTCAGCGAGGCGGGCAGGTCTGCAAGTACAGGGGAGGAGTAGGGGAGCCTAACCGAGACCAGGGGGTGTCTGGGAGAGCTTCCTGGAGGAAGTCCTGGCTACACTGAGACCCGAAGGAGGACAAAGAGATGGCCAGGCAAAGGGAGAGGGAAGGTGTTCCAAGCAGAGGAAGGAGCACACGGAAAGGCAGGACGCCAGAGAGGCCAGAGCCTGATCTGGAGGCCGGTGGGGAGCATTGGGGGACTTTAACCCATGGAGGGGCATGCTCAGCTCTGCTCCCCAACATCCAGCCTCTCCCCTTCTAGTCCACTCTCCACACTGCAGTTAGAATCATCTTTCTGAAAGAGGGACAATTCTGTCCCTTCCCAGCTCTTAAAATCCTGCTCTGTCTCCCGAGTCCTTAAAAGTCCCAAGTCAGTAGTGAGGAACTTGAGGCCCTCCAGACCACCTTTCTGGCCTCATTCCTACCACTCCTCCTGGCGATTCAGCGTTCAGCCACACCCGAACAGGTCATACCCTTCCCCTCTCTGGGCCTTTGTCCTCATAATACATTCCTCCTGGAACGCCCTCCCCCCTTCTCCAGGTGAACTCTTCATCCTTAAGGGCCCAACACAGATGTCCCCTCCTCCAAGAAGCCTCTCTGGACCACTCTTCCCCAAAAAGAATAAGTTTCTCCTCTGTGCCTCCATTACGTTTAATTACAGGTAGCTAATATTCATTGAATGCTTCTTTCTAGGTGCTAGACCTTATATAAGCATTCCACGTTCATGATCTTACTTAATCATCATGGTACCTTTTCTTTTTTTTAAGAGACAGGGTCTGGCTCTGTTGCCCAGCGGAGTGCAATGGCACAATCATGGCTCACTGTAACCTTGAACTCCTGGGCTCAAGCAAGCCTCCTGCCTCAACCTCCCAAGTAGCTGGGACTACAGGAGTGCTCCACCAAGTGGAGCTATTTTTTTTTATTGTAGAGAAGGGGTCTCACTATGTTAACCAGGCTAGTCTGAAACTCCTGGCATGAAGCAATCCTCCTGTCTCAGCGTCCCAAAATGCTGGAATTATAGGCATGAGCCATCACTCTCCACCCCTCATGGCTATCTTGTAAGAAAGTATCTTATCATGCCCATTTTACTCATGTGAAACTGAGGCTTGGAAAGGTTAAAGTGACTGGCCCAATTCCCAAAGGTAATCAGTGACAGAGCTGGGACTTGAACTTAGGCAGTTTGTTGCCACAGCTCATACGCATGGGCCTAACTCCACAGTCCCCTACAGGAAGGTTTTCTAGCTACGTATCTTCCTCCCCTCCCAGACTAGCAGCCCTTGGAGGGCAGAGCCCAAGACTGACTCATCCAGGGTCCCCAGGGCTCTGCACATGGCTACACACACAAGTTGGGGTATGCAAATGTGTGCAGAATGAATAAATAACTGTAGCTAGAATGTTATTAGAGGGTTGTGAGATGGGCTCACCGACAAGTTACCGAGTTATTGAGCCTCCCTCTTCTAAGCGGGTCTGGTCATCACCCTGAGACAGACACTGTGCCCAGTCTAGCACCCAGCTCCTGGCCCAGCCACCAAAAGGATCTGCTGGTGACCTTGGGATTTCCCACCCTTGGCTAGCAGCCCCGTTGGAATCAGCTTTGAATCTCACTTCTACCCTCAGATATGGCAAGTGATTTCATCTTAGTCTCAGTTCTTCCTCTTCAAAATGAGCTCCATAGTACCTGCCTTTCAAGGTTGTGAAGATAATGAATGGCAACCATTTTTACTAATTCCCAAGTGTCAGCTATATACTGTGCTAGGCTTTGTCATTGATTCTCAATTAGTACAGCCCTTAGGCCCAGGCAACCAGGAAGCAGGAGCCCCAGTGTTTCAGAGGGCCACTTGGGTCCCTCTTCATGGAGTGTGGTGTCAGGGAGGCCAAGAAGACATGCCCACCCAGACCCCACCACGACCCCCTTCTAGACACCTCTAGGTACATAGGATCCTGGACTACCCTGAGCTGGCTTCCAGGGCCAGGGTGGGCCCTTCCCAAACCGCAGTGTCGGGTGCATTCCTAGGCCTGAGGGGTGGCCAAGGGCAGCTGTTCACCAGGGGCGGATGAATAGAGCTTGGCATGCAGGCGATGGGGTGGGGAGGAAATGTGGGAGGAAAAGGCCTCTGTTGCACTCTTATTAGGGACCAGCTTGCCCTTACTCATCTTCACAAATGCCCTGAAAGGCAGGAATTATTAGCCCCGTTTTAGAGCTAAAGAAACGGAGGCTCTGCCAAAGGAGTGACTCCAAAGCATATTTTACTGCCTCTGAGGTGGCAGTGCTTTATATCTAAATGTTTTACATCTATTATCTCATTTAACCCTCACAATGACCCTGTGTTATATGTAATATCATCATCCCACTTTTCAGATGATGAAATGGAGGCACAGAAAGGTTCAGAGATTTGCCTAAGGCCGCACAGCTCATGAATGACAGAGCTGGGAGTCGAACCCCGGCAGTCAAGCTCTTAATGCTGCACTGTGCTGCCTGGTACCATTAGCATAGTTATAACCCAGTTCCTTAACCTGGCTAGCAAACACCTGCCCTGGCCATCTGCCTGAGGAGTGGAATACAGTGAAGGTGTTCTGGGTGTCCCCTGGTTAACAAGCCAGAAAGACGCAGAAATGGGATCCAACCTGAAGACACTGGGCAGACCGTGTGGAAGGAGCTGGAGGACTGGGGCTTGACCCTACTCCCACCCTGTTCTGCAGTCCCGGGACAGCTGGGCAGGACGCTGGGGCCGTTCAGAGCGAGGCCCCTCTGACCTGAGCTCCAAACCATGCCCTCCTTCCCAGCCTGTGGCCTGAGAAGATGGCGCTTTTCCAGGACCAAGGCAGAGGCTGTCCCCCCTTCCCCTCCAAGGCCCAGCTGTGGGGCAGCTGCCCAAGCTCCCGCTGGCCCCGCCCTCTCCTACTCCCTGGCCAAGCTGCCGCTCTGTGGTCACCTGGACTCAATTTCCTTCTTCCTGCCTCCTCCCATCTCTGGGAAGCACCCCTCGGCTGCCCTGCCAATTTCCAAAGCCTTCTCCCCCAGGAAGCCATCTCTGTCTTCCCCCCATCCCCACCCCCAGGTCTGCTACCCCCACTTGGAACACTCAGGCCCCTCTCCTTTCAACCCCACACGTAGAGAATCACTTGGACCATTAACCCATTTTCCATTTGGTTCCTGGCTGAACATCGGGTCTCCCTGGCCAGGCTGCGAGTTCCCTTCCCCAGGGCAGTATCACTTGGTGTGGGCTCCCCTCTCCCCCCACAGTGCCTGGCAGGGAGGAGCCCAGAGCCAGAGAGTTGCCCATGCACCAGGAATTGCACCTTAGCGCTCACAGGCCTGGGGTCAGCATGACTGCTCTTCAAGCTTTTGAGGTCAACCTACCCCTCACTTGCTAGATGAGGAAACCCAAGAGGCCCAGGGAGGGGAAGGGTCACCTAGAGGCCAGGCTAGGACTCCCACCCAGGTCTTCTGACTCTCAGGCCCAGGCTTCTGACACTGTAGGTGGATCAAGTTTCCAGTCCTCCCAGGTCCTCATTTTCAGGCAAAAGACCAAAATAGTTCCTGACAATGTACTGTCAGAACTCCAGGGGTTAATTCTGCCCCAAATGCCATATCTGGAAAAGCCCCAAAGAGATTATTCGTCCTACCTCCCTCCCTCTACTTCCATCTCATAGATAAGCACACTTGGAGAGCCAGAAGGGACCCCCTCAAGATCACATAGAGCTGGGGCTAGAGCTGAGACAGGATTCTGTGTCAAGTTCTTGGAAGAAAAATTAGGCATCACCAACCAATTCATTCATTCAACAAAGATTTTTTGAGAGCCTCCTAATTCCAGGCTGTACTCTAGGTGCCAGGAATATAAGGGTAAGAAAGAAAGACAACCGTAGCTGGAAGGGACGGGAGGCGGAGGGGGGGTGCTTCTGAGTACAGGAAATGTTCTGTGTCTCGATCTGGGTACCAGTTACCCGGGTATGTTTAGTTTGTGAAAAGTCATAGCAAAGGGTACATTTCGATACGTACACTTTTCTGCATGCATAGTTTAGTAAAAGGATTTTTTAAAAAGACAGTTGCAAGCACAGAGCTTACAGAACCACAGTTTGGTAGGGGAGATGAGACATTAAACAACTAGTTACACAAATAATTGTTTAATTGCCATTGTGACAAGTGCTACAATAAAGTGGAGGGTCCTGTGGGCTATGGAGTGGGAGGACCTGATGTGGCTTGGGAGTATCAAGGAAGACTTCTCTGAGGAGGTTAGGGATCAGCTGAACTGTAAAGAATGAGTGGGAATTAACAGAGTAGGAATGATTCTCAGCCCTACCTCACACTACACAAAAATGAATTCAAGATCAATCATGGACCTAAACGCCAATACTAACGCTTCTAGAAGAAAACATACGGGAATATCTTCATGACCTTGGGAAAGATAAAGATTTCTTGGGCATCCAAAGTACTAACCATAAAACAAGATTATCAGGGGTGGGGAAAAACATTCAAGACAGAGAAAACAGTATGTGTGAAGGCCCAGAGGGAAGGGGCAAGGTGTGTTAGAAGAACTGAGAAAAGGCCAGAAGGAGTGAAGGCAAAGTGACAGAAAGTCCAAGAGGTTTGAAGCAAAGGTTAGGGATAATGTGACTTTAACTGGGGTTTGCAAAACCTAGTGTTACCTTCTTTGATGTGCTCAGGACTGTAAGGTATTGCCTACACAGAAAGGAGAATAAAAGGGTACACGCCCCCTTCTCCCTGCTCAGCAACAAGACAAGGCCAGGCTTGGATTCTCCTTTGCAATCAAGATGTAGTTTTACAACTTGAAAAGTCACTTAATCCAGGTGCCAGGATAAGGTGGGGCACTGCAGGTGGGGACTCGGGCTGTGAGGCCCTGTCCTGCCAGGCCCAGCCCTGGTGTTAGAGAAGCTGGAGTCTGCCAGCTCCCATCCACACCCCAGCTCCTGCTCCAGCCCCACCCCACCCCTGCTCCGCACCTGGACCTCCTCACCTCCTCTTCCCTCTCTCCTGCCCTTGGAGAGCTCAAGAGTCCTGCAGGGAAGGAAGAGCTCAGAGGTCAGAAGCTTCCTCCACCCACTCCACTCCCACACACATCCCAACATACACTGCCCCAGAGCTGCGGTGGGCCTCAGCAACAGGTCCTGGCAAAGTCCAGCTGTCTCATCACTCAGGGCTCTTTCCTGCAAGGTGCTCAGGAAAGACACTGACCGTGGAGGCTCCATTCAATTCAACCAACATGCATTAAGTACCTGTCGCATGCCGGGCACTGTGCTAGAATTAAGAAGGGTGTTGTTCCTGCTCTCTGGGAACTTTTGGGGTGGCAGGGGAAAGAGAGTGCACACGACCAACAATCTTACAAGTGCGTTGTAGAAAGTGAGACTGATTTCACTTGGGGAATGGTGTGTGGATATCAAGGAAAATTTCCTCTGAGAGGTGACATTTGAGTTAGGACATAAAGAATAGGTCAGGCCGGGCGCGGTGGCTCACGCCTGTAATCCTAGCTCTCTGGGAGGCCGAGGCGGGCGGATTGTTTGAGCTCAGGAGTTCGAAACCAGCCTGAGCAAGAGCGAGATCCCGTCTCTACTAAAAATTAGAAAGAAATTAATCGGACAACTAAAAATATATAGAAAAAATTAGCCGGGCATGGTGGCGCATGCCTGTAGTCCCAGCTACTCAGGAGGCTGAGGCAGGAGGATCGCTTGAGCCCAGGAGTTTGAGGTTGCTGTGAGCTAGGATGACGCCACGGCACTCTAGCCCGGGCAAAAAAGAGTGAGACTCTGTCTCAAAAAAAAAAAAAAAAAAAAAATTATAGTGACTACTGGGAGTGTCAGGTGCTGTGCTCAGCCCTTGTATATTCATTTAATCCTCACAATGACTCTATGAAATGGTATAATGATGCCCATTTTCCAGGTGTGGTAACTGAGGCTTAGAGAGGGGAATTGATTTGTTTTCAAACTCCCACAGCTGGTACGCAGCAGAACTGGGACTTGAACCCAGGTTTGCCTGTGCTTGCATGTTCTTAACTTCTGTGTAGAGTAGCTGGGCCAAAGAACATGTAGAGACATGAGGAGAGGGATAGGAGGTGAGGCTGAGGGGTAGATAGGTAGGAGTTAGGTAGGGGAAGCCTTGGTGAGGAGTGTGGGCTTTACCCAGAGAGCAAGGGGAAGCCAAGGGAGGTTCATCAGTGGGGGTGAGGGGTAAAGAGAGATGACACAATTAGCTTTCTGTTTTCATAGGACCACTTTGAAGAGAAGAAACTAGAGACAGAGAAACCTGTGTGGGAGCTGCTACAAAAATCCAAGAGAAAGATGGGGGTTGAGGGATGGAGAGGAGGGGGTGCACCAGGGAGACATCAAGCAGAACCTGGGAACTGATTGGTTCTGGCAGATGAAGTAGGGGGAGGAGTCAAAGCTGATGTCCCAGAAGGAAGCCCAATAGTTAGTTTTTAACAATATAGTGTGCACCCCACACACACATGGTACCTGTGAAACTCACTCCTGGAGGGTGCTTTCTTCTTCTCCAAATACTCGTATATATTCATCACCTATTTGTATATGCATTCACCCAACATATATGGAGCACCAACTGTATGCCAGATGCTGTGCTGGGAGCTGGGGACACATCAGGGAACAAGCTGCCTCACTGGTGATGTGAGGGTTATAGCGGGCTCTGAACCTGAATCCTGGTTCTGCAACTCAACTTGTGGTGAGTCCTGGCTCAGCCTCCAACTTGCTGTGACTTCAGGTGTGTGACTGAACCCCACTGTGTCAGTTTCTTCATCTACACAAGGGTGACACGAAATGGGCATACTCACAGTACCTGCCACGTGGATAAAATGGACTCCCACATGTAATGTCCTGGCCCCGGGTAGCAGTCACTGTTAGCTGTTGTTATTTCAGGGCTCACATTTTAGTGAGGAGACAGATCTGACTACACAATTAATTTTTTCATTATTTACAACAGCGATAAATCCCCTGAAGAAGCCCTAGAGTCTGGAGATGAGGGAAGGTTTCTCAGGGCCAGAGATGGCCCAGCTGAGCTGAGCTGAGCTGATTGAGCATGAGGGAGGGAGGGGCATCGGAGGCAGGGGGACAGTGAGTAGGAGACCCTCAGCTGGAAGGAGGTGCTGAGAGGTCTGTAGTTCTGTAACTTTCCTTCTTTGGAGCTTGGAAACAGCGCTGAGAAGTAGGTCAGCAGTCATTCTGCCCCCATTTTACAGAAAGGGCACTAAGGCCCAGAGAGGAACAATGACTTAGCAGGTCTGCGGCAGATGAGGCTCTTGGTCAATGCTCTGCCAGCTGATCCAAGGGGCTGGAGGGGACAGGCCTGAGAAGAGGCCTTTGTCCCTTTGCCGGCTTGGGCGGGAGCAGCAGGCGCTGAGGCTGCAGCTGGCCACCAGCAGCTGTGGTGGCCAGAGCCGCATTCCTTCCCCTGCCAGCAGAGCAAGTCCAGGCTTATGGCAGGGGCCTGGAATTTTCTTTTTGTCTTGAAAAAATGCACTTTAGTCAACATTAAGTTGTGACTTCAAACAGATACAACTCCCAACTGTCCCCCCTAGCCGTAGGTCTCTCTGGCTCCCCAGAGTGAGCCCCCAAGCAGCCAGGTTCCTGGGAAGGCATGGAGGCCTGGACCTGGAGTCCAGAGACCTTATGGTGAGTCTTGGCTCAGCCTCCAACTTGCTGTGTGACCTCAGGCAGGTCGCCAGCCCTCTCTGAGCCTTAGTGTCCTCTGCAAAACAGGGAAGGGAGGGTTGGATGACATAGGTGGGGTGGAGAGCCCGGCAACTGGCTCTAGCCAGCTGCAGCAGCTGTGCTGCCCTCCAAGTTTGAGGCACCGGGGCCTTGGGGGTCCGGAAGCTGGGGACAGGCAGCCTTTCATCTCTGCTGGCCCAGGGTCGCTGCAGGTTGGCAGGCCCCACATCCCGAGATCGCATTTCAGGCTGGAAGGGGCCTTCCTGTGACCTCAGCTGGCCAGCCTTGCCCCTGCCTCCCTCCTCCCCATTCTCACCAGAGGGAAGCAGGCAGTATCCCGCCCAAGGTCACCGGCCAGCAAGTGGCTGTCCTTCGGCCTGCCCTTCCCTCCCACCCGAACCAGCCCCCACTGTAAAGCCTCAGGTCTCCTGGGCCATTAGGAATCTGCCAGGCGAGGCGTGGTCTTTTTCCTTTCTCTTGTTTCTTGGCTTGTTTTCCCAGTTCTCCAACAGCCGCCTCCTGCAAAAGCCTCCGGGTGCGTGTACAGGAACATTTTTTCTGTTAAAAAAAAAAAAAAGAGAGAGAGAGATTGAGAGGAAGAAAGAGAGAGAGATGCAGCACAGTTTGGGTAAAAAAGCAACCAACTCCTTAATCCCTCCCTGTAACCTCTGGCTCCTCAGCCGGTTGGCCCCAGGCGCTGGGAAGGAAGGCCCTGCTGGGGCAGAGGCCTGGGCTTGTCCCCCTCCTACCCCCTCCTCACCTTCTGTTCTCCTTCAGGGTTTGGTGTGGCGTTTGCAGCCAGGAGGAGACAAGCTGCAGGGCTCAGCAGTTCTGAGAAAACATGGGGGTGCTGGGGGTGGCTGGAACTCTGCCCCCCTGCCCACTCGGCTACCTTCTACAGAGGTTACAGCATCTGGATCTTTCGCCCCTCACCCCTTCCCTCTCTCCTGCTTTCATTCCTTTATTCTTCTGTCTTAGGAATCGCTGGTCTCTCCAGTGCAAGTTCCCTGGGTGCTGTCTTCGATCTCTGTACCCCATCACCCAGCACGGGGCTTGGCTTTCTTTTTCTGTGAAAGTCACACACTTTCACACGCTAAGTCTGTATCCATTCAGAACCCTCTGTAGGGGTGGCACTCGATGTCCCGCCCTTTGCTCTGTCTGGGGAATCCTTAATAATTTGTTGTAGTCCCACCGTCTGGGTCAGTGCCGAACACACAGTAGGTACACCGCGGGTCTTTCTGGAATGAATGAATTCGAACCATAAATAGGTCTCTGGACATATTCAGGGCAATCTTGCAAAAGGGACCTTTGTGGTTTTTTTGTTTTTTGACACAGAGTCTCACTCTGTTGCCGTGAGTAGAGTGCCGTGGCGTCGGCCTAGCTCACAGCAACCTCAAACTCCTGGGCTCCGCCGGGCACGGTGGCTCACGCCTGTAATCCTAGCACTCTGGGAGGCCGAGGCGGGTGGATTGTTCTGAGCTCAGGAGTTTGAGACCAGCCTGAGCAAGAGTGAGACCTCGTCTCTACTAAAAATAGAAAGGAATTGGCCAAACAACTAAAAAATAGAAAAAAATTAGCCGGGCATGGTGGCACATGCCTGTAGTCCCAGCTACTTGGGAGGCTGAGGCAGGAGGCTCGCTTGAGCCCAGGAGTTTGAGGTTGCTGTGAGCTAGGCTGATGCCACGGCACTCACCCCAGGCAAGAGAGTGGGACTCTGTCTCAAAAAAAAAAAGAAAAAAAAAAACTCCTGGGCTCAAGCAATCCTCCTGCCTCAGCCTCCCGAGTACCTGGGACTACAGAGAGTGCCAGCATGCCCAGCTAATTTTTTTTTATTTTTTGTAGAGGCAGAGCATCTCGCTCTTGCTCAGGCTGGTCTTGAACTTCTGAGCTCAAGGATCCTCCCACCTCGGCCTCCCAGAGTGCTGGGATTACAGGCGTGAGCCACCCTCCCTGGCCTGCAAAAGGGACATTTGATTACCATGCATCCCTGTTAAAACCCTTCCATGCCTCTCCAGCACCCTCAGAATCCAGTCCAATCCTCCCTCCGTCCCCCTCTCCCCACTCACAGGATCTCCTTTCCCCTCAGTGAGCCATCTTTTCCTTGCCTCTGGGCTTTTGCATGTGAACTTCGCTCCACAGGCTGCATCCTCTGCCTCACCTGGCTGACTCCCTCAGGCCTCTTCCCCTGTCAGATTACCCAATGAGCAGAACAAGCATGTGTTTTGAGCACCAGCAAAGCAGGGACACTAAAAACTTTTTTTTCAAAGAATTTGATATCTGATTAAAAAAAAAAAAACCATTGAAATAATGTTCACGGGAAAAACCAGAACTTTATTGGAGTTCCTTACTTTTATTTTATGGTTGGCTTTGTTTTTATGCTGAATTTATACCTGGGCTGGTATGGCAGTAGGTGACATAATCTGGCTCTGATCCGTAAGTCTCAGTCTAGATATCGAATAGTCCTCCAGGAAGCCTTCACTGACTCCTCCACACAGCTTTAGGTCTCCTCTTGGCACTCCCAAAGCCCCTCTGGATTTTATTACCCATATTTTTGTTTTACTTGTTGCTTTCTGTCCCCCACATCCCAAATCTGTAAGCTCCCTGAAGGTCCAGTTAATATTTTTCTACTTCTATACCTGGAATGCCCAGTACAGGACCTAAATAAAACTGGCCCCAAACATGTTACTCTCCAGCCTTTATTCATTCCGTCCCCTTTGCAAGGTGTACACTACACATCATGTTTTCTGTTCCCACTTTCTAACTCTGAGGAACTCCTGCTCACCCTTCAATACCCGATCCCAATGACCCCTCCTCTGTAAGCCTGCCCCAGTCTCCCAGTCAAATTGAGCTCTCTGCCTCTGTAAACTCACAGCTCCTGCTGCAATCAGTGTCTCCCTCCTCTACTGTAATTTTTATGTATGTCTTTTCCCTCATCAGAGTGGGAGCCACTCAAGGGAAGAGGCTGGGTGGATTGATTCCTGGGTCCCCAGTGCCCTGAATAAGCATGGCCAGAGCAGGCAGCAATAGATGCTTGTTAAATGAATAAACCAGAAGGTGTCACAAAGGAGGTAGAATTCAGGCAGGATTTTGAAGGAGGGAGGAAAGAGAATAACATGTACTTACCGAGGGCATAGAGTCAGTACCGATAAAAACAAATAATCATCATCATGGCAACTATCGCTAAGTGCACCATAGCAGGGTGGATGAGAACACAGATTAAGCTCCACCCCTATACTGGCTGTGTGATCTTGGGCAAGTTATATAATCTCTCTGTGCCTCAGTTTCCTCATCTGCAAAATGAGGATAGTAATAGTATCCACCTCATCAGGAATTAAATAGGTTAATATATGCAAGGTGCTGAGAGCTGTGCCAGGTATGCACGGGCACTGTATTTGCTGTCATTGCTATTATCTCTATTGCTGAGCACTTTGGTTGTGCCAGGCGCTTTTATCTGCCATCTCACTTAGTCCTCACAGCAGCCTGAGAGGCAGGGATTGTTGTCCCCTTTTTCAAAGAAATGAGGAGTAAGCAGGCCAAGCAGCTTGCTAAGGTCACTTGCTAGGTAAGTGGCAGGAATGGGATTTGAACCTAGGTCTCTCTGGGCCCACCACCTACCCATGTTCCTTGACTGTGGCACCTGCCTGCAGGAGGAGGGGGAGAAGGAGGAGATGGCATAGTGGGAAGGCAGGGAGGTTTCACCAAGCTGGGGCCTCGGAAGCAGAGCAGCAGGCGTTTTTTTCCAGAGCTTTCATTTCCGTCTGCCTCTTCTAAGCAGGTGAAAAACCCCACAGAGGGCCCTTCCCTGAGTCCCCCCTTCCCTCCCCCTCCCAGCGCTGCCTCGTCCCCCACGCTGGGAGGAGGAGGTCAGGCATGCAGCGTGGGGGATGCAGGGGAGGGGAGTGAAGAGGTGGGGGAGCATCATTCCAGATCCTTCCCCTCCAGCACCCCCCCTTCCCCATCAAAGGCGCTCCGGGAGGAGAGAGCATTCCAGGTGGAAGGAATGGCAAATGCAAAGGCTGCGGATTAAGGATGTGGAGGTGGGGAAAGCCTCCGAGCTTGGCTGGAACCGAGGTTCAGGGCCCCCTGGGATTGCTCAGTGGAGAAGAACTTGTTTGACGAGAGAGGAGAGGAAGAGAGAGAGAGAGAGACACTGAGACTGTGGACCCAGCAGGCGTTAAGGATGCCAGAGGGCGGGGAGTGGCCTGGAGACATTCCGGGCTCTGAGCACAGTGCTCTATACCCCTTTCGCCTCAGACAGTGGAAGGGAGAGGGGAGAGGGGCGATTCTTCTCCGTCCCTCTCCTTTGTTCCTCCCCCTGGATCCCTTAGCTGACTGCTGCGCTCTGCCAGTTCTGTACCTGGCACTGGCTCATGGCTCTTTATGCATTCTCTCGTCGCACTTTCTCTCCAGCTCTATAGGATCAGAATCATTCACTCCATTTTATAGAAAAGAAAACTGAGGCTCAGCCAGGTTATATAACTTGTCCAAGGTAATACAGGGCATAAAAGGCAGATCTGGGACTTGAACCCGGGTTTGTTTCCAGAGATGACGATTTTGCCTGCAGTACCGACTTAAGCTGCTTTCCTGAAGAGCTTGCTGTCCCCATAGCAACAATGAAAGGAACTCTTTTGTGGACTGCACTTGGAGTTTATGCAGATCTATTTCCTCTGCTCCTCACTACCCCAGACAGAGCTGTTATCCCTAGTTCACAGAGAAGGAAACTGAGGCTCAAAGAGAGGCTAGGACCTGGCCGAGATTACAGAGCCATTCAGTGGCAAAGCTGGGATTCAGACCCAGTTCTTGAGATTTGCAATGTCTTTTTGCTTCTCCTCGCAGAGGAAGAGGGTCTGTCAGGGAGCAGGCCTGGGTTACTTTTTAGAATTGGTAGGAAAGGAACCTGGGGATTTGCTACAAGAACTGAATAATTTCAGCGCTCCAGGTTACACCTCTAACTCCTTGGGGTAGAAGAGGGGAAGCTTGCCCCTCAGGAGCAGCAAGCCCTCCCAAGTTCC
>NW_012147941.1:1847452-1848475 GCF_000956105.1 Propithecus coquereli
AATATTACTCTTAATATGCACAGCACCACCTCCTCTGAAAGCAACTTGTCTATCTGCATTGCCTAAAAGAAAAAAAATAAGGCTCCTATTTTCAGATAACCTTCAAGCAAAGTTCCAGAATCCTAATTTCTAGTGCAGGTAGGAACTGCTGATATCAATAATAATAATTATTATTATTAGAGTTAACATTCGACAACTGCCTACTATGTGCCAATTACTGTGCTAAGTGCTCACATTTACCATCTCATTTAATTTTCATAGTTCTGGGAAATGGAAACAATTATCCCATTTTATGGATAAGGAAATTGAGGCTCAGAGAGATGAAATCACCTGCCCAAAGTCATGCAGCTAGGAAGCAGTACAACAGTGATTTGAACCCAGGTTTGTCTGGCTCCCAAGTCTCTGATGACAATTAAGGTCACGTGACAATTTGCCCAGTACATGGGTGTCTGCATCAGCTCAATCCCAAACCATCTGTTGGATCTGCTGCCGCAGGCTCACCTCCCTCTACGCTGGGAAGACCTAGCACAGTTTATGGAGTGACTTCCACGTACCAGACACTTTATACACATTTCCCCATCCTCACCCCCACCTTCTGACCCTCTGTCATTATCACTATTCCACAGGAGAGCAGCTGAGGCACAGTGAGGTTCAGTGACAGTTGAATGTCACACAATCCTAGGTGAGATGGCATAGCCAAGATTCAAATCCAGGTAAGTCTGCCTCAAAGCTTGCATTCTGGCCAGGTGTGGTGGCTCATGCCTGTAATCCTAGCACTTTAGGAGGCTGAGGTGGGAGGATTGTTTGAGGCCAAGAGTTCGAGACCAGCCTGGGTGACAGAGTGAGACCCTATCTCTACAAAAAATAGAAAAATTAGCCAGGTGTGGTGGTGCGCACCTGTAGTCCCAGCTACTCAGGAGGCTGAAGCAAGAGAATCGCTTGAGCCCAGAAGTTTGAGGTTGTAGTGAGCTAGGATGATGCCACTGCATCCTAGCATCCTAGCCAGGGCAACACAGAGAGACC
>NW_012147941.1:1848670-1866741 GCF_000956105.1 Propithecus coquereli
CTCAAAGCAACCTCAAACTCCTGGGCTCAAGCAACCCTCCTGCCTCAGCCTCCCGAGTAGCTGGGACTACAGGCACACGCCACCATGCCTGGCTAATTTTTTCTATATATATATTTTTAGTTGTCCAGATCATTTCTTTCTATTTTTAGTAGAGACGGGGTCTCGCTCTTGCTCAGGCTGGTCTCACTCAAACTCCTGACCTTGAGCCATCCGCCGGCCTCGGCCTCCCAGAGTGCTAGGATTATAGGTGTGAGCCACCGCACCCCACTTTCAAAACCAGGTTTCCACCCCTGTAATACCCTCACTCATTCGGCAATAACCATGGTACTCTCCATGGTGGCCCACAGGCCCTGGGTGCTCTGCCCTCCCTACTGCCACAACCCCATCAGCCTACATACCTTCCACACACCTTCCCTTGGCCTGCAACACTCCTTCCAGTCTCCTGCCCATTCATGAGTGGAAGCCTCCTTTGACCCCACCCCCTCCTTTGATATCCATTCTCATAAACACACTGTACTTTGCCTTCTTGTTCCTTATCTCAGTTTCTAAGTGCATTTTGATTTGTCTGATCATTTGGTTAACGACTTTCTTCTTCACGAGACTCTAAGCTCCATGAAGGTTTGAATCTGTTTTGCTTACCTTTGTAGCTGTGCCACTGGCAGGCTGCCCTCCACATGGTCAGGGCTTAATAATTTTTTATTGAATGGATGAATCCATGAACGAATAAATAGCTACCAGGCACTTTAAACACATGACTCATTGATGCCGCAATTAACTCACTGAATCCTCACAACTGCCCCATTGTCACCATTTTAGAGAAGAGGTAAGGGAGGCTCAGAGAGTTAGAAAGTAGTGGAGCTTGGATTTAAACTCAGGTTGGTCTGACCCCAAAGCCACTGCCTTCTGCACAGCTGCCTCCCAGCACCCAAAAGCCATAGCCAGGATTTAAATAGTTATTGGTTGTCACACCACATGTCCGGATTTGAGCCTAAAGGACACCAAATTGGATGGCACTGGGGCCCTGTTAGCACCACCCTGTTGGCGGTCTCTGCCATTCTAGAGTCTTAGGCTGCTTTCCCTCCCACTCTCTTCTTGGCCTCCTTCCCTTCCAGGGAGGGAAAAGGACTAGGAATTACAGCCAAGGCAGCCCTTCTGGGAAAAACAATCCTATGCTGAAAAGAGCCCTGTTCTGAGAGCAGAGAAACCTGGATTTAAGTCCTGGCATGGAGGCGGCCCTGCTGAGGGTCCACAGTGGCATCACTGCCGTTCTTGGAGCTTCTGCGTCTTCATTTGGGATTCTGTTTACGTTCCTGATCCGCCTGTCATTCCTTACTTCCTGATTCCTAGAATCCCCAAAAACCAGCTTGGCCACACCCCTAGGGTCACTTTCACTTGGGAACCTTGGCGATTAACAATAACTGGGGGAGGGCCTATGCCCGAGTCTATGCTGACTAGAGAGATTGGGGACTGGCCTGGTACCCTTAAGACTTTCCCTGGAATGCTAAGAGGATGAGGGATGGAAGTCTTTCTCGGATGACACAAGGCCTGGAAGGGAGAAATACAGAAATGGAAGCCAAAAGATACAGGTTTGAGTCCCAGGGTTGTTTCAAATCCCCCGGGTGACCCTGGGTAGGTCATGCAACATCACGGAGACTCTGTTTTCTCTTCTGCAAAATGAAGATAATACCTGCCTGACAGGGTTGCTCTAGAGAACCAAATGAGATTTCTTTGCCAACTTGTGAATTTGTCACACTGTTAACCAGATGCAGCCTTTTATAACCAAGAAGCGGGGCCTATGCCCATTCATACATGAATCCTCAACAAACCGCCCCAGGACGTGAGGCAGATATGACTGCTCCTATTTTGCAGAAGTTTAAACTAAGACCCAGACAGGTTCAGGGAGTTGTCTGAGGTCGCTGAGTGAGGTGGCAGTTGAACCAGGGTCCAGCTCACTTAACCATGGCCTTTCAGAACTAGTTCCCCGTGCCAGGACTCAAGCCTCGCCCCGGATGGATCCTTTAGGGCGGGCTGGACCGGATGACTCACTCTCCCCACCCTACTTTCCGCCTGGGCTGAGACCCGAGTGAAGGGACAACAGTATCTGCAACTTGAGGGGTGTCTACAGAAAGTTTGTGGCCTTGTCCCCTTCCTTCCACCAAAAATACTGGTTCTTTGAACTCTAACAAAAAGAATTCGGCTTTCAACACACTTTATACAAGTTTTTCACTTTCTTAGATGGGATTTTCCTACTCTCAATTTAGCTGTTGATTTATTTTAATCTCCACCTCCACTTCACTTGGTTTGCCCCCCCGCTGTTTACTCCTATTGCGGAAGTCGCCCGGGTGGAGCTCCTGGGACAGTACCCTTGAGTACGTCTTTTGCGTAGTTATTTAACTGGCATTGCACTCAGGCCAATGGAATGCCCGGAAGCCCCAGGCGGGTGGGGCAGGGAACCAATCAGGGCCGTTGGCGGGGTGTGGCTGCGTCCCAGGGCGGGGAATCGCGTAATGGCGGACACAGGCCGTGCGAGCGCGGCTGGGGGCGTAGCGCGCTGAGGGGGGTCCGGCCGTGAGGCAGCCCGCGAGGCGGTCCGCGGGAACAGACCCCGTGCAGAGACTGGGCGGGCGGCCGACCCTTCCTGTCGCTGAGGGCGACTGCGGGAGGCCAGGTGAGCAACAAGTCCGCTTGGGCAGACCCCCGCCGTGAGGCGCGGGGCGGGGGGGCCCCAGCCGGGCCGACCCTCCCGAACCGCGTAGGGTCCGGAGGGAGTGGGTCCCGCGCCTCCTGCTGTGGACCGGCAGAGGCTAGGCGAGCGGTCAGCGCGGGGTGGCGTCTTAGTCCACCCCACCCCCTCGAGGGGGTGACCTGGAGTCCCCCTTGGAGACTTGGAGGGGCCCGCAAGTCTGTGAGGCAGTGAAAGTGTCCCAACCTGACCTGGCTCTGCCACCCACTCGCCGTGTGATCTTGGGCAAGTCACTTCCCTCTCTGGGCCTTAGTTTCCCTGTTGGTAAAACGAAGCCTTTGTCGGTAGTTGTACATGAGTGGGTCTCAGCTATTGTCTGATGTCTTGGGCAAGTTCTTCCCCAGCCTGAGCCTCAGTTTCCTTCTCTGGACCGTGAAGTAATTGCGGTGCTGGTTGAGGCTCTTGGCCTGCTAAGTTGCGGAGCGGCAGGGAGGCCACTGACTGTGTATATGTACAAGATGGCCTGCAGAACAAGGAGAGTTGGCTAAAGGGGCTCTCCCGTGAAGGCTATGGGCGCTACCCAAACCATGATGGGGTGAGGTGGGGTCTGCATATAACACCCCAGGAATCCTGGAGCCTCTGAGATGAGGAAGTTTTTGTACGGTTGTCCGTGGAGTCAGAGAAGAGGAAGGACTCCTTGGTGCCTCCTGGGGCTTTGATTGGAATTTAGGCCCAGAGTCAGAAGGTTTAGGAGGAAGAGGGAGAAGAACATTTGTGACACTCTTATTACTATGTGCCAAACCTTGCTTAGGTATATGTTCTTATTTAATTTTTACAGCCACCCTTGAGAATTTACACATAAGGAAGCTAAGTTTCAGAGGAGTTAAGTAACTTGCCCAAGGTCACACAGTAAAGTGCAGAGCTTACCAACACTAAGTTGTTTCCTTTGAGAATTACTGAGCAAGAAGGAAAGTCACTGCTCACTTAAAAGTAGGGAAGTTTGCTTTGTCACAAACGGGGGAAGGGGCCTGACCCCAGACATTTGATTTGACTTCTGGCAAGGAGACAGTCTTGATCTCTGGATGGTTAATTATAAGTTCATCCCCTTTGTTCAGTCTGTGAGTTGGAAAGGGCCATTTCTAAGTTGGTAAAAGTCACTTTGAAGTCTGTCAGAACCTCAGCATCATTTGAATCCTGGTCCATTGGCCTATAGGAGAAATTTCACCAGCTATTTGTGTATTGACTTTTGGTTCAAGGTGGTGCCAGCTTTTTCTTCTCCCTAAGAAGGCCACATTTTCTTGGGATGGAAGAAATTTGTTTGTTCAAATTTCTTTGGATTCCTTGGGGTGAAAGGTTCAATAGCCCACCTCTGATGAAGCTTAATATCCCTCTCTTTGTTGCTGCCTGTTATCTACTTCCAGATGAGTGAAGATTGTGGATTTGGGGTAGGCAGTAGTTAGATACTAAAAATTGCAGCCCCTAATTTTTCCAAACCTCAGAGCTTTTGGTTAATCAAAATAGT
This sequence comes from Propithecus coquereli, assembly GCF_000956105.1. NCBI lineage: Eukaryota > Metazoa > Chordata > Mammalia > Primates > Indriidae > Propithecus > Propithecus coquereli. Next base: position 1,852,876 of record NW_012147941.1, read on the forward strand.
GAGACCATCCTTGAGTATTGTTCTCATGTGGCTATGGTAAGGAAGAAAATTGGAAAAGGAAGTTGCTGAGAAAGAGGGCGTTTCTTAGCACTGGAGCCAATATGTATTTCTTTGTTTGAAATTCTAAAACCAGAAAAGCAGCAACTAAAGGAGGAAGGAAGGAGAGAACTGTGAAACTCTTCTTCCTGTTCAAATATCTGTAAGGGCTGTTCTGTCTCTATCCATGTCCAAGGCTCTGCTTTCACAGAAAAAGTCAATTGTAATTTGTTCAACATTTTCTTCTAGAATGAAATAATTTTAAATCTTAAACCCTCTGAGATAATTTATTATGAAAATCAGAACATTTCTGTAAGTAAGTTACTTATCAGTGAATGATTCTTTTCTCAACATAATTACCATTCAGTCTTTGGCTATATTTTAACTGTGATTTAAATTAGTGAATTTCAACCTAAGGATTGATTTAGATATTGGAGGATGCAGATGTCACCATCACTTGAAAAACACTTAATGGTGTTTTTGGTTTTTGACATTTGTTAAAAGTATTTTTAATGCTTTATTTTCCAGGATTATGTATATGTGATAGTTGTTAAGACATTGAATTTATTGCATGTGAAAATCTACATTCATTTGCAGTATTAGTTATATTTTCTGTATAAGATTTAGTCTTAATTACTATACCAGTCCATGGTACCATATTCAAAATCTTTGGGAGCCAAAAAAAGTTCTTGGGGCATTGTGTTTCTGAGTTTAGACATTTTTGGCTGTTTGGATTTTAGAAAAGAAATGTGGTATATGTACTACATATTATGTAATACCCCAGAGAGGTCTGGGACAGCACCTTTTAATCAAATGCATTACTATTTCTGTAGTAAACTCAATGTTCACACTAACTGGGATAAATAAATACTGTACTATCAATAACCTCCTGCCATTTCTTGTCTGGTTTTGCTACCAAGTGAATAACAAAAAACTTGTTTTTCACAGCCTTTTGGATTTTGGAATTGAAGTGAAGGGATTGTGGACCTTTGGGTAAAATTATGTGATGACAAGAATAATTACAAGGAAAAATATTGTATAATCAAGTTAATTTCAAAGTCATGAGTCCTAAAAACAGTATTACATAGAAGATGCTTTTTTTTGTTTGTTTCTGTCCTGTTAAACTTTTACTCTAATGAAAATATGCCTGATATGCATTTTCCCTTAAGTACCAAAATTTATCTTTTTATACCTTCACTGCTCTCCATTTTAGATGTAGAATGACACCATCCACTTCTTTTTTAAATGGTAATTTGTAGGGTCTTAGCTCATCAATTTTGGTGTAGCATTTAAGAGAATTGTACCTTTTTCTATATAATTCAGAGAAAGACTAATCAGGTGAGAATCTGTAGATTCATGTTTGCAGAATTTTAAAGCAGATTTTTCCCTTCACGGTGGTCTTTAGTATGAAGTAATAACTGTTGGATGGAATTTGGGTCAAATTTTTATTTTTAATTTATGAAGCTTCCACAATTTGCACATCTTGGTGTAAGGAGTTTACTAAAATATATTTAATTTAGAGTATTTCTATTTTATGTGTATGCTATATGAGAAACTTGTATTTACCAACCATGTGAATTTGGGTGGTTTCTTTAAATGGCCAAAGTCCTCTATGAGTATATTTTTTAAAACTTAGGCTAACTAGGCCGGGCGCGGTGGCTCATGCCTGTAATCCTAGCTCTCTGGGAGGCCGAGGCGGGTGGATTGTTTGAGCTCAGGAGTTCGAGACCAGCCTGAGCAAGAGCGAGACCCCGTCTCTACCAAAAATAGAAAAAAATTAATTGGACAACTAAAAATATACAGAAAAAATTAGCCAGGCATGGTGGCGCATGCCTGTAGTCCCAGCTACTCTGGAGGCTGAGGCAGAAGGATTGCTTGAGCCCAGGAGTTTGAGGTTGCTGTGAGCTAGGACGCCACGGCACTCTAGCCCGGGCAAAAAAGAGTGAGACTCTGTCTCAAAAAAAAACCAAAAAAAACATAGGCTAACTTAGCTTTTCTCGGACACCTCTACTATAGAATTAAGGTAGATTGGTATTGTTGGAGGATGAAGAATTATTTTTTCTCTTTAGAAGAAGCCCCATCACAGCATGGATTTGAAGAATTCTGTCCTTCAAGAAACCACGTAGCCACCTGATTTGAGGGCTTCAATTCATTTTCCTACTTAGGTGGCTCCATAGTTCCTGAAAATGGTGTACCTTCACTGTCTGGGAGATACAAGGGGTGTGAAACAGTGTGTCAGCAGTTGCAGGTAGAATCAGTGATTGGACTAGGAATTAGGAACAATTCTTATCTAGACTACCCAATTTCTTCTATTTCATAAGCACTGATAATATTACAAACAGAAGCCGGGCATTAGTGGCCTGGTTAGTGCCTATAGTCCCAGCTACTCAAGAGGCTAAGGCGGGAACATCGCTCGAGCCCAGGGGTTTGAGGTTGCAGTGAGCTATGACGACACCACTGCACTCTGGCCTGCACAACAGCGCAAGACCCCATCTCTTAGAAAAAAAGTAAATAAAATATATTGCAAAAGGATTACAAATTAGTAGACTAATATCCTATTCCAAGTTATTTTGTTGTGACTGTGGGTAAATTCTTGAAGACAGGTACTGTGTCTTACATTTCTTTTGCATTCTGTAATGCCTAAAGGCCTGGGCTTCAAACTTATTAGAATTGACCCCCAAAATATGGATATCTGGCCCAGGAGCTCTGATGTCAGTATGCAGCTGGGGTTGAGAACCATTGGTAAAGCACATTATAAATGCTCAATAAGTATTTTGAGCACTTACAACTGGCATGAGTTGGGTAGTGTGGAAGAGAACCCAGATTTTTTCATGAACTAAAATAGCTTTTCAAGATATCAACACATATCTAACAGCAGATGTATACCCATAGTCAGTTCATTGTTGACTACTCTGCCAGAATTACCACCCTCATTTTATGACCTAGGCAGGGTTAGATACAGTCTGTGTCAACAGACAACTGAAATTTTTGTTTACCCCTTGGGTAGTGGCCTTACTAAGATTGATTAGGGCAGCAATTGCTAAATTGGGATAGGTGGAAATGCAGAATTCTTGAGGATTTGGGTGGGGGGGGGATCGATGGGCACCAGTAATACCAAAGGAAGAAATGAAAAGTTGTAATGTGACATAGCACAACACATGGAACATAATTGACACTCCGTAGCTTTTTCTTGACTGTCAAAATGAATGGCTTCTTGTTTGGGAAGTATGGCCTGTGACATAAGATCCCAGATGCTTCCTACTCATCCTTCATGTCAGGTCATCTGTTCCATGAAGCTTTCTCTGGGAAAAGTTGAGTGACTCCCATTTTTTCCCCCTTTGTTAAAGCATTTGTCAGATTGTCAAATCTGATATCAGACAAATTACAAAACTCTTTCTCCTACCTGATTGTGAGCTCCTTAAGATCAGGACTATATTGTTCTTTTTTTTTTTTTTTTTTTTAAAGGGATGGGGTCTCACTTTGTTGCCCAGGTGGGAGTACAGTGGCTATTCACAGATGTGATCATAGCTCACTGCAGCCTCGAACTCCTGGGCTCAAGCAATCCTCCTGCCACAGCCTCCTGGGGAGCTGGGACCACAGGTGGGCCACTGCACCTGGCTTATATTGTTCATTTTTGAATGACCAGTGCTCAATACCACAATATAGGCTTAGTAGATGTGAATAATGCTTAAATTATGGCCTCTGTATTCTTCCTGCTTCATTCTTGTGTGCTCCTCTTACATTTTATGGTCAGATCAGGAATGTTTAAGCAGCATCCCTGGTCTACCCACTAGATGCCAGTAGAACCACCCCCCACCCCCTGCCCCACCATGTGACAATCAAAAATGTCTCCAGACATTGTCGCATAGGGGGCAAACGTGTCCTGTATTGAGAACTGTATCCACAGGAGTAGGGGCGGTAGAGTAATAGAGCAAAGTGAGTGTGTACGTCCTCAGGTGCATTCTCTCCTTTTATTCCTTCTTTCTGGTTATAGAGTTCCTATCTCTGATTTTGGTTAAGAAAGGCAAATCAGGGAAATCAGGAGGTGACAACGTTAAAATAGCCCCATTATTTTTATTCTGTTCAAATTTTATTTTATCAGTTTAAATATATTAAAGCAGTTACAGATAGCTGAATTATTTATGCAGATCTATGTAAATTCAATTTCTACCACTGATTAAGATTAGATGGAGTAAAGAACTACTAGAATATTACTACCTTGCATGAAAGACTGTTTCTTAGAAAAGCTCATAGCTATAGCACAACAAAGTGACTATGATCAACAATAAGTTAGGATATAATTTAAAATAACTAAAAGAATAGAATCAGAATGTTCCTAATGCAAGGAAATGACAGATGCCTGAGATGGTGGATACCCTGGGTACCCCAATTACTCTGATTTGATTAATTCATATGCCTGTATCAGAATATCACACGTACCCTATAAAAATATACAACCATTATGTACCCATAATAATTAAAAAATAAAAAAGCCCCTCCCCCCCAAAAAAAACCTGAAAAGTTTAACACTTAAAGAATAACCAGCATTGCTTTCATAAAGAACTTGCTAGGCTTGTCAGGATTCTTGTTTGCTAATTTTTGAGCTTCATAGCTAAGATATATTTTTTGATGTTCCTGCATAGATAACTTTATAACGCTAAAAAATCGTGTTTAGTGTGGACATGCTTTTCTTTTCTTTTTTCTTTTTCTCACAGTTGAGGTCTTGCTATGTTTCCCAGGCTGGACTTGAACCTGGGCTCAAGTTATTCTCTTGCCTTAGCCTCCCAAGTTGCTGGGACTATACACATGTGCCACTGTGCCCAGCTTGGTCATGCTTTTCCAAGCTCAGTATTTTTTGTTATAGGTAGATCAAGGCAGTGGTCCTTGGTTCTTTTGGGCATTCATAAATTAATGACAAGGTGGTATTAACATTTGAGGACTTCACTCTCTTTTGGACAACTCTCTACAATATAATGTTATAATCATTCATGTCTTAGTCACCACTAAGGTGAAGTTGAATGAGTGTTTTTCCTGTTCCATTTGAAGTTATGAATGGTACTTTAGAGAATTCAAATGTATAGTTATGAATAGTATCTCAGAATAGTTACCATTTATGCAAATGAAACACACTTCTTAACTTAGAAACCAAACAGAATTGAATTAGAAAAGAGAAGAATAGAGACAAGAATTGTTGAATGCTTGCTGAGGCAATAATGTTCAGATATAGAAGTATCTCAGAAAAATTTGCTTTTCATCATGATTTCCACAGACTAATAAAAATAAACAATTTGAGATTGATGGGAGAGGCTGTTAAACTTTGTCTGTGATATTTCTTTTCAAGCTTTGTTTTTCTTTTCTGGTAAAATATGGAGAAATCTGAGATATACTCTCTTAGTTGTAAGATTAATTCCAGTTGAACAAAAACAAATTTTTTTTTTAATTTTTAGAATATAGAAGCCCTTTTGAGAAAAAGTAGTGGTGCAACTCAGTTCCAATTTGAGCAAATATGGATGTGTGTATGCATACATGCATACTTACACAGATACAAATATGTATATGTATGATGTGGCTCCTGTGAAATTTATTTTTTTATTTTTTATTTTTTTGAGACAGAGTCTCAGTCTGTTGCCCAGGCGAGTGCCGTGGCGTCAGCCTAGCTCACAGCAACCTCAAACTCCTGGGCTCAAGATCCTTCTGCCTCAGCCTCCCGAGTAGCTGGGACTATAGACTGTGCCACCATGTCCGGCTAATTTTTTTCTATATATTTTTAGCTATCCAATTAATTTCTTTCTATTTTTGGTAGAAACGGGGTCTTGCTCTTGCTCAAGCTGGTCTCGAACTCCCGCCTCGGCCTCCCAGAGTGCTAGGATTACAGGGGTGAGCCACCGTGCCTGGCCCAATAGATAAGTTTTAACTGTTGTAAACACCTGTATAGCCAATACCCCAATCAAGAAATAGAACATTTCCATAACCCTCCAAAGATCCTCCTTCAGTTCCTCCTTCCAGTCAATCCCTACCGTTTTATAGTGGACCACTGTTCTGATTTCTATTCCCACATTTTAATTTTGCATATTCTTGAATTATACAGTATATACTCTTGTGTCTGACTTTTTCTGTTAAACAAAGTTTTTGAGATTCATCCATGTGGGCGTGTGTATCAGTATGAACCCAAGTCTTTTGGGCGTATCTGCAGTTCTTTCCAACAGATTAGTAGCTCCTAATTTGCTTATTCTTACATCACAACCATTTTTTTTCCTTTGCTATTTGCATGAAATTTACTTCCCATTTCTAATATACTAGATTTATTTATTTTAAAAATCTCTTTGAAATTACGGAAGTAATACATGCTCATTGCAACAAATTACACAATCAGAAGGAAATAAAGAGTGAAAGTTTCCTCAGATTTATTTTTGATTCTACCTTTTTCCAATTGTGAAAATAGTGAGTGCTCTTTGTAAAAGTAAATAAATAAATAAAAAGGCCCAATTTGGATAATATGAAGCAGAAAATGAGTATCGCCCATCATCTCACCAGTTAGCATTTTGACACATTTTCCTCTTTCTCTGCAGTTTGTTGACCACAGATGAGACCATAGTTTAAGGGTTTTGGGGCTTCCCTTTTTATGTTAGGTTTGTCACACCCTCATTAATCAGTTTTTGTTATTTCAGTGCTCATGTTTGGGGCCACCCTAAATTTGACTATCTAGCTGTGGGTCAGCTTGGCAGGGTTGGCTTCATTAGGCAAAATTTTGGAACATTTACTATACACTCCTTCATCACCCACCTTATTCTTACATACCTATCACCCAACATTTCTTGAAGAATAGGAGGCAGTATTGCTCCATTGTTACGAGTATAAATTCTAGAGTCAGTTCATCTGGGTTCAAATGTAGGCTCCTCCACTTACGCTAGCTCTGTAGCCTTGGACAAATGACACAACCTCTCTTAGCCTCAGTTTTCTCATCTGTAAAATAGGGACCTATCTCATTTTACTGTAAAATACAGAGCATATCTCAGAGGAGTATTAGAAGGACTAAATAATATTACCTTTGTCTAGTGCTCAGTGAATGTTAACAATTGTTATCATAAACTAGTATACAGCATATATGGTTAGAAACATCATGTATGTAATGCAGAATTCTGCTTTTTTATTTTAATGGTGAAAAAATGTGTATTTATTTATTTTTTGTTTAAAAAAGTATGTATTTAGAATTAGCCAGCCGAACTCAGTTTGGATGATCCTAATTTCGTTGGCAATGTGGAGAGGTTCATAGTCAGGAGCCAGTTGAACATGTGACTTCTTCTCTTCATCAGGCCTCATCAGGCTGTTGACCTTGGCCACTTCAGTGTCATAGAGCTTCTTCATAGCCTGTTTGATCTGGTGCTTTTTGGCCTTGACATCCACAGTGAACACAAGTGTGTTGTTTTCTGTATTCTTCATGGTCCACTCAGTGGTCGGATGATGCCATAGTGGTCACCCTTGTTTCTCCTGGGGGTGCGCTTCCGAGAATATTTGGGCTGCCTCCAGAGAGACAGTGACTTGGGCTACCGGAAGGTGGGTGATATGTGGATTTTTTTTTTGTGGCTATGGATGCCTTTGAACCCTGCCTTCTTGGCCTTCAAAATCTTTGCTTTGGCTCTGGCTTTGGGAGAGGCAGGAGCTTCCTACTTTGCGTTTGATGCCATCTTGGTGAAAAGGCAGAATTGTACTTACATCCTTTCAAGTAGCTGCTTGTGGGGAAGGCATGAAAACTTGAACTTCAGAATTGAGGGCTATGTTTCCCCGAATTCATTTCTCTTAGGAGTTTCTTTTTCTTTTCTTTTCTTTTTTTTTTTTAGAGATAGGGTCTTGCTCTGTCTCCCAGGCTAGAGTGCAGTGGCGCAGTCCTAGCTCACTATAACCTTGAATTCCTGGCCCCAAGAGATCCTTCTGCCTCAGCCTCCCAGGTAGCTGGGACTACAGGTGTGTGCCAACATGCCTGACTAATTTTTTCTTTTTTTTATAGATATATGATCTCATTCTGTTGCGTAGGCTGGTCTTGAATTCCTGGCCTCAAGTGGTCCCCTTGTCTCAGTCTCCCAAAGTGCTGGGATTATAGGTGTGAGCCACCTTGCCCAGCTTCTTAGGAGTTTCTGATGGGAATGTTACCTATGAATTTATCTATATTATTTTTTTCTTACATTTTATACTCCCCATCTGAATGATGAGTTTTACACTGTATTATTGATACTTCATCTACTGGATTGGCTAGTAAACCATTACTTTTTGTTGGCTCTAATAAAGGCAATAGCTACTGTGTGATGAATATATACTATGTGCCAGGCGGTGTTCATCCTCACAGCAGTCCTTCAGATCAGTTGTCATTTGCAGATAAGAGAGGCTCAAAGAAATTAGGTAGCTTGCCCATGGTCACACGGCTAGGCCTACTGGGACTAGCATGTAAAACTCCTGTGTTTCTGATTTTATTTTATTTATTTTTTTCTCCTTCCCCCACTCATGATTTGAAAACCTGGCTTAAAATTTATTTATTTATTTATTTAGACACAGGATCTCATTCTGTTGCCCAAGCTGGAGTGCCATGGTGTGATCACAGCTTACTGCAACCTAAACTCCTGGGCTCAAGTGATCCTCCTGCCTCAGCCTCCCAAGTAGCTGGGACTACAGGCACATGCCACCATGCCCAGCTAACTTTTGTAGTTTTTGTAGAGGTGGGGTCTTGCTGTATTGCTCAGGCTGGTCTGGGACGTCTGAGCTCTAGCTATACTCTTGGCCTCAAGCTATCCTTCCACCTCCCAAAGTGCTGAGATTACTGGCATAAAGTATATTTTTAAATATACTTCATTGGTTTTCCTTTTTTTTCTTCTTGTTTTAGAGATGGGATCTTGCTGTGTTGCCCAGGCTGGACTTGAACTCCTGGGCTCAAGTGATCCTCCCACCTCAGCCTCCGGAGTAACTGGGACTATAGGCCTGCACCACTGTGCCCAGCTGTTTCTTTAGACTTTTAACTGCTTTATAACTTCTAAGATTTGATACAGAAGTCTCTGTATTTACCATTTCATACCCTCTTTGTTTCACATTAAAGTGTCCTTTATATATCTACATATATTCATATTTGTAAAAAATCTGTATTCGCACGGAAGCCCCTCTGTCCTTAGGTCTTTTTGGGTACCTCTCTAGGTCTTCTCTGTTTTACCTTTTTGTGTGCTATAATGACCACAACTGCACATTCTATTCTAGGTACAGATGCAGTTTGGTTTGTACAAGGATAGGATAATGTGTTCTGTGTTTCCAGAGCTTTCATAATAACAGCCAGCATTTTGTTGCCTTTTTGAAGCTGTATTCAGGATGCAGTCTAGGGACTTTGAAACCCCTTTCCTGTGTTGTAACAGGTAGCTTTAGAGCTCCTCATCTGATAATTATAGTTTGAACTGTTTTTCCATTACTATATCACCTTATTTTTGTCTCCATAGAAGCTGTTTTTCACATTTCTGGACACATAACAGCCTTGCACTCATTGTACTTCTTTGTATTGCTATAGAGTCATCTGCAAACTGGGAAGAGTTCACTAGTTTTTTTTCTAGATAATTTCTCAAAATGTTAGTTGTGTTAATTGTGATAGGTTTCATCCTTGATTCCTAGAGGACCCTTTGTTTATACATCTTTAGAGGAGGGCCTATATCACAACTCTCTTATTTTTGTTTCTAAATGAATTCTCTGGGGGATACATAGTCGGTTTATTTGCTGTTTTCAGTAGCCTCTGGAAGAGGTTTTTTTTTTTTCTTTAATTCTGTCCATTTAGTTCCCATACTATGTATCCTCTCACTTCAGGTGTATATGTGTGTTACCTGAAGCCTTGCAAATAGTAGGTTCTCTTTAAGCTTTTGCTATGTTAAACACTCAGCAATAGGGTAATGCCTAGTATTGGGTTATTAGTTTAACATTCAACAGCTTTATTGAGTGCCTACAGTGTGCCAGGTACTAGGATACATCTTTTTTTTTTTTTTTTCTTTTTTTTGAGACAGAGTCTCATTCTGTTGTCCTGGGTAGAATGCAGTGGCATCATCATAGCTCACTGTAACCTCAAACTCCTGGGCTCAGGGATCCTCTTGCTTCAGCCTCCCAAGTAGCTGGGGACTACAGGTGCACACCACCACACTCAGCTAATTTTTCTATTTTTAGTAGAGACAGGGTCTCACTCTTCCTCAGGCTGGTCTCGAACTCCTGAGCTCAAGTGATCTTCCTGCCTCTGGCCTCCCAGGGTGCTAGGATTATAGGTGTGAGCCACTATGCCCAGCTGGATGCATCTCACTGATCTTGAGAAACAAAGTCCCTGCTCTTATGCAGTTTGGGAAGGCTTGGATAGACAATAAATACATAAATAAAATGTTGAAAGATTGTGATGTGTTAGGAAGAGAATAAAACAGGGTGCTATGATAGAGAGTAATGGAGGAACTTTGATGAGGAAGGACAGGGAAGGCTTGGAAGGTGACAAACTGGAACTGAAGGATGAAAATGAACCAGCCAAATGAAGAGATGCGGGAAGAGAGTTCCAGATAGAAGGAACTGTAAGGGCAAAGGCCCTGAATCAGGAAAATCCTTAGTATATTCCAGGAATGATGGAAGCGCACTATGACGATAGACTAGTGAACAATGGTAGCATGATATATGATTGGAGAGGTAGGTAGGAGCCAGATATTTCAAAGTTTTGTAGGATTGATAAGCAGTTTTATTTTTAAGTATAATAAAATGGGAAGCTTGAAAAAGTGTTTTGTTTTTAAGTTGAGATGCTTTAAGAGGTTTTTTTGTTTTGTTTTGTTTTTTTAGATGGAGTCTCACTCTGTTGTCGGGGCTAGAGTGCAGTGGCGACATGATAGCTCACTGCAACCTTAAACTCCTGTACTCAAGCGCTTCTCCTGCCTCCACCTCCCGGAGTAGTTGGGACTACAGGCGCACCCCACCACACCCAGCTAATTTTTCTTTTTTTTTCTTTTTTTGATAGAGACAGAGTCTTGCCATGTTACCCAGGCTGGGCTGACTTCCTGGCCTCAAGCGATCCTCCCACCTCTACCCCCACAAAGTGCTAGGATTACAGGCATGAGCCACCATGCCCGGCTTGAAGAGTTTCATAAAAGCTTCTTTTTTCCTTTTATTTTTTTGTAATTTGCCCCCATTCCCCTTCTGTCTGATATAAAAGCTTTTTAATGCAAAGTTTCAAGCATGTATAAAAGTAAAGAGAATGATATCGTGAACCCCTATGTATCTGTCTCCTAATGTCAACAATTATCAACTCATGGCCAAGTACAGCAGGTCCTCAATAAGCTTATTTTGTTCAGTGAGGTTTCATTGTAACTTTGATGAGAAAAAAAAAATCTATTCCTGGCCAGGGCCACTGCCTGTGTGGAGTTGGCATGTTCTCCCCATGTCTGTGTGGGTTTTTTCCAGGCACTCTGGTGTCCTCCCACATCTGAAGCTCTGCATGTTTGGTGAATTGGCATGTCTAATTGGTTCCAGTGTGAGTGTGCATGGGAATGTGCCCTCCAATGGGATGGTGTCCTCTCCAGGGTGTGGGTTTCTTCGTGGTGCCCTGAGCTGCGGGGAGAGGCCCCTGACTCTGCAACCCTGAACTGGAATAATTGGGTAAATAATTATCTTGTTTTTATTAATTTTTCTTAAATGTTTATATAGCTCACATTTATTTTAATATTTAATATTAGAAGTGTTTTGGTCTTTATTTAGAAGTTTGATGATGTCTTTGTGATCAGAAATATGAAAGGAACTTAACTCTTTTGTTTATATCAGTTAGCCACTGGTAAAATTGGTTTTGTTGTATGTTCATTTGCTTAAAGTTGCGGTTTCCAAGAACTATGGACAATGTTAAGTGAGGACTTACTGTGTTGTTTTTTTCTAATTCCCCTCTCCCCACCCCTATTATTATTTTTTTAATAAGTAACAATGTAACATTTATTTAAAATTATTTTCTGGCCTGTAGAACTCTAGCAGTTTAAATACTAGGATTAATGGTGCTTTTTATTAATTAACTTACTATTTTAGAGTCTTTCTCTGTCACGCAGGCTGGAGTGCAGTGGCAGGATCATAGCTCAAGTGATCCTCCTGCCTCAGCCTCCCAAGTAGCTGGAACTACAGGTGCACGCCACCACACCCAGCTAATTTTTAAATTTTTTATGGAGACAAGGTCTTACTCTGTTGCCCAGGTTGGTCTGGAATTCCTGGCCCCAAGCAATCCTCCCAGCTCAACCTCCTAAACTGTTAGGATTACAAGTGTGAGCCACTGCACCCAGCCAACGGTGCTTTTATTTCATTTTTACAACAGCTTTATTAAGGTATTATTGTCATACAATAAACTACACATATTTAAAATGTAAAATTTAAAAAGTTGTGACATATGTATATACCAGTGAAACCACCACCATAGTCAAGATAATGAACATATCTATTACCTCTAATCATTTCCTCCTGCCCCCTTTGTAAACGCTCCCACCTGCCCCTCTGCCCGCTCCACCCCTCAGTCCACAGGCAACCACTGATCTGCTTTCTTTCACTATAAAGTAGGTTGCATCTTCTAGAATTGTATATAAATGGAATCATACAATATGTACTCATTTGAGGATGGGTGTCTAGTTTCTTTCATTCTGGATAATTATTTTGAAATTCATCCATATCAATAGTTCAGTCTTTTTTATTGCCAAATAATAATTCATTATATGAATGTACTAATTTGTTTAGCCATTCACCTGTTGATGCACATTTCAGCTGTTTTCTTTTTTTTTTTTTGAGACAGAGTCTCACTCTGTTGCCCTGGCTAGAGTGAGTGCCGTGGCGTCAGCCTAGCTCACAGCAACCTCAAACTCCTGGGCTCAGCGATCCTATTGCCTCAGCCTCCCGAGTAGCTGGGACTACAGGCATGCGCCACCATGCCCGGCTAATTTCTCTCTATATTTTTAGTTTTCCAATTAATTTCTTTCTAATTTTAGTAGAGAGTCTCGCTCTTGCTCAGGCTGGCTTCGAACTCCTAAGCTCAAACAATCCGCCCACCTCCGCCTCCCAGAGAGCTAGGATTACAGGCGTGAGCCACCGCGCCTGGCCTGACAAGCTATTTTTTAACTTTCACTATAATTTTTTTTGTCCAGATAATTTCTTTCTATTTTTTTTGGTAGAGACGGGGTCTCGCTCTTGCTCAGGTTGGCTTCGAACTCCTAAGCTCAAACAATCCGCCCACCTCAGCCTCCCAGAGAGCTAGGATTACAGGCGTGAGCCACCGCGCCCGGCCTTAAATGGAATCTTATGTGGTCTTTTGTGACTGACTTCTTTCATTTAGCATAATGTTTTCAGAGGCTTATCCATGTAGCATGTATTAGTACTTCATTCCTTTTTATGACAGAATAATATTCCATTGTATGAAATACTACTTTTGTTTATCCATTCATCAGTTGGTAGACATTTGGGTTGTTTTTGCTTTTTGGCTATTATGGGTAAAGGTGCTATAAATATTCATGTACAGATGTTTTGTGTGGACAAGTTTTCATTTCTCTTGGTATATATGCCTGCGAGTGGAATTGGTGGGTCATCTGATAACTCTACATTTGAAGAAATGACAGACCGTTTTCCAAAGTGACTGCACCACTTTATGTTCTTACCAGCAGTGTGTGAGGTTTCAGATTTCCCCATGTCTTTGCCAGTACTTCTTATTACTTCTTATTATCTGTCTTTTTGATTATAGCCATCCTAGTGGGTGCGAAGTAGCATCTCATTGTGATTTTGATTTGCATTTCCTTAATGACTAATGATATTGAACATCTTTTCATGTATTTA
>NW_012147941.1:1867403-1870739 GCF_000956105.1 Propithecus coquereli
GCATGCACTAGCATGCCTGGCTAATTTTTAAAATTTTTGTAGAAATGGGGTCTTACTTTGTTGCCCAGGCTGGTCTTGAACTCCTGGCCTCAGGGTTCCTCCCGCCTCAGCCTCTCAAGGTCTAGGATTATAGACATGAACTATTAATACCACATCTGGCCCGTAGTTCTTTATATATTCTGGATGCAGTTTCCTTATCAGATATGTGATTTGCACATGTTTTCTCCCATTCTGTGGGTTGTCTTTTCACTTTCATGATTATGCCCTGTAAAGCATAAAATTTTTTTAATTTTGAAGTCCAGTTTATCAATTTTTTCTTTGCTTGTGCTTTAGGTGGCATATCTAAGAAAAACTATTATCTAATCTAAGACCGTGAAGATTTACACCTGTGTTTCCCTCCAAAAGTTTTATACTTTTAGATCTTGTATTTAGTCCTTTGATCCATTTTGAGTTAACTTTTGTATATGGTAAGGTAGGGGTACAACTTTATCTTTTTGCATGTGGGTATCCAGTTGTTCCAGCACCATTTGTTGAAAGGACAGTTCTTTTCCCATAGAATATTCTTCTATCATAAATGTATGGATTTATTTTGGGACTCTGAATTCTATTCCGTTGATCTAAATATCTGTCCTCCCATCCAAGTACTGTCCAGGCCCGACCCTGCTTAGCTTCCAAGATCAGACGAGATTGGGCGCGTTCAGGGAGGTATGGCCATAGACCAAATATCTATCCTTATGCTAGTACCACATGGTCTTCATTACTGTAACACCACAGCTAAGTTTTGAAGTCAAAATGTATGAATTCTTCAACCTTATTCTTTTTTTTTTTTTTTGAGACAGAGTCTGGCCCTGTTGCCCTGGCTAGAGTGCCGTGGCGTCAGCCTAGCTCACAGCAACCTCAAACTCCTGGGCTCAAGCGATCCTACTGCCTCAGCCTCCCGAGCAGCTGGGACTACAGGCATGTGCCACCATGCCCGGCTAATTTTTTTTATATTATATATATTTTTAGTCCGGCCTCAACCTTATTCTTTTTCAGTATTGTTTTGGCTATTGCTGAGTTCCAGGCACTTCCAAATGAATTTCAGGCTCAGCTTGTCAATTTCTGCAAAAAAATCCAGCTAGGATTTTGATAGGGATTTCATTGAATCTATAGGTCAATTTGGGGAGTATTGCCATTTTAACAATATTAAAATTTCCAATACATCAATATGGGATGTCTTTTCATTTATTTAGATCTTCTTAAATTTTTTCTATGTTTTATAGTTTTCAGTGTACAAGTCTTGCACTCCTTTTGTGAAATTTATTCCTAAGTATTTTATTCTTTTTAATGCTATTGTAAATGAAATCATTTTCTTAATTTCATTTTTGGATTATTTGTTGCTAGTATATAGAAATATAATTGGTTTTCGTATGTTAATCTTATATCTTGCCACCTTGGCTCTAATAGTTTCTTTTGTGGATTCCTTGGCATTTTCTATATACAAGATCATTTCATCTGTAAACAGATAGTTTTACTTCTTTCTTTCCGATCTAACTGCCTTTTTTTCCTTTGCCTAATTGGCATGGCTAGTACATCTAGTACAAAGTTGAATAGAATTGGTGAGAGAGGACATCTCTTCTTGTTCCTCATCTTAGGGGGAAAGTCTCCACTGTTAAGTGTGATGTTAGCTTGGGTTTTTCTTGTAGATGCTATTTGTCAGGTTGAGAAAGTTCCCTTCTATTCCTAGTTGTTTGAGTGTTTTTATTATGAAAGGGTGTTGGATTTTGTCATATGCTTTTTCTGCATCTGTCGAGATGACTGGTTTTTGTCCCTCTCTCATAAACGTGTGTATTACATTGATTGATTTTCATATGTTGAACCAACTTTGCATTCCTAGGATAAATGGTCATGGTGTATACTCTTTTTTGTATACTGCTGAATTCATGTTGCTAGTATTTTTTTGAGATTTTTTGCATCTCTATTTGTAAGGGGTATTGGCTCATGGTTTTCTTTTCTTATGATGTCTTTGCCTGGTTTTGATATCAGAGTAATACTGACCTCATAGAATGAGTTCAGAAATGTTTGCCCTTATTATTTTGAGAAAGATCCCAGACTTCATTTCATCTGTAAATATTCCAGTTTGTATCTCTGAAAGCAAATATTCCGCATTGGAACATAATTATATTAGCATTGTCATACCCTAATATCTTTAAATATCCAGTCACTTAAAGATTTTTAAATGGGGGGGGCAGGGAGTGGGGAGTGGGTGGGATATGATCTGATTTCCTTTTTTTTTCAGTTTCCATTTTTAAAAGATTAATTCAATTGCTGCAAAGAGACTGGATTATTTGGGGGCAGGACTTCGTCTAGATGGGTAACAGAAGGTTATTGCAGAGATCTAGGTAATGATAGAACTAGATTGGTGCCAAAAGTGATGGAGAGAAGTGGATGTATTTAATATATATTTTGGAGATAGAGCTGATAAGACTTGTTGATTGATTAGATAGGTGGGTCAAGGAAGAAGACAAGTACTAAACATGGCTTCCTTCTGGAAACTCTTCTCTGAGCTTTTATGACACAGAATTCGTTCTGGTTCTTCTGCCTTCCTGATCCTTCTTCGTCAGTCTCTAAGTTGTCCTCTGACCTTGCTTCTCTTTTTATGCTTTTGTATTGAGAGGTCATCTACTCTTGTGTCTTTAATTACAAGCTCCATACAGTAACTTCCACATCTATATTTCTGCCTCTGAGCTCCAGTCCCAGAATTCCTATTGTACTACTCCATTGATATCCTGTCTGCACCTGCAGCTTTTCATGGCTGCGTGCTTTTGGGAACCCGTCATCAGATTGTTACAGCTCATCTCCTCCTTTACAGGTTTTAAGGGTGGATTTTCTACCTTTTATATAGGTTTTAATGATGGAACCTTTATCGCTTCTCAGCCTTTTGGCTAAGATCAAGTGTAATGATGGAACCTTTGCTTTAGAGAAGTACATTTTCAAGAAAGACACTTAGCACTCTTGGGCAGCATTTTGTCCTTTAGGACCTTGGCTTCCTCTTAGTTTAAAACGAGAAGGCTAAGCTTATCATCCTGCCCACCCCACTCCTCTACCCTCTAGGTCCCCAGACTTGCTGCTGTTTGTCCTGATTCACATATTTCTATTTATTTATTCACTCAGTCACTCGTTTATTCAGCACTATTCAGGGTTGGTATAGGTCTGCCAACATGATAAACGTTGGCCCCACCATTCTACCAATTCATCCAGGTGTAAAACCTTAGTTAGTGTTGACTTCCCTGAACTCCTACCTCTTATTGTACCTAGGCACTCTCAGATCCCTCACTGTCTTTTTCTCCCACTATT
>NW_012147941.1:1874274-1875725 GCF_000956105.1 Propithecus coquereli
CATGAGCCATCGCACCTGGCCTTGATTCCTTTTTGAGATAACTGCTGCAGTAGTCTTTGATAGTGTTCCTCATTTTCTTTTTCTTTCTTTTTTTCTTTTCTTTTTTTTTTTTTTGAGACAGTATTGCCCTGTTGCCTGGGCTAGAGTGCTGTGGCATCAGCCTAGCTCACAGCAACCTCAAATTCCTAGGCTCAGGTGATCCTCCTGCCTCAGCCTCCTGAGTAGCTGGGACTACAGGCACACCACCATGCCTGGCTAATTTTTTCTATTTTTAGTTGCCCAGCTAATCCTTTTTTTTCCTATTTTTAGTAGAGATGGGGTCTCGCTCTTGCTCAGGCTGGTCTCCAACTCCTCAGCTCGAGCAATCCTCCTGCCTTGGCCTCCCAGAGTGCTAGGATTGTGTTCCTCATTTTCTAGTATGATAAGATGTTCCAGGCTTGTCTTACACATTTTCTACACTTTCCCCAAAGAGCTCTGGATCTTTTTAGTGGGATATTGTATTTAGAGACCACATTGTTGGCTCCCTCATTTTGTAAATGAGGCAACTGAGGGCTAGAAAAGTTGAGTGATTTAACTAAGGTCTCAAAGATTTTGGGCCACAATCTGCCTTAGAACCCTAGCCCTCTGGCTCTAAGCTCTATGCCATTGCCATTTTGTCTTGCTTCCTCTACCTAGTTTCTGGGACAGGTGGTTTGACTACATTTTAGCTTCTACTCTAGGCCATCAGAGGAAGATAGGTTTTGTGGGTCATCATTGGAGGTACTATCAAACCTTATTAATTTGGACTAATTGGAGGAAAACCTAGAAAGAGTGTTGTGTGTTGTTTTTCTTTAGGTACAGCTGTTACTTTGAGTTCATATAGTAATTGAAACTAGGCTAATAGTGTTACCAGGTTATTTTGTTAGGTAGAGGTCCATGTACCTGGTTTAATGAATAGCTGAGAATGATGTGCAATTTAACTTTAATTGTATGTAAATTAGACTTGAAATGCTTAAAAACAGCTCATTAAACATTTCTCCCTGCAATCTTAATTTACACTGTTTTCTTAGTCTTTATTAGAGTGCAGAGGTAAACTTTAGCTCAGATCTGAATTTATCTCATGTTTCAAATGGGAGTCTATATTAATAAAATATTGCCATAAAGTTCAGAGAATTTTAGATATTTGAGAAAGCACAGAGGAAGAGCATCTGAAAGTCAGACATCTGGCAGTTTCCACCCATCAGAACGCAGTTCCTTGTGTCTAAAACTAAGCTGAAAGTGCTTCTGAGTGGGAAGAGCTTTCAGAAACCTTTCACTTTACCTCAAAAGTGTAGCATCACCCCAGGGCCTCACTTAGGTAATTGTATTAATATATATGGAAGCATAGAGGACCCAGGTATGTGAGGGCTAACTGTGTTGCCTATTGACGCTGTGTCCCAAAGTAAGTCACTTGACCTCTTTTTTTTTTTTTT
>NW_012147941.1:1875775-1877512 GCF_000956105.1 Propithecus coquereli
CCTTGGCCTCCCAGAGTGCTAGGATTACAGGCGTGAGCCACCGCGCCCGGCCTGCCTCTGTGCTTCTGCTTATATTGTCTGTATACCTCAGATGTAATAATCCTCATAATCACATATCTAAATCCTACCCATTTTTAATGCCTATATGGCATTACTCTATGATGCCTTCTGTGATTTACTTGACCAGAAGTACCTTACTTATGATACTTAAACCATAGCTTCATTACTTTTTACCTTGTTTTATGTTTGTGTACTTTTCTCATCTTTCTTATATAACTAAATTCCTTAAACATAAACCATTTCTTTTATTTCTATGCATTTTCTGCAATGCTAGGGCATTCCCACTTAGTAAATCACTCAGTAAATATTTGTCGAGTGTGATAATGTTGTTGTGTGTCCTGGAGGTGGTAAACTAGATTGAATGACCTCTTCAAGTACTGGCCAACTCCATGATTTATTTATTATAGATTTTTGTAGATTTAAGAGCTAGAAGAGTCCTTATAGATAAATTTGTTTGCTTCTCTCACCTTAAAAAATTGTAGAAAATTTCAAATATATACAAATGTAGAGAGGATGGTATAATGAACCCCTACATGCCCATCACTCAGCTTTAACAGTTATCAGCTCATGGTCATTCTTGTTTCATCTATACCACTACCCATTCCCTCACCCACTAGAGTCTTTTGAAACAAATCCCAGACATTATATCATTTAAATTGTAAATAATTTCAGTATGTAGCTCTAAAAGATAAAAGGTTTTTTTTTTTTTTTGGAGACAGAGTCTCGTTCTGTTGCCTGGGCTAGAGTTCCGTGGCATTAGCCTAATTCACAGCAACCTCAAACTCCTGGGCTTAAGCGATCCTTCCGCCTCGGCCTTGCTGGGTGCTAGGATTACAGGCGTGAGCCACTGCGCCCGGCCAAGGTATTTTTTTTTTTTTTTTTTACAAATACAACCACAGTATATCATCAAATACCCAGTTAATGTTCAAATGCCTACAATTGATTTTTCTTTCTTCCATTCTCCCTTTATCCCTGCCATTCTTTCTCTCTAAACATTTGGTTTATGTGAATCAAATAAATCTTTAGGTTTCAAACAAGGTCCATACATTGATTTGGTTTGTATGGCTTCTTTTTTTTTCCTTTTTTTTTCCTTTTTTTTTGAGACAAGAGTCTCGCTCTGTTGCTCCGCCCTAGCTAGAGTGCAGCGGTGGCATCATAGCTCACTGAGCTCACTGCAACCTCAAACTCCTGGGCTCAGGCTATCCTCCTTCCTCAGCCTTGCAGAGTAGCTGGGACTACAGGTGTGTGCCACCATGCCCTGCTAATTTTTTTTTTTTTTGGTAGAGACACAGTCTCACTCTTACTCAGGCTAGTCTTGAACTCCCAAGCTCAAGCAATCCTCCCACCTCAGCCTCCCAGAGTGCTAGGATTACAGTTGTAAACCACCACACCCAGCCTGGTTTATAAGACTTCTAAGTCTTTCAATCTATAGGTTCTCTCACCTCTTTTTTTCTCTTGTATTTTTGTTGTGGTTGCTACTGCTGCTATTGTTGATGAAACTGTTGTTGTGTAGTTTTCCCATTCTGGACTTTGATAATTGAATTTCTGTGATTCATTTATGTTCCTCTATCTCTAATATTCTCTGTGAAATGGTTGTTAAATCTAGAGCAGTGTTGTGTAATTAAAATATTCAGGCTTCAAATAAAATGTAAATTTTTTTTTTTTTTTTTTTTTTTT
>NW_012147941.1:1881766-1884346 GCF_000956105.1 Propithecus coquereli
CTGGAGTGCAGTGGTCTCATCATAACTTACTGTAACCTTGAATTCTTGGCCTTAAGTGATCCTGTCACCTCAGCCTCCTGAGTAGCTGGGAATACAGGTGTGCACCACCATGCCTGGCTAATTTTTTTGTAGTTTATGGGAGGAGGTGTCTCACTAATGTTGCCCAGGCTGATCTGGAGCTGCTGGCCTCAAGCAATCCTCCCACCTCAGCCTCTCAAAGTGCTGGGATTACAGGTCTGAGCCACCACACCCAGCCTACAACTGGTAGAATTTTTTTTTTTTTTGAGACATAGTGTCACTCTGTTGCCCAGGCTAGAGTGCTGTGGCATCAGGCTAGCTCACAGCATCCTCAAACTCCTGGGCTCAAGCGATCCTCCTGCCTCAGCCTCCTGAGTAGCTGGGACTACAGGCACGTGCCACCATGCCTGGCTAATTTTTTCTATTTTTAGTAGAGACAGGGTCTCACTCTTGCTCAGGCTGTTTTCAAGCAATCCTCCCACCTTGGCCTCCCAGAGTATTAGGATTACAAGCGTGAGCCACCACACCCAGCCCAACTGGTAGAATTTAGATATGGACTTTATCTTTGATAATAATATTGTATCAACATTAAATTTCCTAATGTGATAATTGTACTATAGTTTGTTTTAAGAAATAACCCACTGAAGTATTTTGAGAAAGGGACATGATGTCTGTAACCTGTGACCAAATGGTTTAATAATTAGTAATAAAATAGTGTGTGTAAGTGAGTGTGTGTAGAGAGAGATACAAAGTAAATGTGGCAAAATGTTAGTAATTGGTGAACCTAAGTGAAAGGCACGTTGGAGTTCTTTGTGCTGTTCTTGCAACTTTTCTCCAAGTTTGAAATTACTTAATTTTTTTCTTTTTTGGATTTATTTCTTTTTTTCCCCTTTTTTCTTTTCCTAATCAAATAGCTCAGATTGTATGAAATTATTTCAAAATAAAAAGTAAAACAAAACAATTTTTCTGAGGTTATAAAGCTGAAGAATATATATAGCAAGACTGAGGTTTGAACCCAGGCCATTTGGTTCTAGAATCCATGTTCTTAATTATAGTGGTACTGTGCTGCTCTATTCATGAGGCACTAGATAAATGAGGTGTGTTTGTACCAAATCTGACTGTGGGACTATGATTGGATCCTAAACACTGGACTATGTTAGCAGCTCTGCCTTCTGGTTCTTCAAGGACAGGATGATTATATAATGTATTGTATAAATGAGTTCACTTTTAAAAGTAAGAAGGAATACTATTAATCACTCTGGGATGATTGATGTAAACCAAGACGAATGGACCCCCTAAAAGGATACCTCTTGGCAGAGTTCAGTTTTAAAAAATGTGACAGGACATGATAATTGCCTCATTATAATTGAATTTTGTTTACCATGGATTCTTATTTACACAATACAGATACTTTTTTTTATCCTGCCAACAGAACTCAGGCCTTCACCTAATGCATTTTCATATTTTCTTCTCTCGATTTTGCTAATTCTTTTGCTTCCTTCCAGACCACTTGGGAAATACTCTTTGTCAAACTCCATTTCCTCTAAGTCTGAAAAATACCAGCAGGAATTTCTGTAACACTTGTCCCATTTTTAAAAATATTGGCATTTAAAACCATAAATCCCAAAACATCTTTATTAACATGATTTCTACAAGGAGAGGAGCCAGTAAATGCATCTGCATTACTAGATTGACAGAGAAATATTACTGTCGTCAACTTCCCATAGATATTTGGAAATAACCTTATTGTATAGTACTGGAGGCTGTGTTAATGTTTGTCAAAAAGGATTATACTGGTCTAGAATCAAAGGCATATATGTTGTCTCATTGATCCATTGGCCAGGTAGTATCCATTGCCATTCTTCTAATCATACTTATTTGCAGTAACACTCTGCTAGAGCTACATCCAATTAGAGGTTGACCTTTACTATAGGGCTAGTATTTTTTTGTCAAATCTCTAAGCTTTAAAACTTATTCTAATACAATCTGCACTGGATTTTTAAAGATCAAGTTACCTCTTTTCGTCGGCTTCTTCATACAGCATGTATTTAACCAAGTACAGATCCACTAGGGCAGGAGAGGGTGGGACAGGGCAAGGATGCTCAAAATTTTTTTCTTTTTCTTTTCTTTTTTGTTTTTCTTGTGAGACAGAGTCTTAACTCTTGTTGCCCAAGCTAGAATGCAGTGGCATCATCGAAGCTCACTGCAATCTCAAACTCCTGAGCTCAAGTGATCTTCCTGCCTCAGCTTCCCAGGTGCAGGATTACAGGCATGAGCCAACATGCCTGGCCATTTTTTCATTTTTTTTTTTAAGAGACAGGTTCTCACTCTGTCACCCAAGTTGGAATACAGTGGCCTGATCATAGCTCACCGTAACCTCAAATTCCTGGGCTCAAGCGATTCTCCTGCCTCAGCCTCCCAAGTAGCTGCGACTACAGGTGCACATCAACGTGCCCAGCTAATTTTTTTTTCCTTTTTGGGGAGAGAGAGGGTCTGGCTGTGTTCCCCAAGCTGGTCTTGAACTTCTGGCCTCAAGCGATCCTCTCACCTTGACCTCCCAAA
>NW_012147941.1:1887911-1888520 GCF_000956105.1 Propithecus coquereli
GCTAATTTTTTCTATTTTTAGTTGTTTGGCTAATTTCTTTCTATTTATAGTAGAGATGGGGTCTCGCTCTTGCTCAGGCTGGTCTCGAACTCCTGGGCTCAAACAATCCACCCGCCTTGGCCTCCCAGAGTGCTAGGATTACAGGCGTGAGCTACCGCACCCGGCCCCGGCTAATTTTTTCTATATATTTTTAGTTGTCTAGCTAATTTCTTTCTATTTTTTTAGTAGAGACAGGGTCTCGCTCTTGCTCAGACTAGTCTCGAACTCCTGAGCTCAAACGATCCACCCGCTTCGGCCTCCCAAAGTGCTAGGATTATAGGCGTGAGCCACCGTGCCCAGGCAAGACACCCTTTCTTAACTGACTCCCCTTGCCCAGCTTGAGTTGGATGGCTCCATAACACCTTGAACTTAACATTTGTAGTCACACTTACCACAGAGTATTATTTATTGTCCCCTTTATTTGTATATCCTTCAGTAGCTTGCAAGCTTTGTGAAGGCAGAGGAAGTATTGAGTTAATACTATCAGTGTCTGGCACAGTGCTTGGTACATAGTTTAATGAATGAACAAATAATTTTGTATCACTTTATATAAATCATATGTATATATAT
>NW_012147941.1:1888570-1893973 GCF_000956105.1 Propithecus coquereli
TCATAGGTTATTGCAACCTTAAACTCCTCAGCTCAAGCAATCCTCCTGCCTCAGCCTCCTGCCTCAGCCTCCTGAGTAACTGGGACTATAGGCATGCACCACCAAGCCTACCTGATTTTTTTTATTTTCTATGGAGATGAAGTCTTGCTCTGTTGCTCAGGCTGGTCTTGAATTCCTGGTCTCAAGTGATCTTCCTACCTCAGCCTCCCAAAATGCTAGGATTACAGAAATGAACCACTATGGCTGGCCTTCTTCTAGCCATTTTGTCTTAATAACATTAATTTTTGCTAATCAATTTAAGGAATACTATGAACATTGTGTCAGTTAATTTGAAAACTTAGATTTAAATGGACAAACTCCTACCAAAGATATTAATAACTTAACCAAGATGACTCAAAAAATGGAAAACCTTTAACTATTAAATAAATGGAAGCTGTCCTTAAACAACTTCTCCCAGAGAAAACACCATACCCAAATAATTTTCTAGATGAATTCCATCAGACTTTCAAGATACAGCCTACAGTTTTAGCATCAGTTATAAATTCCACTTTTTCGTGCTACTGTTCCTCAGATTAAGAAAGTGACCTATGGTTTACATTTTTACTTCCTGGCCATTCTGACGTGGGTCTCTACTAAGGGGACCTAATCATCACAATTTATTTTTTATTAGTTCCTACTTCCTATTTCCTTCCTTGCCTTTTCTCCGATTTTTTTCTTCATAGTCAGCAAGAGTCAGAAAGAACCTTTCCAGTGTTTTGAGATTTTTTTTCCCCCAGCAGATTCTGTTCATCTTTCTATCCCCTTATCCAGTATTTTATGAAGGTTCAATGGGTGACAAAAGTGCCGCTTGGCATGTCTGGATTTAAAAGATAGTACCTTCCTTCAAAGAGCTCACAGTATATTCCTGTTACAACTGCAATATGGGATGAATGCTATATTAGAGGAATAATAGAGTGCTATTGGAGTAGAGGAGAGCTTGAACTCAGTGTTTTGGAAAAGTAAAAAGTAGCTCCTTCCTACAAAAAGGATTGGGGATGTTCAGCCTCATCAGTAGTCAGGGAAATGCAAATTAAAACTACAATGATATACTGGTTTTATGTTCATTAGATTGGCAAAAATTGAAAGTCTGACAAAAAATGTTGGCAAGGATATGAAGCAACTAGAACCCTGCAAGCAGGAGTATGAAAGAATACAACCATTTTTCAAAAACAATTTGGTATTATCTCATGATTAAAGATGTGCATACCCTATGACCCAGAAATTCCATTCCTAGGTATCTACCCTAAATAACTCTCTTACACTTGTGAACCAGGAGACATGTACAAAAATGTCCATAGCAACACTATTGGCAGTAGCAAAACAGACTATCAAAAAATCCAAACAGGAAAAAATTCCAATGTCCATCAACTTGAGATTGGATAAGTAAATGAATCTCATATGTTCATACAGCAGAATACTATATAACAGTAAAAATTAGTAAATGGCAGCTATAGCAACATGAATCAATCTCAAGAACAAACTGTAGAGTGAAAAAGTTGCAGAAGAATATATACATTGAGATTAGAGTCCTGTGAAGTTCAGCAATACATGAGACTAAACAATATAATGTTTTGAGATAGAAATGGGATAAAACTTTATAGAAAAGGAAATGGTAAGCACACATTACAGGATAGTGGTTATCTCAGGGTAAGGAAGGAAAGAGATGGGTTTAAGAGAGAGGCATCCAGGGGGCTTTAAAGCTAAGGGGAATACTATTCTTAAACAGGGTGCTAAGTACACTGATATTTGCTATACTGTGATTCTTTATACCTTATATATATATTTTTAAATGTTTATAAATTTAAAGCATTAAGAAAAGATTAGTGACACCTGATCTAGTGTTCCCCCAAGTTCTTCTATCACACATATACACATTTTTCAAAATGTGAAAACTAAGGCCTAGAGAGACTAAGAACAGTAGTCACCCCTTGTCCACAGTTTCAGTTACCTGTGGTCAACCATGGTCCAAAAATAGGTGAGTACGGTGAGATATTTTGAGAGAGAGAGACCACATTCACATAACTTTTATTGCAGTGTTATAATTGTTGTGTTTTATTATTACTTATTGTTGTTAATCTCTTACTGTGACTAATTTATAAATTAAATTTTATCATAGGTATATATGTATAGGAAAAAACATAATATAAATAGGGTTCAGTACTGTCAGCAGTTTTAGGCATCCACTGGGGGTCTTGGAACTATCTCCTGTGGATAAGAGGGGGGTACCAATGTAATTTAATTGTTCAAACGAGAAAGCTTATCAATGATAAAACCTGGTCTCAATCCCAGTATAGAGCTCTATCAAGTTATGTTGCAACCCTCCTATTATGTAGATTCTATCGATCAATTAGAAGTACTTCCACTTGGACTACTGCCTCAGTCTTTCACCCCTTCATGTAGTACATTCTCCACACTGCTGCAAGAGAGAGCTTTCTAAATGCAAATTTGATCATGTCACTCTCTGGCCTCGATCTTAAACAGCTTCCTATAGCCTTCAGCACACTGCAAGTGCTGTAGTGCGGCATACAAGGCTCTCTGTGCCTCGGCTTCTGTCTGCCTTGGCTTCTGTCTGCCTTATTAGCCTCATCACTCATGACTTCCTGTACTTCAGCCACACTGTGCTGTTTGATGTTCCTGGAACACTGTTTGCCTCTGCACATGCTGCTCCCTCCCTCTACCTGGAACTTCTCTTAACTAGCCTTATTTGTCTTATAAGAAACCCTTTTTTTTTTTTTTTTTTTTTGAGATAGAGTCTTGCTCTGTTGCCCAGGCTAGAGTGCAGTGACGTGAGCCTAGCTCACAGCAACCTCAAACTCCTGGGCTCAAGCGATCCTCCTGCCTCAGCCTCCTGAGTAGCTGGGACTACAGGCATGCCCCACCATGCCCGGCTAATTTTTTCTTTTCTTTTTTTTTTTTTTGAGACAGAGTCTCACTCTTTTGCCCGGGCTAGAGTGAGTGTTGTGGCGTCAGCCTAGCTCACAGCAACCTCAAACTCCTGGGCTCAAGCGATCCTCCTGCCTCAGCCTCCTGAGTAGCTGGGACTACAGGCATGCGCCACCATGCCCTGCTAGTTTTTTCTATATATTTTTAGTTGTCCGATTAATTTCTTTCTATTTTTAGTAGAGATGGGGTCTCGCTCTTGCTCAGGCTGGTTTTGAACTCCTGAGCTCAAACAATCCGCCCGCCTTGGCCTCCCAGAGTGCTAGGATTAGGGGCGTGAGCCTCTAATTAGAGGCACCTGGCCTCTAATTTTTTTTGTTTTTTTTTGTTTTTTTTATAGCCACCCCGCCCCCTGCGCTGACGGGAGCACCGTGCAGGAGGGAAGCAGGAGTTTCTAATTTTTAACTTCTCATCTACTCTATACCAGATTGGACCCCTGATCGCTTCTCTGGGCTTTAGGAGTATACATAGATCCTGTCTTGTAACCTGGAGAGCTACCAGGAATATTAATTTTAAAACAGAGGTTGAACTTGTGGCTATTCAGATTGGGTTATCTTCCCTCAGGAAACAGTACTGTAAGACTGGAGGTCCAGACACCCTCTTTATCCTTACCTTTGCGAGAGCTAAAACACAAGAGCCACTAACTGACTTCATTCATTTGATAAACATTTATTGAACATTCTCTTGGTACCTAGCATGGTGGTCAGGCACTAGAAATAGAGATGACTCATAGCACCAGCCTTGAAAAACTTACAGTCCGGTGGAAGAACAAGTTAGAAAAATCAATCATTTTAATCCAGTGCAATGGTATAGTCGTGGACAATGTGTCCTGGAAGCTTAGAGAACCACTGTGGCATGTGGAAGGGGGGATACCACCTTTGGGGCAAGGCCCATCAAGAAATGATTCACTTAAGTCTCAATCCTGTAAAACCTCAGAAGTTGGTGGGGGTTGTGCCGGGAGGTCAAATTTGAGCAGAAGTATGGAGATATGAGAGAACCGTGATATAATGTGGAGCCATGAGAAGGTGTGTAGGACTGCAGAGAAGGGCGTGTGTGTATGGGAATCTCAGGAGATGAGACTGGAGCTAAAGGGGCCATATTGTGAATGACCTCTTCTACTTTCCTAGATGAAAGGGATTATCAGTGGAAGTGTTCTCATTCATACAATGTTAGGTGTTTAGTGTTTCTCCTACTATTGTCTCTTGAGTAACTGCGTTTTACCATGTTTTATTTCTTTGATTTGCTCTTTTTATGATACCCGAATTTGGAGCCCTCTTTCTTTTTATTCTTTAGGTGATTCCTCTTTGAGTACCATCTAGTCAAACTACACATATAAGCATTGTGGAATGGATGATGCATTGCTTTTAAGGCAGCTTGGAAGGAGGAGGATTTAAATGACCTTCAAAGACTAATGTCAGGCCCCCATGTCAGTGTCACTGCAATTCATGCATGCATAGAGAGTGGGAAAGGGGACTTAATTATGGAGGAGGGGAATTGTAACCCTGCTTGAATGGGTAGTTGAAAGTCCTGGGTCCGCCCCTAAGCCTCAAAAAAGGACTTTCTTATATTTGCTGCCAAGAGGTCAGAGGGAGAGTGCACATAAATACCATCCTCCCTCTGGGGTGTGTGAGCCAGTCTTATTCTTTTACTTCCACAGGTGCAGAATAGGTTCACCAAATAGTGTTCTGATCTCCATTGAACAAAATTTGGCATCTTATTGTCCTTCTCCAAAAAATCAATCCCTTTAAAGCATGGAACATGGCAATTTTAGGCCAGCAGGCATTTAAAGACACCTTTTTAACTTTCAAGGGCCTGGCCAAATAAGATATATTTTGTACAAAAATACCAGTGTTATCAAGATGAGACTTGAATCATTTAAATTTTGCAGTGGGCTTAATTTTAGCTGCTAGTGCACCTTTTACCTGTCCAATTACTTCTTGTTGTCTTTTAATGGTGCTGTCTTTCTGGGGCACTGTGATCATCGTCAGATACCAGGCCCCATTCCTTCTGCTAACCTTTGGTAACTGTTCGGAATCCATTAGTGTTTGGAATGAAGGAACCCACAGCAACCCATGTTACTGTCTTTTTAGACCAAAAAATAACTTTCCGTAGTTAGGGTGGAGGACAGCAGAAGCCACCCCTATGTAGTCAGGAACTGCTCTGACGTGGCTACCATCGAATAACCAAAGGAGTTGGTCACAGTAAGCCTCATTCATTTCATTAATTTGTTTAGCAAAATGGTAATAGTGAGACAGAGGTGCACCTTTGGCTCGTTAATACAAGGTCTGAACAGGAAAATCTATTTCAGTGAAATACTTGAGAGTTGCTGAAAACACATGATGCCTGTTAAAACTTTATTTATTTATTTATTTAGTTAGTTAGTTTTTGAGACAGAGTCTCTGTTGCCCGGGATAGAGTGCCGTG
>NW_012147941.1:1894808-1896923 GCF_000956105.1 Propithecus coquereli
AGCCTCTTCCCTCCATTCTAACAGACATTCTTCAGTGCTCAGACTGTGGCAGAGCCCATTTTCAAAGAGACTGAGCTGTGCAATTTATTTACCATTGGTCACCAAGAAAGAATAAAAACCAAAAAACCAGATGGCTGCTGAGGGAAAATACTGTAACAGCAGATATGAGGGGTTAGAGACCAGAGAGCAAGAGGAATGCTTGGGGGTGGCCCCAGGTAACTATGATTGGTAGTAACAGAACAGAAATTAGGTTATTTAGGCTGCTGTACCAAAGACATTCTTCTAACAAATTTTGTCTTGGGATTGTCTTTCCAAATAAAGCTTTTATGATGATTGGAATGCCACAGAATTCATCTCCAGGCTTTTTGTCCCACTAAGGCATTAGAATTTAAAACAGACCCTTTAACATGATTTATAGCAGACAAGAAATAATACCAGTTCAGTTTGGGCAGGTGGTATTTAATTACCCCTCTCCCTGGGAGTGGGGCTGTTCCCACCAAAATTGTTTGTAGGTGAAATCACAACAAAGATCCATAAAGTATGGCTTAGTGTGTGTGTGTGTGTGTGTGTGTGTGTGTGTGTATTTTTAAAAGAAACATCAGTTTCTTGCATTTTTCTAATGTCAAAGGTTAATTTAAAATATTAATGCTTGAAAGATTAATTTAAGATATTAAATCTAGGCAAAAATACATGTACATATTGTAATTACTTCCTTTTTACAATTAAAGTAATTGGATTATATTTAACAAGCTATTTACATTTAATAATTAAAAAAGACTTATCTTTTCAGTATTCCCTGTATGCAGAAAGAGATGGGGGAAAACTCACTTCTGATATAATTATCTTGACTTGGGCTAAATAGGAAAAACAAATGTGTTTTTTAGAAAAAGGGTCAGAAGAATATTACATTAAAATATGCATATATATAGTTTAGGAATTACCCATAGGAATGTTTTGGTTTATCGTAAACGAAGATGAAAGATTAAGTGCTTTAAAAAAAAAAAGTCCTTGGTGACATTATTTGATGAGTTGAACAGTGAACAGAGAATGAATTGATTCTCAGGGACCCTCTAGATAAAAGTAACCCATCAGAAGTGACAGAACCCCAAATGCCTAGCCATTTGAAAACAGGGGTTTGTTTGAAAAGCAATAGTATCTGAACATGTTATCTGAGGCTGGCACTTTAAATAAACCAGTGTTTATGTTTAAAGTAAAAGATGTGAAGCCCCCCAAGCAGCTGGCTAAAATTGGGTGTAGAGAAGGAGAAAGCAGTGTGTTATCCTCATTAACACCATTTCAGTTCTAGGGTAAATATGTCAGGAAGGCTTTCTTAAGTTAGCATGCAATCTTTTTTCAAGGGGGAAGAAACTAGTCTGGGGTTTGGTGGCACTTGTGTATGAAGATGAGAAGTATGGGCATATAGTTTTTTGAAGAGTCAATGTGGTGTCATAGAAAGAGTATGAACTTTGGACACAGATGGACCTGGATTTAAAAGCTATCTGTGTGACTTTGATAAAGTCATGGAACCACTCTGAGTTTTAGCTTTCTCATCTGTAAAACCAGAGTACTACTACTTAACTTGGAGGATTGTTCTGAGCATTATAGATATTCAAGAAAATATGAATAAATAGCTGGCACATTTTAGGAATTTAACAAATGTTTATTGAGCAGACACTATAGGATACAAAGAAGTGTTAAGAATCTCACCCTTGTCTCCAGATAGCTGCTGTTGCTACTACTACTTCTGTTAGGTTTAAAGATATTTTGTTTTTCAATTCCTTTACTCAAACAGTTGTAAACCCTGAAAATCTGTGCTACAAAATAGAACATAGTGACTGCCATAAAGAGGTTCAGCATGCCTCTTTGGTACTTTAGAGAGGAAGAAATGAATTCAAACTAGAAGAGTTATGGAAAATGTCTTAGAAGTGGTGACATTTGCCTTGGGCCTTTAAGATGAAAGGTTTTTTTGTTTGTTTGTTTGTTTGTTTGAGACAGAGTCTCACTGTGTTGCCCGCGCTAGAGTGCCGTGGCGTCATCCTAGCTCACAGCAACCTCAAACTCCTGGGCTCAGGCGATCCTCCTGCCTCAGCCTCCCGAGTAGCTG
Organism: Propithecus coquereli; assembly: GCF_000956105.1. Taxonomy (NCBI): domain Eukaryota; kingdom Metazoa; phylum Chordata; class Mammalia; order Primates; family Indriidae; genus Propithecus; species Propithecus coquereli. Next base: position 1,896,913 of record NW_012147941.1, read on the forward strand.
GGACTACAGGC
>NW_012147941.1:1898461-1899442 GCF_000956105.1 Propithecus coquereli
TGAGGTTGCTGTGAGCTAGAATGACGACACGGCACTCTAGCCCGGGCAAAAGAGTGAGACTCTGTCTCAAAAAAAAAAAAAAAAGTATATGTATTTCATCGACTCTGAGATGTACATTTTCCCCCTCATTTTAACATCTCCTGAATCATGATGCATTTTACAACAATGGCATCTAGATTTGATGAAATATGGTAGAAGCCCATTGGAATTGTGACTTTTCCATAAATATTAGTGGTAGAGTTCAAGACATTTGTTCATTATATTACCTCTCCTTGGAAAACCTTCCCCTCTTTATTCTTTACATCCAGATTCTACCTAGTTCATATCTTTGTTTCAGGAAGTCCGTTTAGTCTCTTCAGTTCACAGTGATCTTTTCATCCTTTCTATTGTCATCATTGACTGCATCATTCATTTGATAAAAGAGCTTCTATTTATTTGATATTTGGTTGTTACTTAGCTGTGGTTTTATCTGTCCTCAACTAAATTATAAGTTCTTGGAGTCCAGGGAGAGAATTTATTCTTCTTTGTGTCTTCTAGTGTCTACTTGATAAATATTCATTGATTGATAAGGGTACTATAATTAATAGTTAACCATTAATACAACCTGAAACTTAAGACAGTGTTATATAAAGAGAACCACATGTAAAACATTTAGAACAGTGCAAGTGCTAGATGCATGTTAGCTATTCTACTACCACCACCACCACCACTGCTATTACTACAGTTACTAATACTGTTACTTTAATTATCTATTCTGTGAGGCACTGTGCTAATAAGCATTTTATCCATGAGTTATTCCATTTTTCTTCGCAATAACCTTACAAACGAGGAATCATGTTAATTTAACAGGCTAGGAAGAAGACTGAGAGCCGAGACTGTTTGTCAAGGTCTCAGAACTAAAATGTGGCAAGTGGTGGAGTGAAACCCACACTCTGGTCAAGCTTGGTGAATTTTCCATACATACTTGATAAGAATGTTCTT
>NW_012147941.1:1899492-1900969 GCF_000956105.1 Propithecus coquereli
TTTCTATATATTTTTAGTTGTCCAATTAATTTCTTTGTATTTTTAGTAGAGACGGGGTCTCGCTCTTGCTCAGGCTGGTTTGAACTCCTGAGCTCAAACGATCCACCCGCCTGGGCCTCCCAGAGAGCTAGGATTACAGGCGTGAGCCACCGCGCCTGGCCTTGTTTGTTTGTTTTTAAAAAGAAATAGCGTAATCCCGATAATAGTCTCTTTGAGACTGCTTTGCTTTCAAAGTACATAAAGTGAAATTACTGGATTGACTCTGATTTGACTGTGATTTGGAAGACTGATACCCTTTGTCTTAATCCTTAAAATTTGCATAATGTAAGCAGAGGTCATCCATCTTTCTCTTTATTTGTCTCCTGGAGAGCCTGTTTCAGAAGGTAAGAGGCTCACCTACTACTTGGCCTCCACTGAGACCAAATAAGAGAAGACCAATTAGGAGAGCTCTTGTGTAATGCTCACTGTTGTTTTATTTGACCTGCTCTCCTTAGATTATTCCATTACCACTAGGAGGTGAGTCGAAACAAACTCAGCATTCCTTTGAATTAGTAATAATGAGAGCTGTCAATTACCCAGGATCTACTGGGTGCTAGGTACCCCTCTAGAAGGCTTACATAATGTTATTTCGTCTCATGCTTAGAACTGTCCTATGAGGTGGGTTTTATTTTTCCCATTTTATAGATGATGCTCTAGAGAGATTAACCAACCTAAGATATAGATATAGATCTAACTAGTGGCTAGAGATACAGCTAGCGGCTCAAGGCATCCTTGCCTTCCTTGAGTGAACATGCCTCTGGGTTAACCAAGCTGTATTGATTTTTTTTTTTTTTAAAGAGACTGGGTCTTGCTGTGTTGCCCAGCCTGGCCTTGAACTCCTGGGCTCAAGTGATCCTCCCATCTCAGCCTCTTGAGTAGCTGGGATTATAGGTGTGTTCCACCACGCCTGGCTAATTTTATTTTTTTATAAATGGTGTCTCACTATGTTGCCCAGCCTGATCTCAAACTCCTAGGCAATCCTTCTGCCTCAGGCTCCTGAATAGCAGGGATGGAAAGATCTCTTAAAGACTACTTTGTCCATCCTCTCGTGTTATTAAAAAACGTATTTCAAAATATATTTCAACCAGGCACTATTGCACGCCTGTGTAGTCCAAGCTACTTGGAAGGCTGAGGCAGGAAGATTGTTTGAGCCCAGGAGTTTGAGGCTGCAGTATGCTATGACTACACTTGTGAGTAGCCACTGCACTCCAACCTGGGTAACCTAGTGAGACTCTCCCTTTAAAAAAGTATATGTATTTCGGCCGGGCGCGGTGGCTCACACCTGTAATCCTAGCACTCTGGGATGCCGAGGCAGGCGGATTGTTTGAGCTCAGGAGTTCAAAACCAGCCTGAGCAAGAGCGAGACCCCGTCTCTACTAAAAATAGAAAAGAAATTAATGGGACAACTAAAAATATATAGAAAAAATTAGCCGGGCAT
>NW_012147941.1:1902324-2025464 GCF_000956105.1 Propithecus coquereli
TTTGCTCTGACTCTTAGTCAGCTGCTGGCGGCTTGGCTGTTAGTGACAGATGTGTGTGTAACACTTTTTCAGGAATGAATTCTTGTTACAGCTGGCAGAATAGAATAGTTGATATGGAATTGCATGGCAGTTTGCTCCATAATTCTACTCCCTGTTGCTCAGATGTAGTTGTGATTGCTAGGTCTCTCCCCTCACTTAAGTTGGTGTATTAACAGTCACGTCTGGACTGCTGCTTCTGCCTGCTCCATGACCACACGGTGTGTTTGTATATTGCCCCGAGCTGTCAGCAAAACATTTTGCTGAATTTTCTTTTTTGTTGTTGCTCTACAACCTTCTTTTCCCTGGCCTTTCTCAGTTGTGTAAAGTCAGTTTCTTTTTTGGCCTTTCCATCCCAGAGAGGGAGCAGTTACTACAGAGAGAAGCTTGAAAATAAGAAGTGAGGCATCACAGAGATTAAAACGAATGGTTAGGCAGCTGGCCAGTTAAAATGAGACTTACTCAGTGCCTGATGTGCAATTCACCTCTGGTTACCTCCTTCCCCCCTCCCATTTTCAAACCTGCCACTGTAGCTAATCCACCAGTGAGTACTCCAGAGCCTTGTCCAAAGGGAGTTTAATCTAGTACAGTACTCTTTGCTACTCGTAAGAGCCAAGAAAGAAAGATTACAGCCTAGCACCATCCTCTCCATCCCGCAGTAGGGTAGTAAAATGAGATTAGACCCTTCCATAAAAACCAACTGTGTGTTCCCATATGGCATTGGACTTTTGACTTTCCATTTGTCTGGTAGTCTAGAACACATGCCCAGCTTTGGCTTCCTCCCAGGTACTTGGAGAGGAATGCATTTTGTATCTATCCTCTTATCTCAAATTTTTGGGCACCGCCAACTGGAGATCATTCTCTTCTGTTATTGACTATAAATAAAAAAGGAAGCATTTAAATATGAAGAGTACTTTATTGGGGTTTGTGTGAGTAATTGACATATTTCTAGTAATCTTGTGAACTAATTGTTGAGGTTTGATAATTTATATGTGGATATTTGTTTTTTCAGAGCAGTTCAGTTGTTTCATGTTAAACTCCTGTGTGAATTTCATGCTCGATTGATGATATGATTGAAAGAAATCTGGTACCTATAAATGTTAAGGGTAAGAATTTTCTATTAATGAGTAAAATTATTCACAATCTCTATTCAATCAAAGTAAAAGTAAGCCCATTTAGATGGGTAATTTGAAGTATTTCAAACCATGTCATTTTGATGATATGGGTTTTGCTAGAAATTGGCATTAGATTGGGAAAATAAAATGAACTTTGTAATTGAAAGTCATCAATCACAACATTGTAGATCCTGCGTAATATAAGTGGATCCATAACAGGGAATTGGGCCAAGATGGAGATACAAGAAATACTTTATGCAGATAAATCTTCAGACCTCAGAATACTGTGTAAACAAAATCTCAGTTTTATGTAGCATCTCTCAAGGATTTTTTAGTGTAGCTCACAGCTGGACTAGAGAGGGATGAATTGAAATTTTATCCCCAATTGCCAGTCATCATTAGACTAAGAACTAGAATCCAGGTTTCCAACTCACAGTTTAAATATAATTTCTTTTGGACAACCAGATGGATCCTACTAAAAAGAGAGCCTAATTTTGGCCAGTTAGAAGGCAGTTTTCTAAAGAAAAGTTGATACTAGAAGAAACCAATTTTGAAGATAAAAGTGATCCCCCCATTTTTAGTTTTAAGAACAAAGCTATGATTAGAACCTAAAGAGTAATAAAAGTAAGAACAAAAGGTGGTATTGTCCCCAAAAGACAGTAGAAAGTTATGGAATTATCAGATGTGAATGGTCCTTGATAGATGTATATTGTGCTCAAGGAGTAAGATATTGGAGTTTAGAAGTCCAGCTTTCCTGGGCTACTTACTGTCTCTCAAAGCCAAATCAAAACAAGAAGAACCTTACATTGATTGAATGTAGGCCCAGAGTTGGTGTTATTCCTTTATGAAATTGGAAATTTCTCCTGGTTTTAGATCACAAGTAAGCTGTTTTTCTTGGTTCTCACAGTCAGATATTTTCTCTCTCTAACCCAGGAGTTCCATTTCTGTCTTGCATGCTCATTTGGACATTGTTTTAGTGACCTAAACACATTTGTCAGTAATTCCTTGTGTTTGGAGACAGTCTGGTTATATTTGTCAGTTCAGCCCCACCCTGTATTTCAACAGGAAGTGGGTGGGTGCTAAGCCTATAATGAAGCATTCCTTCTTGTAGTTTCTGCATTATAGTGAGGACTGCTATATGCAACAGTAAATTCATACTTTAAACATTTTAGTATACAGACTTAGATTACAGCACAACCATATATTGTCTGTCATTTTGAAGTCAAATGATTAATCAACTTTTCAACTGAAATTTTTGAACCCTGTTGAATGCATATTATTTGACATAAAGAAATTTATCTCTTGAAAGAGGAAACTATAAAGTAAACCTGTTCTCATATGCCCTCATCCAATGCGCTGTTAACTATAGAACAGTGGGAAATGCTGAAGTGAAAGCAGAAGTCCTAATTGGCACACATGCAACATCCCCACATGTTCCATCCCCTGCTACTGCTGATCAGCGTTTTGGGGGGATGTTTCAAAGAGGAACTGCCTTGAGAAGCATTTCTGTTGTGATGGTTATTGCTCAGATATACTTGCTTTTTGGATGTGACCATAGAAATCTGCAGGTGTTATCAGTAACCTTGGTTCTAAATGCAGCATTGTTTGTTTGTTTATCATAAACAACTAGTAATGAACATCATCTCCAGAATGAGCAGTCATCTGTCTTCTGTCCTGGTAATAACAGGAATTCAGAGTGTGGGGTACAGATGAGTGCCTCCTTCTTCTTCCCTCTCACATGCAGCCCTCCCTTATTACCTTCCTCCCACCCAGCCTCAGCCCACCCACCACAGGCTGTTGGGAGCAGAGTTGTGGGAGTTCAGAAAGTAGAGTGGATGTCACAGTCTCTTTTTGACATTACACTGACCAAATATGATATGTAAATAACTTCAACTATATAGACTTGAAGAATCTCACTGAGGGAAACTCAAAGAGCCACAACCAGTTTTCATTTCAAAGCATGAATCCCATCATGGCACTGACAGTCCAGGCTTATCAGTATACTGCCAGGCCATGGCTAAGAAGGGATGCTTGAAGTCTTTTATTTGTTATCAGATACATTCTCCAATCCCTTAGGCTGAAACTAGCTAGGGGTAAAGATGGGGATTGAGGATGGGTATGGCCTAGATGTCTGGAACTGGTCCAAAAGCCAATTTTTCCTTTGACTTCTTTGGGTAGCCAACTCCCAGATCAATCTGGGAGCCTCTTAGGGAGTATAAATAACTTAACCCTAGGGCTGTGTCTGAAACTTCTTGGGCCATTCTAGATTCCACCTGTCCTGGTAACTAGATGAACATAGACCTGGAGAAGGGGCTTGTTTGATTCATGGCCATTATCCACCCCTCTCTACAGTCCCTAAACTTGCCTCTGATCTTGTGTTCAGATGCAAGTTGATGTTGGCTGAGTGAGGAGGTTATGGCAGCTTGGGTAGAAACAAATCCAGAAATTTTAGTGCTGTGAATTGTCTTAAAGATCATTTAGCTTTGTCCCTTTATTTTGTAGAACAGGAGCCTGAAGCCCAGAGTGAGAATTATAGCATCTTTGATATAGAAGGCATTGTAGAGGTCATCCAGTCTGACCTTCCAACACCTTACACTCTAGGAATTTCTCCCCCAACATGCCTGATTAGCTGATCATCCAGAGGATGGGGGCTGGGGGAACTCATGACCTTATCTAAAGAGAACCCATTCTACTATAGGACAGTTCCAATTAAAAGGAACTAGATAAATTGAAATCTGCTTCCCTGTAACTTTTATCTTCTCAGCGATTCTAATTTAATTCTTCTATGTAACATCCCCTAGGGTAAGGCCTCAAATCCCCAAATTAGCAAATACCACTATAGCATATAATTTCCCTGATCAAGTAAAGGATGACTGAAAGAGACCTTCACTGATCCATAAAGACAGAGCACTCCACTCTTTCATGTATTTAGAATTTTTTTTTTCCTTGAGGCAAAGTCTTACTCTGTTGCCTAGGCTAGAGTGCAGTGGCATCATCATAGCTCACTGCAACCTCAAACTTCTGGGCTCAAGCAGTCCTCCTGGCTCAGCCTCCCGGGTAGCTAGGACTACAGGTGCATACCACCCTACCTGGCTAATTTTTGTGTGTTTTGTAGAGACAGGGTCTTGCTATGTTGCTCAGGTTGGTCTTGAACTCCTAGCTTCAAGCGATCCTCCTGCCTTGGCCTCCTAGAATTTCTTTTTCTACCTCAGAACCACTACTTCATTGGTTTTCTTCACTTTCTTTCATTTCTGTCACTGGCATTAGCATTTAGCTCTTTTCGTGACATTATTAAGTAAAGAAACATACATTTTATCACTTTGTGAGTATAATTGTGCAAAAGTATAAGGAGAGAGCAGCAGGTCTGAAGGCCTAGACTCACCCTTACAGCCTGTCTGTGGTTTCTCAGTTCATATCTGTCAGCTGTGGTGTGGTAACCTCTCCCTGCTCTCTCCTTCTCAGCCTGGGAAGAGTTTCCCAATTGGTCTTTTTACCTCCAGCCTTTTCCTGCCCAAATAAAACTTCTGTGCTTATGTTAGAATGATTTGTATAAATTGCAAATGTGACCCTGTACTTCCTTAATTCAGTGGTTCCTGAATACTCAGTGCTCCACAAGTTTTCCAGTAAAGTGCTCCTGATGATAGAGAAGCCTTTCTCAACTAGAGTTCCATGGAAGAATTAAACCCAAATGCCATTAGGCATCCAATGTAAATAATGTATTAACTTTTCTCCAGTGCATCTAAAATGGTGCTGGTTATTTACAGTCTTCAGGAGAATTGAGAAAACGGTCTCTCTGATCATTTTCTTTATTCTGTGGTTCAGATGAGGAACCCAATTATGAGAGACTGGAGAAGAGAGATAGCGTATGTTGTTCAGGAGGTCTAGGAGCATAGCTGAGAGCAAGCTCCAGGAAAAACCCACCAAATTTTATTGAAACTTAGAGTTTCATCTTTAAATTTTACGTGAATATTGCATTCTGTTGCATAATATGTCCATGGTTAAAAGTGTTTTTAAATATTTATCAATGAATAGAATTGATTCTATAGGAAGATTTGCCCAGGATCAGTAGAACTACAAATAACTATCTGTATTTTAGCCTGGTAGTGGGCATTTTATATACGTTATATTATTTATTGTCTCTAGGAAAATTGCCCAAGATCACATGTTAGTAAGGTATCAGAGTCGGGGGTTCTAACCCAAGTATGTCTCAACCCCAAAGCCCATGCATTTTCTACACCTTGCAGTTAAATTGAGAGGGTTAAGAGCTTGGAAGTCTTTTTGCCCGTTTCTAAGTTTATCTTCACCAGAATGTAGGATTTTTTTTTCTTTGTCAAGTTACTATTGTGGTTCGAATCATGCGTAATTCCATACATCTTGTGCAGAAGATAACCAACTCTTGATTATCTAAAGGAAAGATGAACAATGGTGGCAAGTGAGTCCATATAACAGGAAATCTTGTCTCTTTTTAGAGGCTTTGAAACAAATTAAATGGCTTTTTAAAAAATAGCAGGTATACTTTTCTAGTTGTTTTGCCTTAATGGATATTGACATATTATTATTTCTTGAAAACTCTCTAGCTATTATGGGAGCTGACTTTTTTAGCAATTTATAGGAGCTGCCTTTTAAATTTTTTATTTATTTTTATTTATTTTATTTTTTTTTTTGAAACAGAGTCTCACTCTGTTGGCTGGGCTAGAGTGCCGTGACATCAGCCTAGCTCACAGCAACCTCAAACTCCTGGGCTCAAGTAATCCTCCTGCCTCAGCCTCCTGAGTAGTTGGGACTACAGGCACTTGCCACCATGCCCGGCTAATTTTTTCCATATATTTTTAGTTGTCCAGCTAATTTCTTTCTATTTTTTGTAGAGACGGGGTCTCGCTCTTGCTCAGGCTGGTCTCCAACTCCTGAGCTCAAACAATTGCCCGCCTTGGCCTCACAGAGTGCTAGGATTACAGGCGTGAGCCACTGCGCCTGGCCTGGAGCTGACTTTTTTAGAAAGAGGAAGCCACCTTGCTTTTGAAAACTTGGTTCCAGGTAAACCCCACCAAGATGACATAGAATTAACTCCATTTGTGTCTGCTTACCCAAAGCATTTGGAAAAGCATAAATGCTAAAGTACCAAAGTGTTAGAATTTGCCCCCCAACCCCAATCTGACATTTCCTAGCCATCTGGAATCTATAGAGGGAAAGCCTGGAATGCCCTGTCCGTGGTCAAATTCAACACAGAATTTCAAGGTAGTCTGGCTCTTTTAGCTCCTCTGAAAAGCTGGAACAAGTACTCAAATGATTGCTAATGGAGGGAGCCACAGTGGCTGTTTCCAGTCATTCCTGCCTGTATCCCAAATATCTGGTTCTTCCAGAAAGTTTGAAATTTGGGAATCTAAGGGCATCTAAAGGATGGCATACGGAGCTCTGCAAGATTCTTTTATTTGTAACCTCCTGCCTCCTTTCTTGTTCTAAACTCTTTTCACTGTGTTACTGAAGATTGTATCTTAGTGCCTGATACCCTTTACATTAAGGAAAAGTTAAACTGGAAAGTCCAGAGTTTGGATTAGAAAACCTGTTGAGTCAAAGGGGGAACTTTGCAGAGGAATGGAATGGAAATCATTTCCTTAGACAGTAGACAAGTATTCAGGAAACACCTCTGCACCCCAAAGATAGGCACAGCTGCCACACAGTGACTATTAAGAGGAGGTTCAAAGTTATAAGCAAACAGCTGATTCTCTTGGTTCTTGGGCTGTTGCTGTTGGTGACAGGAAATCTTGTTCCCCAAGCTGCTGGCTTCCTGTTTTATTTTTACTTGTAGCAGATCAAAATGTCCATAACAAGGAGCAGTCTGTTCCAAAGGGTTCTACTCCCCCTTTGAGGCTGAAGGTTTTTTTTTTTTCCTTTTGGTCAGACAATATGTTGGTTTGCTTTTAAGATCTATGATGTTTAGTTTGATTTAAGCATTTTATATTGACAATCAACTTTTGGTGATGAGCTGATGTTTTAAGCTTTGATGTAAGTAAACTTCTATTTTGCTTTTTTTAAAAGAGGAGTTTATAATATTGGGGGCTTGGATATGTTACCTTTATGCTTTATCTTTTCATTTGACGTGAATTTGCCGTTTTCCCTAGCATGAGAACCATTAGGCCACTTTAGATTTCTTTAGTTTTACAAGATACGGAATAAAGACCATCCCAGTGTGCCTGAACTGTAATCATATCCGTTTTGTGGAGATTAAAACCTCCTCCTATCCTTGTAAAGCTAGAAATTTGGTAATCTAAATCTAAAACAATAGCTCAGTGTGAATCTGAAATGCTGGGGGATTTCCTTGGGAAAGGGGCTCAGCTGACTAGATAAAAACTGGATAAGAAACAGTATCTGGGCTGGGCACGGTGGCTCACACCTGTAATCCTAGCACTCTGGGAGGCCGAGGCAGGAGGATTGCTTGAGCCCAGGAGTTCGAGACCAGCCTGAGCAAGAGCAAGACCCTGTCTCTACTAAAAACAGAAAGGTCTCTACTAAAAATAAAAAAATTAGCTGGGTGTCATAGCGCACACCTGTAGTCCCAGCTACTCAGGAAGTTGAGGCAGGAGGATCGCTTGAACCCAGGGGTTTGAGGTTGCAGTGATCTATAATGACACCATTGCACTCTACCCCCGGGTGACAGAGTAAGACTCTGTCTCAAAAAAAAAAAAAAAAAAAAAAAACCACAACATTATCTGGAACGTTTCCGGATCTGCTCCAGACACTTCCTGCTGTCTCTAGAGCCTTTTAGCTCAGGTGTATTGAACCAGATGGGAGATAGAAAGGGAGATGGGTGGTAGAAGAGAAAGGACGGAAGAATCCTATAGCACAGTTTACTCAGCGTGTTTTGACATATTGAACACATAAAATTTTTCTTTTTTTTGAGACAGTCTCACTCCGTTGCCCGGGCTAGAGTGCCGTGGCATCAGCCTAGCTCACAGCAACCTCAAACTCCTGGGCTCAAGCAATCCTACTGCCTCAGCCTCCCAAGTAGCTGGGACTACAGGCATGCCCCACCATGCCCGGCTAATTTTTTCTATATATTTTTAGCTGTCCAAGTAATTTCTTTCTATTTTTAGTAGAGACGGGGTCTCGCTCTTGCTCAGGCTGGTCTCGAACTCCTGAGCTGAAACGATCCACCCACCTCAGCCTCCCAGGGTGCTAGGATTACAGGCGTGAGCCACTGCGCCCGGCCAAAATTTTTCTTTATATTCTTTTATTCTGTCAATTTACAGACTAACCTTAGTAGATAGTGGCATTAGTATTTAGTTATACATTAACAATCATCCACCAAGGAAGAACTGGCAAAGTTATGTCCTGATTTAGATCAGTGAAGTCACTATTGGCATCTTGATTTCATTGTGGAGATTATTAGATGACAGAAGCTCTTTTTTGATCCTTATAATTGATGGCCTAGAAGATGATCTGTCCTGGTAACGGACACCCCAAGGATAGGATCTATACTATCTAATGCCTGCTGAGTAGGCTGTGTTCTAACCATGCCTTTTTGCCTCTGGGGACTCTTGGTTGGAGCAGTAGTTGTCACTTTAAGAGTTTTTTGCTGCCTGTGTACCTCAGCCAGCAGTTGCCAATTCAGAATTTCTAAACTTATATAGCAAGTCTTCTAATAACAAACCTTAAGAAGGGTGGGGGGAGGACTTAAAAATGAAAAAAAAAAGATAAGAGGAGTGAAGATTTTTTAAAAACTGTTTTTTAGATCAGAGCAAGACTCAAAAAAAAAAAAAAAAAAGACTCACACAGCCCTAGTGTGCCTGGAATTTGTGGTTGAGTAATACTTTCCTGTTATTTCTTTTTTAGGTTGTTTTTCATCATTCAGAACATTGCCTGAAGCAGGTCCACCATGCCGTTAGTAACGAGGAACATCGAGCCAAGGCACCTGTGCCGTCAGACGTTGCCTAGTGTTAGAAGCGAGCTGGAATGCGTGACCAACATCTCCCTGGCAAATGTCATCCGACAGCTGGGCAGCCTGAGTGAGTGCCTCCGAGAGCCTGTGCTTTGCCCTCAGGGGTCGTTAGTGCTCTTTATTTAGTTTCCTTTTCCTCCGTGTTCCTGTTTCTCCCCCATCTGCCTTCCCTAGGTAATGCAAAAATGTATCCCTCCCCAAAGAGAGGCTCCTTTTTGGTGTAGATTCTTCCCCTCAACCTTCTTTATCTGCCACCACCCTCTAGGTTCCCTCCCCCTCCCCCTCCACCTGCTTCAAAAGAAATCTGTGGGAAGGGTGGCAGGAAGGGCTGCAGCAAAAACTGCAGATGGAATGACAGAGCAAAATTCTCTCTGTAAAGTGGGAGGTTCACAGAGCAGTATCTTGGGTTGGGGAATGTGCCTGTAATTACATGAGCTGTTCGATGTAGCTTGACTTTCTTGAAGCCTCAAATGTGCCAGTAGTCTTTATCTACCCAAGGCCCCCCCAACCCTTTTCTTCCCAAAGAGGAGTAAAGCAAACATGCACTCAGAGAGATTCTGGCTGACTTGTCCACCCTGGTACACATTTAATTGTGCTGCAAGCCCCCAGGTCCAAGTTCAGAGTACAAATTACTTCTGCAGTCTCTGGGGTATTAGGAGTTTTGCAAGCTGTGTGAACACACAGTGACACAAATAGTAGCTGGAGCCATTCTTCTCTAGGAGGAAGGTGGGGGTTAGCCCAGTCTGTTTTGGAGCTGAGAGAAAGCCAGCTCGACTATATATATTTTTTTAATTGGCAAGAATGAATGAGACTGCCTTGGGTGGGGTACATGCATGTGGTTTGGATTTCATTCTGAATCAAGCTGACTTTGTTTGCTTGAAGCTGAGGTATGGGAAGGGCAGATGCTTGGATTGGCTCTGCATTTGTCTAGTGCCACTCCAGCTCCCCTAAGAACCTCCGTCAAAATGCCATTTTAGTGATCTTCTTAGCAAAGGCATCTTGGTGTGAATTATTTCAGACACTTGCCCCTCCTGTCGCATCACTGCCCTTAGTGAAGGCAATGGAATATCAAGAAAGCCTGCATTCCCCCAGATAGTAATAGGCCCAGCCTTTAAAATAGGATCCTGAGGAGACAGAGCTCTGTGACCAGGTGATGTATGGAGTCTGAGATTCCTAAGCCTTCACCTAGCTCAGGGACCATCTCGGTTGATCCAGGGCTTAGGAAAACCTGGATGGGGCATTGCAAAGAAATGAAACCCTGCCAGTGCCTGTCTTATACAAAGGAACGTTGACAGTAGCGCAATAGCAGTACAGCTGACAAGCAAGCATATGAAGGCTGCAGAGAGCCTCACTGCTTCTTAAAAGCATTATTTCTGCTTCTGTCTCCCTGAGAAGGCCAAATGGGTGGAAGTCAATCACACACTGTTCCTTCTCCATAGGACAAGGACCATCTAGCTAATGATGCTTCTTATTCTCACTCAGCAGAAGTTGCACTCTCTCACAGGTGTTTTTCCAGGGTGGTGTTGATGGATGCCATTGCTCACTCTGGCACTTGTGATCAGACCACTCCTTGAGGAAGCCAGTCTGAGGGCCAGGGTCGGTTTGTGCCTAAGGAAACAAGATTTCCTTACATTGTGGGGCTAACTGACCCTTTATCCATCCAATAAAAATGTATTAAACATATTTTGTATGCCAGATACTGAGGGGATACAGTGGTGATAAGAAATGGTCTCTGCCTTCCAGGAGCTCATAATCTACCAAGGAAGACAGAAATAAATAATTGTTAAGGGGAGAATGGGGAGAGAGTAAGAAGGGTAGTCACATTTGTTGATTGCCTACTTTATGCCAGGTTTTGATAGGAGCTTGGCATATATTATTGCTTTTTATCTTTTTCAATAATCCTATGAGGGTAGGTGGTGGTATTCCCATTCTTCAGCTGAAGAAGTGAAGGCTCAGAAAAGTAAGGTAACTTGCCTAAAGAGATACAGCCAGTGTTTAAACTGAGACTTCTTAAGAATTTCTCAGCTCTGTCCCTTACTTTCTGTTTCTGCCATTAGTGCCTTGGTTCAGACCTTCATTAATTTTCGCCAAAACTGCTGAGCACCATGGCTTGTGAGCCCGTTGTGCCAGCTACTTGGGAGGCTGAGGTGGGAGGATCGCTTGAGCCCAGGAGTTTGAGGCTGCAGTGAGCTATGATCATGCCACTGCACTCTAGCCTGGGCGACAGAGTGAGACCCCATCTTTTGAGGGGAAAAAAGAAAAAACAACAAAACTTTCACCTGAACTATTTTGTCCAAGCCTCCCCCTGGCCTCCTTTGTCTGATCCAGCCCCCTTAGGTTTATCCGCTATACTCCTCCCAGAGTGATCTGCCTGAACAACAGATCTCACGGTTTACTTTTATAATTATGAATTTTTGAGTTTTTAAATCTTATAGTTTAACAAGTATTTTTACAGTAAAAGTGTAAATCTTAACTATTTCTCTTCCCTGTTCTTCACTGTGGAATTGTCTAAGGTCTTTGGCCTAGCTCTCTAAGACCTGCCTTGCATTCCAGCCTCATTTTCTGCAATCTGTCTTCTCTTGTTTTACAGTCTTTTTAAAAGATTCTTTTAAAATGGAAAAGGGAAAAAAGGAAGGGAAGAAAGAATGAATTATCACCCACTAGTAGTTCTCCTGAGACAGACAGTGCTCTTTCACACTTCCATGCAGTACTCTTCTGTCCCCCCTGGCTGGACAGCCCTTGCCATCCTTGTCTGCCTGGCCGGCTGTAGCTGATCTTTCAAGGCCCGGCTCGGGGATCTCTTCTTCCAGATTGGGCTAAGTGCTCCTCTGAGCTCCCGTTACATGCCTATATTATTACTTATCACATTATATTGCAAATTACCTATGTCTCTTTTACTAAATTAAAAATTCTTTGAAGGCAGAAATCGTGTGTTGTTTGTCCTTGAACCCCAGCGCCTACCTTATATAGTACCTGTCACCCAGTAGAAGCTCAGTAAATGTTTGTTGAATGATTCATTCTCCACCATTCCATGCTGTTAGTGCAGAGACTATAGGGGAGGAAGGAACACTTTCTGTAGGGAGTAGGGGCACAGGTGGGGATAGGGAAGGTCAAGGAAAGCTTTATAGAAGAGGTTACATTTGAACCAGGCCTTGAAAGATGACTAGGATTTCATCTAGCAGAAAGGGGCTCAGGGAAGGGCGTATTATATGTGCTTCAGGCTCATGACCTTGGCCTCATGTACGTTGTACTCTAGGCAGAACTGCTCAGCCTAGTAGTGAAAGTCTGATTACTGAACGGATAAAGCGTAAAAAACTAAAAATTCTACAGCCATGGATCGCTCTGTGACAGCACATCCAGAATTCTTATTTTCCCTCAGTACAGTGAGATTGGCATTTCACGTATTAGGTTGCCATATCTTAGGAAATACAGGCACAACCAGCCAGCCAGCACTTTTGATCAGTATTGTGGCCACCTAGGAGAATGGAACTCCCACTTGGGTCATTAGGAGATCATGCTATGATAACTGAGTTTCTAACTGACCGTAGTGGGAGTGAGGGGGCGGGGCATGCCATTGGGGGGCTCCAAGACTCCCACTCAGACTTCAACAAGAACAGCTTCACATTTTTAAAAATCAGTTTTACCTGTTCTGCTTCCACATAACATTTCATTTGAAGAGTTCTGCTAAGGGAGGCTGCTTCTGGAATATTTTGCAAAATGTGATATCTATTGTGAATGTCCTGACGGGTATTAGGTCTGCCTTGGTAATCTGAATGAGCGAAATTTAACTCTGAACAAGGTGTTTTGGTTGTCTTCCATGTAAGTATCACACTTCTGTTTTCAGAGGTTGGAGTAATTTTTAGCACTTGAAGAATAGGGACTATCAAATAACTGATTGTAATGATATTTAAATTTTTCCTCTAAGCTTAAAACTTAGAGTATTTAGATATTCACACTCTTAAAAGTCATCTAATGTTGAGCAATATAAGGAAAAATCTCATTGTAACAACTTATATTTTTAGTTCATTTAATCCTTATGGTAGGTAACTTGGTAAGGTAGATATAGTTATCCCCGTTTTATAGATGAGGAAACTAAGCTGAGAAATTGTGACTCACTGCAGAGTAGACAGGTATAAAAAGAAAGAGCTGAGACTTAAATCTAGATTTTCTGATTTGAAGTTCACTGCTCCTTCTGTGTAGCTCTAGGTCTGCCTAGGGCCTGAGGTGGTGTGACCAGGGGAAGCCTTCGTACCACCTCGCTTCCTCTTTTTTTTTTTTTTTTTTTTTTGAGACAGAGTCTGGCTCTGTTGCCCTGGCTAGAGTGCTGTGGCATCAGCCTAGCTCACAGCAACCTCAAACTCCTGGGTTCAAGCCATCCTCCTGCCTCAGCCTCCCAAGTAGCTGGGACTACAGGCATGCGCCACCATGCCCAGCTAATTTTTTTTATATATATATTTTTAGTTGTCCAGATAATTTCTTTCTATTTTTTTTTTTTTAGTAGAGACAGGGTCTCACTCTTGCTCAGGCTGGTCTCGAACTCCTGACCTTGAGCGATCCACCTGCCTCGGCCTCCCCGAGTGCTAGGATTACAGGCGTGAGCCACCGCACCCGGCCACCTCGCTTCCTCTTTAAAATAGAGATCTCATTGTTACCGGTACTGCCACTGTCACTGCCCCCTTTGCTATGGAGCAGGAAATTCTGGGTACTCTTTTGGTGACCTAAGGGTAAGTTGATTTGGAATTTTCTTTTCCTCTAGAGCAGCTGGGTGGTTAACAGATATTTTTGAGCTTGGTTTATTTTCCACACAAATGTTGCATATTTCTCTGCTTTAGCCTTCGAAACACAATTTTCCATTACCTAGATGACCATGATACATAAGTTTTTAGAGGACCTTAGCCATATTGTAGACAAGAATCAAATAGGATCCCCAACCTGCAGAGTAGGAATGCAGCTCATTAGCTGATTTGAGTCCTTTGAGCTCAGGAGCTTCCCATAGTTGTTTAGATTACAAAACCATTCAGTATGCAAGGACTTGCTCCTTCCTTGATTAGAAACTCCTTATTGACTTAAATTTACCAGCAATTCAAAATCCACAGTTGATTGGTCTTCTCCTTACTCTCCAGGTTATATTGGGAAGGTGAGCTGCAGTTCACCCTGAAGGTGCAGTTTTGGCCTTTCAGACTAATTTTTTTCCCTCAGATATGGACCAAGCATAAATGTAGTTTAGAAGCTAAAAATTAGAGCCTATTTTAAATAGTTCCTTTAAAAAATTATCTTTTAATTGGGCACAGTCGCTTATGCCTGCCTTCACCTTGCAAGTAGGAAACTCAGATGGTATTTTTATTCATACGTACCACTTTTCATTCCTAGTAAGAATGTGCCCTGTGGCTTGGAATGACAATATGGAGGTAGTGTCAAATTGCTGTTATGTTTCTTTGGCTGCAAATTCTCCTTGCATTCCAGGGTTGAAAGTACAGAACTTTTTTCTTTCTTTTTTTTTTTTCTAAAAAACAAGACATTGTGGAAAGAGACCACTGGTGCGTTGTTTTTCAGGGAAGGCTTGGAAGTTTCAGCTTTTGTTTCCTAAGATGTAGATTTGAAGGATTATAACCTAGAGCAAAGACTTAGAAAGTCATAGGTTATAAAACGTAAGTTAACCTTTTTACCCTTAGAAAAAGTTATGTGTCTCTGCTGTGGGTTGTTGATAAGTTCAAGGCCCCTCAAAGATACTACAACTCATCTTGGTTGTTCAGTGTACTTTTGAGGCTCCATTGAAGAAGTAATTTCTTATTTTTCATGTTAATTATAGATACCTAGAAGGTCCTCTTAACTCCCAATCTGTTTTCCAGAACCATTTTACAAGGTGCTTTTACAGAACAGCAAGAGGCTAAGGGATATAGGCAAATGTGTAGACTTATTGTCTACTCTTCCAGGATTAATTTTTTGCATTACCCCTTTTGATTTATTTATTTAGCCTGTTTTGAAGTTCATGATTGTTTAGAGTTTGCCAAGAAGGCTCTGTGAGTTATAGAATATATGCAGACTGCCCTAGCTATGGAGGGATGGGGAGGGTATGTCTCTATCTCCAAGAGCAAGCACCTGCATATAGTTCAGACCATCTTAGGGTCTGTGTGTGTGTGTGGGTGGGTGTGTTTTTGGGGTGGGGAATATGATCTTTAGTAGCCAGTTTTTCTGACCATTTAAGTTACTTCTGTGTAGTAGTGACTTGGTTTCTTTGCTCTTTCCAGGTAAATATGCAGAGGACATTTTTGGAGAGCTCTTTACTCAGGCAAATACCTTTGCCTCTCGGGTAAGCTCCCTTGCTAAGAGGGTTGACCGACTACAAGTTAAAGTCACTCAGTTGGATCCCAAGGAAGAAGAGGGTAAGAAAGCTGAGCTCAGCATTTGCAGGCTCTGCTGAGCAGTTTCTTAGAATTTTTTCCCCTGAGTGAAAAGTAAAAAGTAAGGGGAGAAATCACAGAGACCTGTGGAATTCTGCTTTGAAATGACACAAGCCTGGGTGGTGTAAAGAAACCTTTTTAGCTCTACCACACCCTCATACACTTCCTTTCTCCCATTCCCCCAATTCCCTTGTTCTCAGATTTCCCCTCCTTCGATCGTATTTTGCTACCATAAAAGTACTTGGAAGATTCATTCCTCCTAGGGAGAGGCCTGCTAGATCTGGCCACATAGTAAACCTTTGTGTTGCCTCATTTTGTTCAGTCGTGAAATGGCTGGGCTGCTGACAGCCTTGTGGGGCTTCCCCAGAGGGGGAGGGAAAAAAAACCTGGCTGCAGACAGCCTCAGCCAAGAAATGCAGCAGCTGAGGCCTCTCTGACTAGTGTGACTCAGTGTTTGCTCAAATAGCCTGTCGTCCATTTTCTAACGCCTTCCATCTTCTCTCAGTGTCACTACAAGGAATCAACACCCGGAAGGCCTTCAGAAGCTCTACCATTCAAGACCAGAAGCTTTTTGACAGAAACTCCCTCCCAGTGCCTGTCTTAGAAACATATAATACCTGTGATACTCCTCCCCCTCTCAACAATCTTACCCGTTACAGGTAATGGCTGGCTAGCTCCTCCTTTTTGAGCTTATGGTTAACAACACTGGGTTGTCTTTTTATCTGAAGAGTTGTTTACATCAGAGGATTGTATCAAAAAGCTCACTACCTACCCCAGAGTTGTTTGTGGCACAAGCTAAAGTTTACCCTATAAATAATTGTCACTTATTGTTTGGTTTCTGAAATTCATAGTGAATATAAGATATATTTTAAGTTTGCTGTAACATTGCATGCTACAGAGTTTAATTTGGTATAAGCCAGGTCCATCTTGGATTTCATCCAAGGAATTTAGTTATTATAGAACCAAAAGGACTTTGTTACAAGGCGGTCCTACAGCATAGATCCCAGGGGCAACATTCTAGCAAGGCTCCCACTTACTTGGAAACCACTAGATTACCAGATGTTGGGGCGTGTTACTGGGGCCAGCCTCATGGACTGGCTGCTCTGAACCCAGAGAGGTCTTTCCAAAGCTTAAGGAGTATTTGCAGTTCTTCCAAATGAGCATCATTCACTTTGTTTAGAACATCCTTTCGACATTTTCTTCTGAAAGGACCTACCCTGCTACAGCTGGACTTGAAAAAGAAGGTAGCCTTATGGACAACTTAAAGCTTGTCTCCGCCACTGGTTTGGTAGTGTTGTCATCCTGCAAAAACCACTGAACAGGGGCAGAAAGCGAATGTTTATCTTGCTTACATCCATAAATATGTTTGGAACAGGTAAAAAGTAATTACAGATAGCTGGAGGCAGATGTCTTCTATCAGACATGGGTACACTGCGAGGTAGGGAGTGTGTGTGTGTGTGCACGTTCGTGCGCATACGCGCCCCTGTGAAATTCAAGGACGCCAGCCTGATTGAGGGATCTTGGAATAGGAGCTTGGTAGCTTCTCACACAGCTACAGAGAATGTGCATGGCATCTGTCCTTCATTGTTACTTTGTGAAATTGCATTCGCCCCTTGGCTTTCAAAGGGGCTAGCTAGCAGAGCAGGACAGACATTCGACTCTGTAGTCTCCATCATTGAGTCTAGTTAGGTTGGGCAGAGGGATTGTTGGGTAGGAAGGGGTCACACACCTGATACTATTGTAGGAGTATGATATAGGGTTTGTGTGGTAGAACAGGGTAAACAAATGATATTAAGAGAATTTTATTCTTCAGTTAATGATATTTTCCTTTTTAACATACAACCCCACAATTAGCATCTCCTCTCAATTATCTGGACCTGGCCTAACAGAAACAAGTGGTGGTGTATCTAACTCAGAACAAGATTTAATATAGAAATCATTAATATTTGATTTGGAAATGCTTTCTGTGTGTTGTGATAGGATTGGAGGGACAGGGAATAGAATTACCTTTCTAATTTGTTTTAGTTCAGAATAATGTTAAAATAAACGTTCACCCTAAGCTCATGCTTTCTGTGTGTCAGAGGGGCTTAGCCATGCCAAAGTGCAGGATTCGAATCAGGATCATTGAATTTGGCGGATAGCCGTTATATAGACACTCAGTAGCTCACTCTGTACTCCTGTCACAGCCAGTAAGTGTTGGTGATTAAACCTTGTGGTCCTGCCAGTCACGGTAGTTCACAGCTGTAATCGTAGCACTCTGGGAGGCTGAGGCAGGTGGATCGCTTGAGGTCAGGAGTTCGAGATCAGCAAGAGCAAGACCCATTCTCTACCAAAAATAGAAAAAATTAGCCAGGCATGGTGGCATGTGTCGTAGTTCCAAGTACTCAGGAGGCTGAGGCAGGAGGGTCACTTGAGCTTTGAGGTTGTAGTGAGCTATGATGCCACCACTGTACCCAGGGCAACTGAGACCCTGTCTCAAAAAAAAAAAAAACCAACCTTGTGGTCTAAAACAGGTGGCTTTCTATTCTCACTGCATCCCCCTTGTGGTGGTGGGGCAGATACTGAGCTAGCTAGAAGGTGGAATGCTGTGGTTATGTGTGTGTGCAGAGGAATAACAGCTGTACACGTACACATTTCATGTGTGTACACATGTACACATGCAAACCTGCACATGTGTGCACAAGTTTCAGGTGAGTGGGAGGCTACTAATGCTTCCCAGAGGGTCCTGGGGAATTGGTGGGGGAAAGGAAACCAGTGGCAGAAATCCCCTCTGATGTGCCAGGATATCCGGATATCCTCAGGGAGATGTCTGTGGCCATGCAGATCATTAGAAATAATCAGGATCCCTGCTGCTATAGCCTGTTCTTGCCCTGACCATGCAAATTCCTCTGCTAGGAATTGAAAGTAAGACTGAGGTTCTTAAAAAGCCAGAGAGGTGCCGTTCAGGGGCATTGAAATGCTGGTACAGGAGAGGAAATATGCAATCGATTCAAATGACTTCTTGATTCCTTAGTGTAAAAACTGCTAACTGCTAGGTGTTTGGAATATTGGATTTGGTTGGGAGCTCATCTGTCTACTGACAGCTACTTGTCTTCATTTCTATCCCAGGGACGATGGAAAAGAGGCACTCAAATTCTACACAGACCCTTCATACTTCTTTGATCTTTGGAAGGAGAAGATGCTGCAGGACACCAAGGATATCATGAAAGAGAAGAGAAAGCATAGGGTGAGGGGAAAGGGGCCTCTGTTCTACACATCAGTAGGCACGGTTGTGGAGGGGGATAAAAAGGAAGCCCGTCTTATGTGAAGTAATCATTTTGAGTGGCTGCTTGCTTGGATACCAGGTGAAACTCTTAAAAAAAATGTGTCCACACCAAGCACAACCAAGATGAAAGTATAAATCACACCAAAAATGTGTTTGTTCCCCCCAGCGCCATTAACAATTGAGTATATTCAGGCTGAGTTTTAGAAATTGACTTTTTTATTCACCATTTATTTCTCTTGCAATTTGCACCTGACTCTGCTGGACGCTCAAGCTAGGCTAGTACCTTCCCCGCCAGTTTTGCAGCTCATTTCTCAAAGATCAGCACAAGTTTCTGCAGTGTTCGATTTGCAACTGGAGCAGTTTAACACCTTCTGGTTGGGCAGCTAGGGTGGGGGGATATGCATAGTTTTTTAGATTTTCCTCTCCCCTTAGACTCCTAGTGGTGTGTATGTGACCCACAAGTGCACCCTCACAATCCCATTAGCATGGCTGCCAGGAGGCCCAAGAGAGTGCCGGGGGCTAGTGCAGCTGCACAGGCCGAAAAATTCTTCATTGGTTTTTGTTTTGGTTTGGTTTTTTTATTAACCATTTCCCTATATCTGTCCCAGATATCTGCAGCTGTCATTACTTTTCATCTTCCTTGACTGACTTTTGTGGCAGAGCAAATAACAAATAGCTGTTTACTAACTTCCTAGCAATTAGAACAGTTCAAAAATGTGAGTGTTCCCTGAAGCTGAGCTCAAAGGGGAAAAAAACATGACTGAGTTACCCAAAGAGGTAGTGGGTTTCCCTCACTAAAGGTGTTTTGAGTGTGGGATTGAGCAAATGTTTCACCCAGGGGGCAGTTTGGATTAAATGGCCTCTAGGTCACTCCAAACCCAGTAATTTTGTAAATTCTGTAGCTATCATATGTTGTCTCGGCAAATCATCTCTTGGATTTACATCTATGGAGATGGATAGAATTTTAATGAAGAACTTTGGAAAATGTTTCACAAATGTTCTCTTCCTTTTCATTATAGAAAGAAAAGAAAGATAATCCAAATCGAGGCAATGTAAACCCACGTAAAATCAAGACCCGTAAGGAAGAGTGGGAGAAAATGAAGATGGGACAAGAATTTGTGGAGTCCAAAGAAAAGCTGGGGCCCTCTGGGTAGGTGATGCGTTTGTACTATCGGTAACATTCTTCGAAGGGGCTGGGGACCTGGGGACAACAGTCTGACTGCTCTGGCATGACACCTTTCACACCCCCTAAAGTGTGGCTGTGTGGCTTAGATCAATACCATTAGTAATCAGTTACTTTAAAATGTATTCATCTGGTGATTAAAATTTGCTAAATAAATCAGGAGACTCAGCAATTGAAATGAGGTGACCAGAGTCGTCTGGAAAAGAAAGCCCATGGCTGGCCCATGCCAGCCACGGCTCATGGTGCCCTTACTCTGCCAGACACTGATGTGTTTAAAGGCCTCAGAGGAAAGACTGGAAGGGGAAGAAAAGTGGTCTTGGGAGCCCTTTGCCTCCAGAGCATTGATGAGAAGGTTGTGCCTAAGAGCTGGGCATTCCACAGGAGTGGGGAGGCCAGGCAGGGAAGTTGTGCACATCACCAAAGCAACTTTTCAGGCAGCCTTTGTCAGTCTTGGGAGAGAGGCTAGCCAAGGGACTGAATGCAGACCTCAGAGACAGTGTGGGAAAGGTTGGTTGGCCAGTATTGAGGCTGTATATCTCTGTAGAGAAATAAGAGATGTCAGTCTGACCCCATTTCCCAATACCAAATCACACTGGAGGTTTAAAGGGGAAAAAATGGTTTTAAAGCTTGGTTTGATTCTTATCCTAGTGTCTGACCTGTGTGACATTCAAAGCCAAGTCACCATGACTGCTTGGCTTGAATGTCACCCTGGTTTTTCCTCTAAATACATTGCATCCTGCCTGTCAGAGAACCATGCCAGCCCATGCCGGGTGGCTAGGAATGATAAAAGGAAAGAGTTGAGTTGTTCTTGCTTTTAGGAATAACTCTACCATGAAAATCTTGACTTTTAAAAATCTTGACACATCTGACACTTCTTCATGGATTAAGAGATTTGTTTTAAAGAGTGATGAAGATGGTGAAAGTAAAAATGAACCTTTCTCTCTACTGGGAAATCAGCCTTGAGGGTACCTTCCTTACCTTCACCTCCCAATAAAAGGGGCCATTTTGTTCCCTGGTCCCATCCTGTTCAGACAGGCACTTGTCATAGGTTCAGTGACTCTGAGGCCAGAAGCTTGCATGTTCAGAATGCCAACAACTATCATGTGTGTCCTTTTTTGTGGAGTGGGGATAGTGAAGATGAGGATTTGCCTCCCATTTTCCTGTTGTCGAAGAGGTTTGCTAGGCTGCATGGCTAGTCTATCTGGACATGCTTGTTGGTGAGCTTGTAAAGACATGTGCGGAGCCTACAGGGCTCCAGGCCTTGGGGATTTTCCATAGCAGAGCATCCTTTGATTCAGTTAGTTCCCTCCAACTCTGTTCTCCCTGGGGTGTGTTTTAGATGAGTTCTTCAGAACCCAACAATGATGGAAAGAAGAGGGAGGTGGAGCAGAGCAGGCCAAATTTTGCTAGCTGATGCCTGGTGTACTTGTGCTTGTTGCTGGGTGTATTTGTTCTGGTTTGAAGTTTTGTTATTATTCACCCAGAACAAATTCATCCAAGGCCCCGTGCTCTGAGGGACAGGTTTCCGTGAGGCAACCCCTAGCACCCTACTTTAATCGTCAGCTCATTTTGTTTGATAAGAGACCTGGCAGAGAGGCCACGTTTACTACCACACAGCAACCTGCATTCATCCTTGGCTTGATTTTTGCAATCAAATGCCTCCTTGGCCTTCGAGCACTCCAGAGGCTTGCCGACCTCAAAATCAGTCTGTGCCAGTCACGTGTTTGCAGCTCACTAGCCTGTGGGGCTTGGCTTCACCCTTTGCCACAAGACAGACTTTGGGATTCAGATACAGCTGCACCTAATATTTGGGAGAGAATTTAACTGCTGGGTTTGACAAGACCAACACTGGGAAAGAAACAGCATGGTTTTAATAATCGAGGTTGAATCTCATTACTATAAACAGTTCAGGAGAAATATCTATATATTTGACCATAGAATATTTAATCCTAAAATAAAATTTCAGTATAACAGAAAGTATTTGGGGAATTTACTTATTTTATATCGCCCTAATAGTTTTTATAATCTTTATAGTATGTTTTAAGGAGAAAAGAGATTACCACTCAGGCTCTCAAAATGACAGCTTTTGGCACTGGGTTCACTGTCAGGTATCCACCCACCTTGGTGTACCAGAATGGCAGCATCGGCTCTGTGGAAAACGTGGATGCAGGCAGTTATCCACCACCACCACAGTCAGACTCCGCTTCTTCACCTTCTCCTGCCTTCTCTGAGGACAACTTGCCTCCCCCACCAGCAGAATTCAGGTAAATGGTGGTACCTCTTCCATCCACTCTTGGTGTTTATACACTCAAGAACAACATAAGAATTCAAATCTTGGTCAGGACCACAAAAATAACTTCAGGCAAGTCTGTCTACATAATGGAAATAATTAATATTTACCAAGTGTTTGCAAGGCATTATGCTAAACACTGTGTGTTACTTAGTCCCCAGAGGAGTCCTCTGTTATTATCTCTGTGCTATAGATGAGTGAACTATGAGGTACAGAGGGGTCAATGAACTTACCTAAGATCATGCAGCGAGTAAGAGGCAGAGCCATGATTGGTCATTTGGACTCCAGACTTGTATTCTCAACTACTTGCTATTCTGCCTAAACCTGAACAGGTAGAAGTCACCAACTTCTCTCTTGTTTTTTTACTTAGCTTTAACTCAGCATGAAATGAAGTGGTACAATCTACTGTCCGCGATATAATTAGCAGACACCTTGCCCAGTTATCTAGGAACCTAGCAGATAGTCACCTTCCTCTCTTGTTGCTACTGGTTCATTTCACTGCTGTATAGAATCTCCAGAATGAAACAAAGGGAAAGGGGGATGAAACTTCACATCTGTCCATTTTGATATCTGTCAGTATCTGTGGCAGACGTGTACCGAGGACGAGTTAGCCAGTAATGGCTGAAAAGAGGTCTGGGGATTGTTCGGATTGCACTCTTTTCTCACAGTTACTTTTGTCCTTTCTGATGCCTGACAAGTGAGAGCTTCGATAGGTGAACTTTCTCCTTGGACACTGTTTAATTAGAGACTAAATATGTTGAGGACGCCTCAGAGGGAGACCTAAAGCAATGATGTCCTCCCCTTCTCCCCTCATTCTTCTTGGCCCTTGAAACCACTAATCCCAAATCTCTTTCCACCTCCCCAGTCACTTCCTTGTTGCCCTGTCAGATGCAGCTAAGGCTTGAAGGTCTGTGGAAAATTCCAAGATGGATGCCTTCCTAAGGAGTAGCTATTAGTGCAGGACAGATACAAAGGCGGAAAAGAAAACCTTCAGCCTCACACATGGCCTGAGACCCTGCAGCTGCAGCCAAGCAAATCCGCTCCCAGGAGAGGTGTAGCCTTAATCCTCTTTCAAACCTGGGGCAGGAGTCTGGTGGCACATTCACTTCCCATCCCTGCAGACCCTCAGACTGACATCCGTTCTCTCTCTCATTTTCCCCACATGAGCACTGAAGATGCATTCACCTAAATCTGTATCGTACTCAGGTCTGGTCAGGTTGGTTTGGGTTTCCTGCCCTCACCAGACCTGGTGAATGTTAATAGCCTGAGAAACGGAGCACCGTGGGTGGATGGAGTTTGAATTTTTATTCTAATTCTTTCTTGCCTGCATTCTTAGCCCAGGCTCCAGGATTAAACTGAGAACCATCCATGGCCCATTCCTCTTAGAGGAGGGTTCAGGAGGGTGCCTTCCCCTGGATAGCTGAAAGTTTGGAGGGGGACCTAAGGGATGTCTCAGTCAGCTCTTACATGATAGAGGAATCCCAAGGAATCTTCTTTCCAGGTAGTTTTCCTCAATTTCTGATTATACTCCCTGCTGGTGGGAAGCTAATTACCTTAAAGGGCTGCCTGTTTCATTTTTGGTCCGTTCTGATTATACCCAGGTCTTCCTTTGTGTTTGAACCAAAGTAAAGTGGTGTAGTCAACCAAGATGAACCTAGGCTTATAGATAAGCCTAATTGTAGGTGAGTGTTTGCATCCTGAGAGTGACGGTGGGTCTTCTGTCTTTGGCCTTTTAGCTACCCGGCAGACAACCAAAGAGGATCTGGCTTGGCTGGACCCAAGAGATCCAGTGTGGTCAGCCCAAGCCACCCCCCACCAGCGCCTCCTCTGGGCTCTCCGCCAGGCCCCAAACCTGGGTTCGCTCCACCACCTGCCCCACCACCTCCGCCTCCAATGATGGGTGTTCCACCTCCACCACCGCCTGTAGGATTTGGGTCTCCAGGGACCCCTCCACCACCTTCACCCCCATCTTTTCCACCTCACCCTGATTTTGCTGCCCCTCCCCCACCTCCCCCCCCTCCAGCAGCTGACTACCCAACTCTGCCACCACCTCCCTTGTCCCAACCAACAGGAGGAGCCCCTCCACCTCCACCTCCTCCCCCTCCCCCAGGGCCCCCTCCTCTCCCTTTCAGTGGTGTGGATGGCCAGCCTGCCATACCACCACCACTTTCTGATGCCACCAAGCCGAAGTCCTCCTTGCCTGCTGTGAGCGATGCCCGTAGTGACCTGCTTTCAGCCATCCGTCAAGGTAAGTCCCGGTGGTGGGTCTGGGACCATGGAGCCTTGTCTTTCTGAAGTTGCTCTAACTGATTAGGGGGTGGTTGAGAGGAACTCTGTGCCCTTCCCAGGGAACGGCTTTCATTGGGTGGGGAGAGAGTGGGACCTCAGGCCTCAGAGCAGCCTGAAAAAAGCCTTCACCCTAAAGATATGGAGATTTAGACTTCTGTCCACCTTGGTTTAAAGTAAAGGATTCTTAACCTGAACCTTGAACTCCTTGGAAATATATGCTTTAGATGTGTTTGCATGCATTTTTTTCTTGGGGAAGGACTCCTATTTTTTTAATCAGGTTCTCAAAGGGGCTTGTGCCTCAAAAAAACAAGAATCTCTGTCCCAGCAGGTCCTTGTTCACCTGGACTCAGCCATCCCCAGCCTCCTCCAGTGCTCTGCCATTCACATCCTCCCTCCCTCTGCCTTCTTTCTCCCCTTCCTTTCCTTTCTCTCCCCTCCCCCCTCCCCACCATCATCTCATCCTCCTGGAACATTTATTCTCTTTCTTTCAGGCCAGGTCTGGGCCCAAAGGGTTATAGTGGTTTGTTGTAATCCTCAAGGAACTTCTAGTCTAGAGGAGAAAATCTAGGGCAGCTGAGCCCCGTTAGAATCGACGGAATTGAACAGATTGAGGACCTGCTAGATGGGGTGTGGTGGCCGCTCCCCACTAAAGTACCGTCCTCACCAGCCTGAGAGCACGTAAGCCAGGGAGGACAGCAGGCTTCCTTTCAAGCACACCTGTAGCACCAGGGCCACCAGTTTCATAAAACTCCCTCTTTACTGCTTCTCCTGCCAACCCTTTTCCCTCGTTGCTTTCAGAGGATTCTTCTTTTTCTCTGTCCTTTCCAGTATACCCCCCACCAGGGGCCGCTTCCCCTTACCCGGGCCTGGATGGATTCTGAGGCTAAGGATACACCTTCCTCACCCTTCTCTCCCTCTGCCACCAGGCTTTCA
The DNA here is from genome assembly GCF_000956105.1 of Propithecus coquereli. Classification (NCBI taxonomy): domain Eukaryota; kingdom Metazoa; phylum Chordata; class Mammalia; order Primates; family Indriidae; genus Propithecus; species Propithecus coquereli. The sequence continues at coordinate 1,927,773 of NW_012147941.1, forward strand.
GCTGCGCAGGGTTGAGGAACAGCAGGAGCAAGAGAAGCGGGATGTCGTGGGCAATGATGTGGCCACCATCTTGTCACGTCGCATTGCTGTTGAGTACAGCGACTCAGAAGATGACTCCTCTGAGTTTGATGAGGACGACTGGTCGGATTAACTCTTTCTGCCGCTGCCCACCTTCTTTTTCTTTCCTTTCTACCTGCCTTCTTTGATGCCTACCCCAACAGTCCCATGGGGGAGAAAAGGGAGGAAAAAAAGAATTTCAAGGGGCCAAAGCCTTCCCTGAAGCAACCAAAGATATATCCAAGTGCTTCCTCCAAATCAACATGTATTTCCTCTTCCCATTGTCAGGCCCTGTGGGGCTCCAGAGGTTCAGTAGCCGGGGTGTTCCCTCTTCCCTTCAAGTGACTGTTGTGTATTGAAAGGAAGGGAAAACCCCAAAGCAGATCCCTTTGACTGAGATTCAATTGGAGATGGTGCCTTCTGCTAGGAGGCATATTCAGCTGTGGTCTCCTTCCAAAATCCCTGCCCTCAGCCACTTCAAATAATGCCAGCCACCTCCTGGTCCTAAAGCAGCAACAGTGGCCTGCATGGACACAGCTGGCCCCTTTCCCATGCATTGAAAAGGCAGAGCAGGCCGGAGGCCCTAATCAGCAAGGTGGGGCTGCCTTGTGCTAAGTGATCTCTGTGCCTGGGATGCCCTGTATTCCAGGAGGCAAAAAGCCTCTAAAGAATGTCTCGCCCCCTCTGCCCAGAAATGCTGCCTTTCTGAAGGCTGAGCTAATTGCCTGCCTTTCAGGCTCCCTCATGGTGAGTATGGCTCCCTGAAATGCCCCTCCCTCACCTCTAGGTGCCTTTAGGCAGCACAGCCGTTTTAACCTCCAATATCCACGACCAAACTACCCCTGACACACAGGGCCCGGGGCCTCTGCTGGCTGTCAGGAACAAAGCTTAGAGACTTGGAATGCAGGCCTGGAAGGATGGTGGAATTCCTTGGGTCCTGCCCTCTTAAGGATGCCGAGACCTAGAGATGGGAAGTGACTTGCACGAGGTTACACAGTTGGACAGTGACAGAGCTAGAGCCCAGAGTTCCTGATTCCAAGTCACCTGTGCTTTCTGGGACCAAATAATGGGCACCTGCTGGGGTCTGGGCAGAGCTTTTTTGGCTCTGTGCTACTCCAGACTTCATAGGCGGGGGCCCCAGTAGGAGGGCTCGGGCCTATGCCAGCCCTGTCCGTGCTGCTCAGACCCTCCTCCCCTCTCTCAGAATGCTTTGTTGCCCCTTCCCTATCACCAGCCAACCACATGGCCTTGGGAGCTGCCCTTCTGGGAGACCATAAGTAGTGAGAGAAGGAGGGGGTAAGCAGCTTTGACAGGTGCTGTTTTCAATTCCTCTGCAACTCCTCCCCCTTTTGTTTCCCCAATTTAAGCATAGGTTCTGCCAACTGTGGAAACTTTAGTCCCTCAGGCTGGCAGCCATGTGGGTACCTGCCTGGGGGGGCCTGGCAGCCGTGAAGCAGGCTGAAAGGCAGAGGGACTCCGGGTCCTGTTTCCAGCTTCCCCCACACGCTGCACTGCACATGGTGATGTTCCTTCTGTCCCTCCCCCCTTTTTCCCAGAGCTAATACACAGGTGCTATTATTCAGAAAAAAACTGGTCAGCTCTGGCCAACAGTGAGGTTTCTTCTCTTCTGCCCTAACTATTGTGTAGCCTCTTATGCTGAAATCGGCTTCTCCTGGCTTCTCCGGCTTTCAGAGCCCTGAAACAAAGAGAAACAGGATCTGTCTCTACCCAGCACAGCAAATGGTTGTAGTAATTGCCAAAGCCCTCGTAAACCCCTCCGGCTTGAGGAGAATGTGTATAATCATGGGTACTGCTCTGTGCCCTTGCTGAATGCTTCCCGTCTGCCTTCTTCCCTGGATCTCAGGACACGGGGACTGAGCCTGTAGGTTCTAGCATGCCTTCCTGCTGCGGCTGCTCCCAAGCGTGGCCTCTCCCCTCTCTCCAAAGATCAGGTGTCTTTGGCACAGGACTTGGCACCTAGCTCCATACTGAGACGCCAAGCTGTGTGGGCCCCCCACCTTGTCTCCCACCCCACACTTTGGAAGCTGTAGGACTGTAGGTGCTTTCATCAGAACCCTAAAATGGCCGTTGAAGGTGCCTGGGCTGCAGCCCAGCAGTGGCTGGAGAGGCAGGCAGAGGGTAGTGGTTCTCCCAAATAGGAGTCCTGGGGCCTGGCCAGGCCAGGGTTTGGGCCTAATGGCTTTGACTAAATTACCCCTGTCCTCCTCCTTTCCGGAAAAGGGGGAGCCAGAGCCACTCACTATCATTCTGCTCTGACCTTGAAGGGGGTGGTATTGGCCTGGCTTCTGGAATGGACAGAGTCCACCGTGGAAAGGGCTGGGGGCAGGAGGAGGTGGGGAGGAGCACTGCCTGCGGAAGGTAGGATTAGATCATTAGCTCAGTGACCTCCTAGGGTTTCGATGTGCTGTGTTCTCATCCTACAGCTGGTTTGGTAATGATCTGCAAGTCCCGGAGAGCAACAGCACAGCTCTGCCTGACGCTCTCATTAAAATCTATGCAGCCAAGCTCGGCGCTTTGTAGCAGCCGGCCTTGCGAAGCCTCCTCAGCTCTGGGGGCTGGGGACCCAGTCAGCCGAGAGGCCCTCTGGGCTCTACTTATGCATATGTGCACCAAAAAAAAAATTGCTTCCTTAAACCTAGAGCCCTTTAAGATGATAAAGGACCCAATGCAGGTAATCATGTGTTCTGAAATCCTGTAATTGTAGAATGCAAAGTTTAGTGATTATTTAAACTGGGCTGAGGCTGGTAAGAGTATTGGAACAATGGCCCATAAGAACTCTTAAGAAGCGCTGAAACCAAGAAGCTTCCTCCCTTCCTGGTTTGTCCAGCCCAGGGGACCTGCCCCCATTCCTGTGGCCCAGGGGCCCAGCTTCCAGTCGGCAGTGTCAGAAGTGACTTGTGGCTTTGCCTTGGTCCTGAGATGGGTACATTCCGAAAGTGGGGGGGTGGGGGTGGGGGGAGGATCAGCGAGCCCTCGGAGGCTCAGAGCAGCCGCCCAAGCTCTAGCTCCACCAGTGGAAGCTGGAGCGCCCTCAGAAATGACCCTGGCCAATGTCACCGCAGAGCCAAGGCGGTATTGTCAGGGTTAATGTGAAATCTCTTCCCGTGGCGCCGATCCTCCGACTCTGCAGCGCCAGCTTGGACAGATTGAGGTCTCTGTGGCTTTGGTGACCCTGCTTAAGCATTCCCACCGTGTCCTAGCTCTGCTCTAGGACTGCCTCCCGCTGCAGCCCTCACCTGACCTCAGGGCCTGGGGGGGAAGGCAGTGCTGCAACACCAGGGGCTTTGCTCACGAGATGTCAGGCTTCCTGGGGACGTCAGGCTTTGAGCTCTGCCGGGGTCCAGCCAACCTGGGACCAGGTGTTGCACAGAGATGTGCCTCGTTCTGTGCCTCCTGCCACGTTCACTTTAATAGTGCCTCAGTGAGGGCTAGGGAACAATTTTTGTTATTGTATTAACTTTAATCTGTTAATTCACTTGAGAAACTAACCAGTTTTTACATTCTGTCTAGAATGATGTGCATGTAGGAGAGTAAGCCGTAGTGTTCCCAAAGTGCCTTGTCTTCTCTAATATAAATATATTTATAACGACATTTTCCAGTGGGTTCTTGGGTGTGTTTGCCACATCAAGATTTTAGGGAGTGGGTGTGTATGTAGTGGCGATACAGTCTGAGAACAAGCCCCTTACCCCTGAGGGTGGGAACGGGCTCTTCTGTTGGAGCTGAGGAGATCTGAGTGGTGGGGTTAAGCCAAACCCCTAAACTGACCCTTTCCTCTTCTGCCCTTTTCTCAGACCCTTAGAGGACATCCAGTTTTTTAAAGCCCTGTGGCTCCAAGCCTGGCCTCATTTGCTCACCTGCCAGGCTCTTGCGTGTAACATTTGTACCCCAGTGACGTGATGTTTCCATGTAACTGTTTTATGTATACACATGAATACTTAAATGCCAACATTCTCAATAATTTGATAAAGTCTCTGTAGCCACTCAGTCACCTCAGGTGTGTGTGTTGTTTCTGTAATGGGAGAAGAGATTAGAAGGGGCAACACTGATAGCCACAGGTGGTGACCGGAGCTCGGGAGGGGGCTCCAGGGTGGGTGGGCCCGAGGGCAGAAGGCTTTCGGGGGTGGTTGGTGCCCCGAGTGCGGGAGGTGGAGAAGGCTGCACACCATTTTGGCTCAGGAGGAGACCCGCGCTGGGAGACCTACAGACCCAGCCCCCGTCACTGTGAGGAAGGGGCTGTGCTGGTGCTGCAGAGACCAGCTGCTGGCAACTCCGTGTCAGGCAGGAGAGGAGCACGGGCTGAATGCTGATGCTGCCGCCCAACATCTGGCCGGCATCTTGTCTGCCTGTCAGACCCAAGCAACTTACCTTAAATAGAACGATTTACAATGGAATCCGATAAAAGGTTTAGGCTGCTGCACGCCCCCTCTCCTGCCTGGGGAAGGAAAGGGGGCTGGGTTTATATTTTGACCCAAAAAAATGACCTACCCAGGAAGCAACGGTTGTTCCGAGCACAGCTGCTGCGGGTAACTGTCCCTGGGGGTAATTTATGAGCAGACACTCGGTTCCGGGCCCAGCAGACGCAGTGGGGTGGCCCCGGGGAGAGGGGCAGGAGCAGGGTTGGTGACTCTGCGGGTCACGCCTGCTGTTCAGAAAGAGAGTCACCCACTGGCGTCCCAGGAGAGGGGGCAGAAGTTTTGAATTGTCAGCAACTGCTGCGCCAGCCGCTCTGAGCTCATCACTGGAGGTGGGGGTGCAGGGGAGGGGGCTGCGGAGCCGGCTCGCCCCTGCGGAGCCCTCCACTCCACCCGCCTGCTCGGGCCTGTGTTTAGTCAGCACTTGGCTTCCCGAGGCCTGACTGACAGGCAGCCAGACACCCGCCCTGGCAGAAGACAAAATGGTGGTGTCGGGAGCCGCCCTTGCTAGGGAATTGGAGGGAAGGAATGTGGTTCTGGGAAGCAAGAGGCCTGAGCTTGAATACTGGCTCGCCACTCGGGAGCTGTGACCCTGCGCGAGTCGCTTCACCTCTTTGGGCTGATCTGAGAGGAATGAGCATTTATCGAGCGCCCACTACCTGCCAACGACTGCATATGTTTTATTCCAATCTTGAGAAGCAGGGGTCCCCTATTTTACATATGAGAAAAACAGGTTCACAGCGGTGAAGGGAGTTGCCTAAGATCACATAGCTGGCCAGAAACAGCCGTGGCTCAAACACAGGGCTCAAGCCAGAGCCCATGCTCTGTCCACCGCACAATTTACACGGCTTAAGAATCTCTCCATCTAGAATCAGTCTTTAGTGTTGTAGGGAGCATGTTAAAGGTTTCGATTCTTATCTCCCCCTCCCCCTGGTGTCCAGTTTTACAGGTGCAGTAACAGGTTATGGTTATTTTTGCTTTGCTTTGAAATCAAGCGAGCACAACTGAGGGCCCAGCTACCCTAGACCCTTAAAGCAGGAAGTACCCTGCACAGCTGCCCGGGAACAAAATGAGTTCCCTAGGTATGGGCGGAAGCTTCACACAGACACACACTTACACACACGTATGTGTACTCAGATGTGTATACATGCAAGGAGACATGTGTAAGTGGGCACACATGAGAACCCGGGCCCAGGGAGGCATGCGCACATTGTGCACAGACCAGTGGCCTTGTTTGCACAAGGACGCACATCAGCACATACCATTGCAGGAACCCACACAATCCCAGCAAACCTCACACGAAGTCCTCAGGAGCCACCCTCCCTACTCACTGCCTCTGCCAGTTCCTCACTGCCCCCTCCTGGCTGCCTAGTGGCCAGGGCAACCTGGCACCATTTCCTGGAAGTTCTCTGGGATGGTTGTCAGCTAGTTCCCTCCTAGATCACAAAGCTGGGAGCAGTTTCAGGTGACCCCCCTGGACTGCCCCTCAGCCTCAGGAGGTGTGAGCGCCTAGGGGGCACTCTTGATGATTGAGGACATAAAAAAAGCCTTTAACATCCAAAGGAATCTTTCATGGTAGAATCGTCACTTGGTGGCAGGAGGGCAGGTAATATTTGGGGCAAAGGGTCCTGTGTAGATGCCCTCCCTGCCCTTGCCCAAGGAACCGTGTGTGTGTGCGTGTCCACAGTGTCCACGTGAGCGCACACTCTGCACACACCATGAAAGAGGAGCAGGCTCCCGGCTGAGAAGTCAGAGATTGGGTCTTCTAGCTCCTACCTTGGTGCCGCCTCTCTGGGCCTCAGCCTCCTTGCCCATTCAATAAAGAGTTGCCCGTGATGCTGTATCCGGCCCCTCCACTCTGGCGTCCAACCATTTGGGCACTGACACTGCTCCCAGACGTGTGTGCCTGAGTAAAGCATGAACCGTAATCATGAACCCATGTACTCCTCAGGACAGTCTTGGAAGGATTATCAGCACAAAACCTTTTATTCCTATTTTACAGATGAGGAAACAAGGCACAGAGAGGCACGGCAACTTGCCCAAAGTCACACAGCGGGCTGGCAGCAGACATAGAAATAGAAACCCTCTAGCTTCCAATGCCTCAGTGTGCCTACAAGAGAGCGGAGCACCTGTGGGCTTGGGCCCTAGCCAAGAGGACTGGAACTGCAAAGGCTAAAAGCCAGAGGCTCTGCCCTTTTGTCTGGGAGCCCTGACAGGGTCCCTGTGGATGCCTGAAGGCTTGAAGAGTGGAAACCAGAGGAGATCCCAGGCTTAGGCGTTTAGCATGGAGGCTGGGAAAAGGCAACTTGGAAGTTGGGTGGGTTGCACTGCTTCCTACCCCCACCAGTAGACTGAACAAACCTCGAGCTTCCTTTTATGTAAAGCCAGAGGCAGACTAAGGAAAGAGGGTTCTTCCCAGCCTGTGGCCACTTGGTTGCTTGTTCATCAAGGATTATACGCACACGCATGTATGTCGGGACTCCATGTGTGTACACTCACATGTGGATGCATGTTGGTGCATGCCTACATGTGCACTTAGGATATTCATAGGCATGTATAGCATGTAAGTTTCTGTGTTTGCAAGCTCATATACACATAACTGCATTTTTGTGTTTAGTTGAGGCATATTTGTATATGTTTGGATGTGTGTATATAAATGGTGTCTGCATGCATGGCAGGTGACTTTATGTACATGTAAAATTTTGCTTGCATGCATCCTTGGTATGTTCATGAGTATATGTGCAAATGTTGACATGCATTGGTGTACAGAGTGGGGCAGAACATGTCTACACACACCACTGGTGAGTGTGTGTAAATGTGCACGCAGGGATGGCTTCACGTGACTGTGTACACATGAATCATGGGAGTGCCCTCCCAAAAGAGTTGGATGCCAGTGTTGCACCCAGCCCTGGCATAAGGGGTGCCCTGCCTGGCTCCAGCCAGGCACCAACTGGGCTTGCAGCACTCCCACCCTCACCCCCACGCGCACACTATTCCCCAGACCCATCCTGCTTGGCCAATTTGCAGCCATTTGCTCCCAGCTCCTGAGAAGGCCTGCAGCAAAGTCAAGGGGCTGGTGGCCAATTAGCGAGGGGGTTAATCAGGGATCTGGGGACCCCTGGGGGGCAGGAAGCCGAAGGCAGGCATTGGGGTTGGCAGGAGCATGAGCTACCTGTCGTGAAGCGGGGGGAGGGAGGGCTGAGCCAGCCCTTTGGTGCTGGAACCGAGGGTCAGCCCATGAATTCATGATTGCTGCTCACTGACAGCAGCTGGGAGCATGTGCAGGCGTGTACGCTGTGTGTGAAAGGGTGTGCACATGCATTCAAGTCCTTGAATGTGGTTCTGCATGCAATGTGTATACGTGACTATGGATACCATCTGTATGCACACATGTAGTTGTGTCTGTATATATGTGGGTGTGCAATGGTGTGCAAATGGTTTGGGGTATGCAAGCATGCCTAGACCTGTGTGCACCTGTGTGTGTATACAGGATAGGTCTGTGTCTGTGTATACATACATGTGTGCAAGGGCATGTACATACATTCAAGTGTGTGCTCCAACATGCAAACGTGCACATAAAGTTGACATAGTCTGTGTACACATGTGTAATTGTGTATTTGTGTGCACGAGTGTGTGTACATTAGTGTGCAGATGTGTCTGGGCATATATGCATGTCTGCATGTGTGCGTGTGTTCTCTGAACAGCCAGAGGCCTGGACATGTGTGCCTGCGTGTGCCTGCATGCAAGTCTCTGCACAGAGGAGCTGGGGGATGCGGGGCTGGCAGTTTCCAGACTCCAGGAGGGAATCTGACAGCCGAGTCTTGCCACAGCCCCCGGCCCCGGGAGCCTGTTTTCCAGCCTGCGGAAGCCGTGAGCCCGTGAACTCATCTTATATTAATAGCTGCTGTCTCCTCACTTACTGCAAGGAGAGGCCAACATGGCCCCGGCGGGGGCTTAGCACTCAGGGCTGCCCCCCTCACCACACAGGGCCAAGGGAGAGGGGAAGATAGAGGGCCCCATCCCCATTCCAGGCCCTCCCCTCGCAGGAAGGTGGGGCTCTGGGCCCCAGCTCTGCCTGCCCAGCCCGCCCTCCCGTGACCCTGTAGCTGCAGCCGGGTACCGGGGTTGGAAAGCAGAGGCAGGGAGCCTGGGAGGCTCAGCTACCCGTCCCCACACGCACGTGCACATGCGCGCACACACGCACGGACTCACGCGTGTGCTGAGCAGCCCCGGGCTGAGCACCAGAGGGGTCTGAGTCTGAGGCTGGAAGAGACATAGGAGGCTTCGGTCTGAGGGGGGAGGACAGTCCTGCCCTCATGCGCCCTCAGTCTGAGGCAAAAGACGTGACCCTGCTCTCAGAGCCTCGGCCTAAGGGAGGAGACAGAGGCCCTCTCTCGGGAGTTCCCAGTCCCAGTGGGGAGACATGACCTTGTACTCAGGAGCCCCCAGTTCTGAGGAGAAAGAGAGAAACCTGCTTTCAGGAGCCTGCAGCTGGGACGCGGCCCTGTCTGCATGACCCCCCACTGTGGAGGAAGGCAGGACTTCTCTGCAAGTGTGCACTGGGGGAGGTGTGGTGAGGTGTACTGCGCGCGCACACACCAGTCCCCTCTTCACAGCCACAGGAGGGCTCGGCCAGGGAGGCTTCCCGGAGCATGCGTGGGGAGGAGGTACAGGGAGGCGCTAAGCTGTGTCTGCAGACTCAGGGGGAGGGAAAACACAACCAGCCCCACCACACACACAGGCTCGCACCCAAGGGACAGATTCAGATACCCCTCACGGGGGGCCCAGGACCCAAGGCAGAGACCCCAGATGCAGGCTCCCAGAAATGCCTCAGATCCACCCCACTACCACCCCCAGACAGGAAGCCGTCAGTATGGGGGCCCAACCCAGGCCCTCCCAGACATGCGATGGCAAGCAGTAGGTTCCTGCTTGGGACCTGGAGCGGGAAGCTGGGCTGGGAGAGCACAGGACTGAGCCCCACCTGGTGTAGGTTGGGCACCTGGCCCCTCTCTTGGACCTCGGTGGCGGCTCCTCAGGAGCATGGGAGAGGCAGCAAGGGGACCTTCCCTACATCATGCCTCCAAAGGTCTGGGTATACCTGGAGACCCCCACTCTTCCCCCAGCCTGGGGACAGGCCCTCCTGCCCAGTTTCCTTGCTCGCTTTTTCTGGGCTATTCCTGAAAACCACTCCCTCAACCAGGAAAGAACCTGGAGTCAGATGGACGTGGGTTCAAATCCCAGCTCAACTCCTTACTAACTGTATGACTTTGGTCAAATTCAATGTCATCTTTAGGGAGAACTTTCTTGGGCACCCTCATTTAAAAATTACATACTCCCTGTCCTTCCCCTACTTTATTTTTCCCTGAGGACCTATCATTATCTAACATTTTTGCAAAAATTTTTCTATTCTTTTTTTTTTTTTTTTTTTGAGACAGAGTCTCACTCTCTTGCCTGGGCTAGAGTGCCGTGGCGTCATCCTAGCTCACAGCAACCTCAAACTCCTGGACTCAAGCAATCCTCCTGCCCCAGCCTCCCAAGTAGCTGGGACTATAGGCACACGCCCCCAGGCCCGGCTAATTTTTCCTATATATTTTTAGTTGTCCGGCTAATTTCTTTCTATTTTTAGTAGAGAGGGGGTCTCACTCTTGCTCAGGCTGGTCTCGAACTCCTGAGCTCAAACGATCCACCCGCCTTGGCCTCCCAGAGTGCTAGGATTACAAGCGTGAGCCACCGCGCCCGGCCACAAAATTTTTTCTGTTCATTACTATTCCCCCAGCTAGAATGTAAGCTGTCCACAAGGACAGCAGTGAATGAAGGCCCACTACTCTCAAACCCTCAACTTCCTCTCTGGTAAAATGGGGACAGCATCACCCTTCTGATGGAGCCACGGTGATGGCGTGAAACATTTGGCTCAAAGCTTGCTGTAGGATTGGTACTTACTGAGTAGGGGGTCTTTTCCAGGGACCTTTCAGGATGGTGGAGAGAGAGGACAGCATAAGGCTCAGCCTGAGCTGGTGTGGCCTCCCCACTTCGTGCTTGGGCCTGTTGGCTTGTCCATCCCCTTTGGATGGACTTTTCGGGAGGGCCTTGAACACCAGGCAAAAGGACTCTGGCCAGGGAAATGGAGAAAGATCTGTGTGCTACCCTGGCTCAGCTGTGTGAGCAAATGGCTCTTCCTCTTTAAGCCTCAGTGTCCCCATCTGTATGAGGGAGAGATGGGCCAGAGATGCTCTGAGGGCCTCACCTCCAGGCTTTGCCCATCTGTAAGGCCTGGGAGGCTGGGAGGCTTGGCTAATCAGAACTTCGTCTTCAGCCACACCCCAGACCTGCTCCTGCCCTTTCGGGGTTCCGCCTCCTCTTCCGAAACACTCAGACTCAGGGCCCTGCACACATAGGTTCCCACCTGCACACACTTACAGTCACTTACCTTTGCATGGAAAAGAAACTCTTCCAGCTCCAGAATAACCAGACCCTATCTCACTACCTCCCAAATGCGGCCCACTGGCCCTAACAATGAACCCCAACATAAATCAGGGCCCAGAATGTCCTAAGCCCCAGGCTTGGGAAGGAAGAAAATGGGAGGCCATTGCCCAGTAGACAGAGCACAGATTCTGGAAACAGATGTTCCTGGTTGGGCCAATGACCTCCCTCAGCCTCAGTTTCCTTATCTCTAAAATGGAGAACATACTACCAGCACCCTGGGATGCTTGTTAGGCATAAGCGAAGGAGCACACGTAGTACACTTAGACTAGCCTAGCCTACTGTGCGCCTGGCACCCAGTAAGCACCCGCTATTAGAAAGGGCTGTTATTGTTAAGGAAACTAACATACTTGGAGCATATTCACCATGCCAAAGCCCCACACTGGCTAATGTGGGCGGGATGTAGGCATCTTCAACCCAGGATGGGCCCAGCCCCCTGGTTTTTATCCCCAGGGGGAGGTGAGGTCCTTGCCAGGCAGCACCCAAGTCTGAGCAGAGGAGCACTGACATCCTGGGGGGTTACCTGCCTGCCACACTCCACCCTGGGTATCCAGCCCCCCAGAACCACCATCAGGCCCCCCAGGTCTTGCCTGACCCTCTCATTCCAGGTTATCCCCCATCAGACCCCCCTCCACACGCACATATGGAAACATACTTATCACAAAATCACTTTTATTGAGTTGGGTTGGGGACAGGAATGGGGAATGCACTGGGGCCATACCCCGGTTGGCAGAGGGGTGGGGTGTTGGCTCGTGCCCCGCCTCCTCTAGGGCACCGGAGGGTGAGGCCTGGCCCCCCAGGCCTTGGCTGAGGCGCTGGAGGCCAGGCTGGAGCGGAGTTGGGGTTGCGTGTTCTGGTCCCGGCTGTCTGGCCGGGCTGCAGTTTCCCCCAAATGGCCACCAGAGGGCAGCCGGCCCCCAGCGCAGAGGAATTCTCGGTTGCTCAGGTGATGGCTTCTTAAAAAAATAAAAAACCAGAGGCTGGTGTGTTCCCCCTGCAAACCCGAGGGGGGCGGGCCTGGGGAGAAGGCTCTGGTTTCTATGATCTCTTCGATAAAAAATAAGCAAAAATAATAACAAAATACGTGGTTTCTCTTTCTCCCTTTACCCCCTACAGGAACTGAGGTCAGAAGTGGGGGTGTGGGGACTGGGGGTACCCTGGTATGGCCTGAATTTCAAGGTGTGGTCTCATTTTTCCCCTAACCATCCATAAATAAATTCAAATAAATAAATAAATCATAAATAGATACTCTCTTTGTATGTGCACATATATAGAGATAAATCTTTCTTTATCTTATCTAGGCAACTATGTGACTAAATCTTTCTGACTCCTTAGCCCAGAAATTCAAAAGTAAAGTGACAATGGTCAAGGTCAAGTTTTGGGGAGGGGGAAGGTCAGGGACTTGGAATGGCACTGTAAAACTCCCAGCATTCTGGAACTGCAAGCCAGCTGGGCCACGGGACATTTCTGAGTGGAACCCTGACCACCTGAACATTCTAGAACCTTGGAGCCACCTGGCTCCCCACAGGGATCTGAACAGAATCTTGAAACACCCAATGTCCTAGAACTCCAGAACCAGCTGGGTCTTGGGGGTGTGGAGCTGAGGGTTTGGAACAAAGCCCTGGAGAACCTAACATTCTGGAATTCTGTAGTGATCAGGGGTGAAGGGTCACCAGGATGTCACTAGACGTCACTGGGGGAGCGGGATCGGAAAGGGATCTTGGAAGAGGAACAGCAGCAGCAGATGGCCCACAGCACCTTCTGCACGTCCTGGTTGCGGAAGGCGTAGATGATGGGGTTGATCATGGAGTTGTAGGTGGCAGGGAGCAGGGTGAGATAGGTGTAGAGGGACGGGGAGTGGGCATCGCCCAGCAGGCAGTAGACAGTGAAGGGCAACCAGCAGGCGGCAAAGGCGCCAAGCACCACGGCCAGTGTGGCAATACCCTTGCGGGTTGCCACATAGTGGGAGGCAGGCAGCAGGTGCCGCTGGAGGGCAATCTGCTGGGCATGGCGGCAGACGATGCGACAGATCTGGGCATAGAGCTGCAACATGATGCCAAACACCATGAAGAAGGCAATGGCCAGGACCACCAGATGGTTCTTGGAGAGTGGATACACCACGCCACATGCGGTCAGGCCATCCAGACAGTTCCAGGCCAGCACAGGCAGCAGCCCCAGGCCCAGGGCAACCCCCCACACTAGGGCCAGCATCACGTAGGTCCGTGTCACTGTTGTCTCTGAGTAGTAGGTGAGGGCATTGTACAGAGAAAGGTAGCGGTCAACAGTGATGGCCAGTAGACTGCCAATGCTGGCGGTAAAGGCCATTGCCAGCACACCAACCAGCACCAGTCTCATCTCCACCGAGCCGATGCAGAACACAGCAGCAAAGTGCAGTACTAGGCCCAGGCCTGCCAGCAGGTCTGCCACAGCCAGGCTGCCCACTAGCAGGAACATCGGGGCACGGAAGGCAGGAGTGCCCGCGATGATGGCCACCACCAGAGCATTCTCACAGGATACCAGGGTGCCTGAGATGCACAGCACCACGTCCCAGGCCTTAGGCGAGCTCAGCGGTGGAGCTGGGTCTGTGGACCCCTCAGCTGGGTCCACGTTGCTCATGTTCACATTGCCCGGGCCAGCCGAGAGCCAGGCCAGGGGGCTTCCTGTACCCCACATCATGGTACCTGCAGGAGAAAGGCCCTGTGAGAAGCTGGCAGGGCTGAGTGCTTGGAGGAGGGGTCTGGAGGGGGTGCGGTGCCCCTCAGGATACTTGGTGGAGTCCCAATGCCTTGTCCCCCTATTCATGCCCTGGGGCTGTTTCCGGGATACTTTTGTCCTCTGCAATGACCCCAGGCCCCTAAACAGGGGTCTCTTTTCCTGGAGACCCCTGTTCTGGGTCTCTTCCCTCTCCCTTCCAATCCCCTGGGTCCTGCAGGCCTCTTTGTCCCACGTGTGACACCAGAGGAGAGCCAGATGAAGGGCACCATAGGTGGATGTGGGCCCAGAGGATCCAGGGTATGCCCCGAAAGGCTCAAATTGGGGGAGGCAAACATCTGGAGACTGAAAGCAGCTCTGCTCCCTCCCGTCAGAGAGGATGACGCTCCTTTTCTGAAGCTCCCAGACCCCTCACGATTCTCTGCACTGCCAGCTCCAGGCTCCGCCCCCAGGGAATGCGCGTGAGGCTCCCGCCAGCCACCACCCCACACTCCTGGGGTAACACCTGGGATCTCAGCGCCCCCTACACACACTCTCCCAGACTCTGCCCCCAGCTGGACCCCTCTTTTTGCCTGAACCCCTGAGTCTCTGGAACAGACATCCCCTGCTGGAAGCCTGGGTCCCTGAGTCAGATCCCTCCTTCTGTCCGAACACCTGGATCTTGGGCCTGACTTCGCCTCCTGCCCGGATATCTGGATTCCTAAGTTGGACACCTCCTGCTGCTCAGACGCCTGGGTCCCTGCCCCAGACGCCTCCTGCTGGCTCAACCTCAAATGACCATCCATCCCTCCAGCTCCCTGCAGGAATGCTCACCCTTCGCGGGGTCATCCAAGTGACCAGCACCCGAGCACTTAGAGGCTCACACCTGCTAACCCAGAATCTCGGCCTCGACCTCAGACCCCGGCCAGCCGCTAGGAGCCTTCTGCCGGCCCAGTGCCCAGCATCCTGCTCGCCCCCCCCGGACGCCTAGTGCCCGGGCGGGGCCACTACTCACCGCTCAGGACTGGGCGCGGCCGGGCCGCGGGGAGGCTCTGCTCGGGTCCTGGCGGCGCGGGGCGTGCGCGGACCCCTAGAAGCCCCCGCGGCCGCGGGAGAAGCGGCGTGAGTCACCCCGCCCCGCCCCCGGCCGCCGGTTCGGTGACGTCAGCGGCCCGGTCGGCCAATGGGCGCGGCACGCTGGGGCGCAACGCGCGCAGCGCGGCATAGTAATAAGGCCTCGCACCGCCCGCTCCCCCATTCATAAAAAGCGACCGTGGCCGCGGCCCCGCCCCCTCCCTAGTCGGGCGCGCTGTCCTTGACGCGGCGCCCTCCGCGGGCCGGGGGTTTCAGGGGCGCTGGTGGGAGAGCCTTGGAGAAGTCTCAGGGAGGCTGCAGGGGATGGGGTGGGAGGAGCGGAAAGGGGACCCGAGTAGGCGGTGGGGTGATGGGACCCTCGGGTGGCAGAGAGAGGCTAACGAAATTCAGGTGACGAAGACCTTGTGATGGGGCTGAATGGGCGTCCCTGTGAGCATGACGAGGTTGCCGAGATGATGGGGCTCAGAGGTGACAGTGACAGGAGCAGGAGGAAGCAGGGAGGTGGGTGGCAGTGACTGTATGAGCATGGTGACAGGATCTTGGGCGGTGATGGCCTTGAAACGGTAGAGGGGGAAGCCCCCAGGGCAGTCATAGCAGTTTCAGGGTGACTCTGCAGCATGATGGAGTTCAGGGATCCCAGGGTGGCAGAGGGGTGGCCAGGGAAGATGGAGTGTCCAGGTGATAGAACTTCGGGTCACCATAACCCTGTCAGAAGTGCCAAGGTACTGAGGTGAGAAAGCTAAATGATGAGGGTTGTAGGGTCGTGGAATGAAGATCGCAGGCGACAGTGGTGAGTGGCCCCCAGGGTGCGGGCGACAGGGTAGAGGGTCTGGACTGACAGTGACCAGGCAGGTAAGTTGCTGCCGGGGCAGGTCCCGTGATTTTGGGGCTGGGATAATGAGCTGGGCGACGTCACTCACGTCGGCCCAATAGCGCCCTCACAGCTCAGGAGGGGTGGGCCTGGCAAGATCTCAAAACCTGAATTATTTATTCAAGGATCTGGAAAGCCAGCAAGGGGGGGCATTTCCCCGAAGCAGCAGGAGATGGGGAGCCAGGAAGAACTTGGATGCAGAAAACCTGGCAGCTCGGCCCTCAGGCCAGGCCCCTCTCAGCCTCTCATCTTAGGCATCCTGGTGGGGTGTGGCAGGGAGAAAGCTCCTTCTTCCCCATCCCTGCCTACCCTAAATCCCAGGGAACCACCCCAGCAGAGTTCTCCAGGTGCAAATGATGTGGTCAGTCCTGGGGCAGGGGGCTAGCTGCTCCTTCTCCCCATCTCTAGCTTTGATCCAGGGGTCACCCAGGCCTGTGGGAGGGGGTAGGGAAGGGTTCAGGTTGAGACTTGAGGAGACCAGTGGGGCCCAGACCCCACTGACTTGTCCCCCATCACACCCCACTGCAGCTCCCGCAGTCAAGGTCCACCAGGCAGGTTCTGGGCTTGGGTGCAGGGCAGGGGGAAGGCCCAAGTGGCAAGGAATATGGGGAGAGGAAAGGGTGCGGCTGGGGAAGGTGATGACTTCAGGCTGGGGGTGGTGAGGTTAGGGTGCTTAGCAGGTGGAGGTGGTCAGGAGTGTAGATTGGATTCAAATCCCAATTCCTCCATTCCCTAGCTGTGTGACTCTAGGGAGTTTCTTCAGCTCTCTGTGCCTATTTCCTCATCTGTAAAAAAGGGACAATATTAGCACCCACCTCCTAGGACTGTTGGGAAGGGCCACATGTCATCAGCACTAGCTGTGCTGGCTGTGGATGGCACAGTGGGCCAATGAAGGACCCCTGGGAGGCTCAGACGTGCAGCTGGTGCCTGGATGACATCACCCGGGGGGAGCAGAGAGTGTGGAGGGGCCTCAGGGAACCTCCCATCGAAGGCACACACTGGGAACAAGGGTGCTTCTGCCCCTGGGCCTTTGCACTGGTCGTTCCTTCTGCCTTGGACTCCTCCCCTTCATCCAGGTCTCTGCTCCCAAGTCCCTTCTGACACAGGCTTCCCTGACCTCCACCCCAGATCACCACTTCCCTCCCCTCACTCTCCCTCCCTTCTTTTGGGTTATTAGTTTTCAGAGCATGAAACTCTCCTGAAATCATGTTTACACACTTTTGTTTTTGCTCTGTGTCAGCCCCACCAGAACATAAGCTCCATTAGGGCAGTGACTATGTCCTGTTTTCTGCTGGGAAACAGTGCCTGACGTGTGATCAGTGCTCAACAATTATTTGGTGACTGGATGATTAAAAGGAGCGGTCAGAGAGAGAGAAGTTCACAGAGAGCGGTAGGATGTCTGGTGTCAAGGAAGTGGGGGTATCAGGAAGGATGCAAGGGCATCAGCACCCTGAGCTCCCCCATCAAAGGTGGGTCCCCACAGAGCCCTGCGGGGGTCTCAGAGGAGGGTGAAGTTTGGCACAGAGGGGTGTTTCAGAGACAATCTTCTGCTATTCTGAGTGGCAGTGATTTATTTTATTTTTATTATTTTTTAAAAAATTTTTAATATTTTTAAACTCTAATCCCGTGACAAATTAGCAGTGATTTTTTTTTTTTAAGTTTTCATAGTTCATTGATCCTCTGGTGAAAAATCTGTACCATTGCTGTCCTCACTCCGCTCTTGTGTTGTTTAGCTGTTTCTTCCCGCACAGGCCATGTTTTGCAAGTCTGTGTCTGGATTAATTTTTCTTTGCATAATCCGAGAAATTGTAAATCATGCCCAAGCCAGTTGTCTTGCGGCCACCACAAAATGGGTTCTGAATCAAGCTTCTGTCTTAGGTGTGACTGCCTTCCCAGGGTGAAGGACATCAATGACCGTGACCATTTGTTTCTGCTGAAGTAGTCAGTTGGTCATGAACTTCCTGATCCCAATAGTTACCCTGTCGTTCACAATGGAGGTTGATCCTCAGGAAGCCAGGGAGGAAAAGAGTGCAGTGATATTTCTAACCCTGAGAAACTCCGGAAATCCAAGAAACTAAAGCGGGGCTATGGATTTTCACGTGCGTGCTCTCTCTCATGCACCAGACTGCTCATGCCAGCAGGACAATTGAGGCCATCACCACCAATCAGGTCTCTCCTCCCTGAACACCTGCTCTCTAGAGGAAGGGGCAGCCCCTCCTCTCCTGTTCTTCCCATGCCCTCTGCCCCTACCTCCTTGCTTCCTTCCCACCTACCAGGGGCCAGGCCAGAGCCCAGTGCTTACAACAACCCTGCGAAGTTAAGGGACAATGTCCCCATTTCATAGGTGAGGCCCAGATAAGCCAAGGGACTTGCCTCAAATCACATGGCAGAGCTGGGAGCTAAAGCCAGGTCCATGTGTAGCCAAGTCCAGTGTGCCTTCCATTCTAGCCTAGATGTCACACTCTCCCCAGAAGGGGGCCTCGGGCGCGGGTAAAGTTTGACTAGAGCTGACAATACCTGCAGTTTCCCAGGTGACCACCAGATGGCTGTGAACACTCACTTCCAGGTGAGCCATCTTGCCTTACCTCCTCTCTTCCTGGGTCTGGGAATCTCTTGGGCCTAAATTCTTAGAGGAGGAGTGTGTGTGTGAGAGAGACACAGATATCGCCACACATGAGCCCCTTGTCCAAGAGTAAGGGGTCAGGCATTGCGTTCTTAGCATAGACCCATTCATCTAGCCAACATTCACTGAGGGTTCCTCTGGGCTTGGGTTTCTGTGGGCGCTAGGGTCACAGAGATGATCTGGCCACATTCCTGCATTTTCAACATTCAGTAAATATTTACTGAGCATCTACTATTTTCCAGGCACGGAGGATATGGAAATGAACAAAAATCCCTGCCTTCTTTAGGGAGCTTCCATTTTAATAGGGAGAGATATGCAATCTACAAATAGATACTTACTGTGGTATCAAGTAGGGAGCACTTGAGCATCTCACAGACAAACATGTACACAAATAGTTGCAACATAGTGCAATCTGGTTCCTGCCTGCATGGAACTTACAGCCTAGGAAACGAATGAGTAATCAATTATACATTCGATACAGGCGCTGAAGGAAAGAGCAGGTGCAGCTGTTGTGATGTAGAATAACCAGGAGGCCTCTTTTAGGTAGGGAGGCCATGGAGCAGGTTACTTGAAGAGAGAATGAAAGAGTGTCAAGGGGAGGGAAGGTGTTGATGTGCTCGAGGACTAGAGAGGAGGCTAGTGTGTCTGGTGCCACATCAGCAAAGGGGAAAGAGAGGGGTTGAGCTCAGCGAGGTGGGCAGGGGCAAGAGCAAGTGGTCGCAGAAAGCAGTGAGGCAGAAGCTACTGGTGGGTTTAAGGAGGGGAGTGATACGGTCTGACATGTTTTCGAAGGATTGCTCTGCTGAGTGGAGAACAGACTGGAGCAGGAGGCCACTGCAGGCATTCAGGCAGGAGAAGGTGAGGGCTCCGGTTTGGAAAAGCGGATGGATCAGATCTACCAGCTGGGACAAGTGCTATAGCAGCTCAGCCTGGTTCTGAGACAGTCACAGAGAGCTTCCTGCAGGAGGTGGCCTTTTAGTGGTGTCTTGAAGGGTTAGTTAGTTGGAGTCAGGGTGGACGAGGACCCTCTAGGAGACAGAGCAGCTAGGATAAAGGCAAGGAGGCATGAAGGGGGAGGGGGAGGTGCTGTTCTGTCTTCTTGGAGTGTGGGGAGGTGTTGGGGAGAGCCCAAGACAGGCTGGAGAGACTTCTAGAGCCAGGAATCAAAGGGCTGTGGAGGCCACGGCATTGTTGAAAAGTGAACTGGAAGAGACATGGTCAAATCCACGGTTTCAGGCGAGCCCTGCACTGTGAGTGCCAGTGTGGGGAGACGTCGGAAGGCTGAGAGGCCCCAGAAGGAGGGCGAGAGGGCAGAGAGGAGTGAAGATGAGACTTGGTTCCCAACCAAGCAGATGGGGGAAGGAAGACGGAGAAGAGGGGGAGGAGGTGCTCCCTAAGGAGCCTGAGAAGTGGCTGTGGAGAGAGGGGACAACCGAAAGAAGCTGCTGCCAGAGCAAGAGAGGTGGCCGTGGGGGAGGCTGCAGAAAGGCCCAGCTGACCTAGGAATGGCGTGACCCATGAGTGGGCCAGAGGGTGTGGCGGGTTGAGGCAGACACAGGGGGGCTGAAGGGCACAGGGAGGAGGGTGCAAGGGCTGAAGCGAGGTGGAGAGGGGACACCAAAGCTGGGCCTGGGCAGCCAGAGGCGACGGGTCAACTGAAGCCCGTCCGGCGGACATGGGGCCTGGTTGGAGGGTGCACCCGGCAAGGCCTGGCCTGTGCTGAGCCCTGAAGGAAGGAAAGTGACCTCACTTCAAATCCAGATTTTGCCACTAACTCTGTGAACTCGGACTAGTCACTCACCTTTTCTGAGCCTCAGTTTTCTCACTTGTGAAGCAGGGGAAAAAACAGTCGCTTCTTAACAAAGTTTACACGAAGCGGCCCTTGGGGGTACCCAGTAACCACGTTTGCAGCTAGTCATGGACCCCGCCCCCTTTGTCCAAGCCCCGCCCAGACTGTTGGACCCAGCCCACCTAACCGCGCCCACCAGCCACGCCCCTATCTGGCCCCGCCTTTCCCTGGCTCAGTCCCGGACCAGCGAGCCCAGTCCCACCGGGCCGCTCCCCCACTGGCCACGCCCCCACCTGGCCACGCCCCGGTCGTCCAGGTCTCGTTCCCCACAAGCTCAGCAGAGCCCCATCCAGAAGAGACACGCCACGCCAGCTGTCCGCCGACCCCCAGCCCCCGCCCCCGCGACCATGGCCGCGCCGGGACCCCGCGCCTTGTGGGCTGCGCTCTGTGGCGGCTGCTGCTGCCTCCTCCTGTGTGCCCAGTTTGCTGTGGCTGGTAACGCGTGCAGAGTCTGGTCAGGGGCCCAGACAGGGGCAGGTGGAGCATGGCCCTCACCCAGCGGCCATCCCAGGAGCAGTCTGGACTGGGGAGTGGGGAACTTTCCAGACGTGTGCAGAGCTCCGGGGGTGGGAGAACGGGGCTCTAGCTGTGTGTGGGGCCCTGTGTGATATACAGGCTCCAGATGTGGGGGATTAGGGACCTTTCAGGTGTGTCTGGGGGTGGTGGCTGCAAATATATCTGGGAAGCTAAGGTGTGTGCAAAGGGAGGGCCTCTGGGTGAATGAATGTGGGGGAGGTTCTAGGTGAGGGTAACCATGCTCTTGTGGAAGCTCCAGGTGTGTGCAGGGAGTGTGAGCCCCAGTCGCCGCAGGGTGGAGGTGGGCGGGCGATGCTGCTTGGCTTTGAGGAGCTGCTCCCTTCCCACCCCCATTGCACTCCCAGGTAAAGGAGCTCGAGGCTTTGGGCGGGGAGCCCTGATCCGCCTGAACATCTGGCCAGCTGTTCAAGGAGGCTGCAAACAACTGGAGTTCTGTGAGCGTTGTGTGGAGGGAGACAGAGCACACAACCTCTCAGGCTGCGTGTGGGAGCAGTGTCAGCCAGAGGAGCCAGGTAGGCAGTTGGGACCGTCCCAAATTGAGTGCCTCCAGCTCTGAACCCCAGGGCCTTGGCCCCTCTCCCCAAAACCTCTCCCCTGCACCTTCTCCCACCAGGACACTGTGTGGCTCCAGCTGAGGTGGCCAAGGAAGGTTGCTCTGTCTACAACCGTTCAGAGTCGTGTCCAGGTAAGGCAGCTCCCACTGGCCAAAGCCAAGTGGGAGGGAGGGGGCTGAAGTCTCCCCAGCCATGGCCTGCCCACCAGGAGGAACCAGCCTCTCTCGGGGAGGGGACTACACCCACCAATACTTGGGTCCAGTTTCAATTGTCTTTAGCGCACTAAGCCCCTTTCCCCCTCTGGCCTGTTTCCTCATCTGAAAATTGGTGCAGGTGTATAGAAGGGACGGGGCATTAGCTCTTCTAATTTAAGGCCTGGTAAGGGCTTGGGACATTCAGAAGGCTATGGAGGGGGCTTCCTGGAGGAAGTGACATCAGTGATGAGCCCTGAAGGTAGAGCTGGAGAGAGGGCACATCTGTCAGAGGGAGGGAACTGTGTGACTAAAGCTTGCACGTACGTATGTCAGGTGTCTGGAGCAGGGACAGGGGCTTGATCTGAATCGGAAGTCCAGCTGTGGGTGGGACTGGGGTTTGCGGGAGTGGGGGTGGGCAGGCTGTTTGGTCATGCATTCCCCTTCTCCCCAGCTGCCCACCACCACCCCACCGATGAACCGAAGACGATCACAACAGGTAGGCACTACCAGGGGGTGGGGCAGCGGGAGGATCACAGGTTCAGGGAAAGATCTGGGCTCAGGCACTGACTTGCCCTGTGACCTCAGCCTGTGACTTCTCCCTCTGAACCGGTTTCCACATCTGTGAAATGGGCTGGATTATACCTACCTCGTGTCATTGCTGTGTGGATTTTATGAGAGGTGGCATAGTGCCACCTGGGTATCTGACTCACTGAAAGCGAAGAGATGACAGCACCCATCCCTCCCCCTGTCACCAGTTCTGGGAACTCAGGGTGACCCCTGAAGACTTGTCCTTGGAGCTGAGGGTGTGTGGCTCAGCTTGCTGATAAGATGTCCTCTGTGACTACTGCAACCTCCAGGCCCAGAGAGGGTCACAAAGCAGGTTCCTGGCAGAACAGAGGCAAGAACCCTGCCCCACTAGGTTCCCACCGCCCCTCGGAGCCTGGAGGTCACCAGACTTGGCAGGCATGGCTGGAGAGGCTCTTGGTTAATTAAAGCCGGAAACCGATCTCAGCAGCTGCATTATTGATGGCTCGGCTCCCTCAGTGCGAGCCCCAGATCGGCCTCGTGCGGCTCATTTCTCCCCTCTCTGCTCCTCTTCCTCCCCGCTGTTGCCTCTGGGGCTTCCTGAGCGGCAGCTGGGACAAGCCTTTGCCCTTCTTATTCTCAGACCCCCTTACACCACCTACAGCCTCCGGGAGGTGGACCCAGCTCATGGCTAGGCCCCTGCCTGCTGTCCCAGAACAATCTTCCACCCACCAGCCTGCCCTGTCCTGGGCACCTGGCCCAGGACCTGAAATCGAATCTCTGGTAGAAGTTGATGGGTAACATGGCACAGTCAGGAGCCACCCAGGCATAGCCTGGCAACCATGGCCCTAAGGCTCTGGCCTCTAAGGGGCAGAGGAAAGGGTCAGGGGACCCTGTGAGTATGGCTCTAAGTGTGAGGTGACTGGCCAAGCCTGGCCCTCAGCTGGGCCCCTCCCTCTGACATGCACTCAGCAGGGTGCCGGCTCTGGGCCTCCACTTCCTCCTCTGCCCCTTTCCTCTCTAAGTAAGGGCTCTGACATTGGGTGACGCTGGGGTCCCACGCTTAGGAGTCCTGAGAAAGGACCACATCATATGTACGTGGGCTCTGAACCCTGAAACCCAAGGTTGAAAGGGACTCTGGGATGGGGGGTCTGGATGCCCAAGTTCTGGATCTATCCTCACCCTGACGGGCTAGCGAGGGACAGGGAGGCTGGAGGGGAGCTCAGCCACCATCTGGTCCATGTGAATAGGAGACCCAGAGAGGGTGTGCGTGGGGTAAAGCCACAGAGCAAAGCCACAGAGCAACTTGGGCAGGGCCAGGGCTGAAAAAGCCCCCACCTGCCCCCCGCTCCGCCCCAGCCTCTGTCCCTCCTACCAGGCAGTTCCCAACTGTCTGCAGGATCTGGGGGGAACTTCGGAGCCCAGTGTTCAAGGACCACGTAGTGGCGACTGGGGCCTCAAGGTGCACGAGTTATGGGGATCGAGCTATGACTTCTACCCTGCCTCACCCCTGCAGGGAGCCCCTCAGTCCCTGAGGCCCACAGCCCTGGCTTTGATGGGGCCAGCTTTATCGGGGGCGTTGTGCTAGTGCTGAGCCTGCAGGCAGTGGCCTTCTTCGTGCTGCGCTTCCTCAAAGCCAAGGACAGCACCTACCAGACACTGTGAGTACCTGGCCAGCGCAGAGTCCCAGCTTACTTCCCCCTCCTGCCCTGCAGTTCCCCTTCAGTGTCTTCATGGGGCAGCCCTAAGGACAATGACTCCCTCCCAACGTCCCCCATGTGAGCCTCACCCCTTTCCTCTCCTTCATTTGGGGGGCTTTCTCTGCCAGATGTTGGCTGGGACCAGGACTCAGCCTGGGCCAGGTGTCTGGGAGCCCAGCTGAGACCAGCTGTGTCTTTGTCCCCTCATGCTGCCAGCAGGGAGGAGAACCAGTAGGTGACAGCCCAGGCGAGTCCGTGGCCTGCAGTTCTGTGGCCGTGGGCAGGAGCTGGGGCCGTGTGTCTAGTTCGGTTTTCCTCTGAGAAGGGGAGCTGTGCCTGGGCCCCCGTGTGCCGTGTGTGCAGTGGGACAGGTCGCTGCAGCCTGCATTGAAGTGTTTGCTCTTCCAGCCGCTGCTTGCTCTCTGGGGGTGGGGTCCTCAGCCAGCTGAGTCAGGGTCACCTCCCTGAGTGTCCTCTCTAGCCTCTGCAGAATCTGACCCCCTTGTGCCTGGACTCCACACTGAGAGGAAGAGGGACGCACAGGCTGCCCTCTTGATCCCTGTGGCACTGTGGGTGGGAAAAATTTTAGCCACCAATTTTTGGCCCCTGTGGGCACGGAACAGGCCCAGAACCCGATGCCTCATGTGCCTTCCTGTTTCGGGCCTGGTACCTGCAGCTGAGAGTCTCCTTCAACCACCTCGTGTCTCGTCCATCGCCCCTGCTGGGCCCTCCAGCCTGTCACCTGAGTTTTGTGCCTGCCTCTTCCCACCAACCTGGCCTAGGCGCTGTCCCCAAATAAAGGAACTCCTTCCAGTACTGTGCTTCATGTCCTGTGTCTTGGGCTCTGTGTGGGTTGGATGGGGTGAGGGAATGGCCACTGTTCTCTTGTTTTTTTTTTTTTTTTAAATGGAATCTTGCCCTGTCACCTGGGCTAGAGTGCCATGGCATCAGCCTAGCTCACATCAGCCTCAAACTCCTGGGCTCAAGTGATCCTCCTGCCTCAGCCTCCTGAATAGCTGGGACTATAGGCACGAGCCACAATGACTGGCTAATTTTTCTATTTTTAGTAGAGATGGGGCAGGGGGGAGGGGGTCTCACTCTTGCTCAGGCTGGTCTCGAACCCCTGAGCTCAAGTGATCCTCTCACCTCAGCCCACTGTTCTCTGCTTAATGGGCATTCTGCCTAGGATTGTTGCTATCACCTTTTAAAATATTTTCACCTTTGACACCTGCCTAACCCTCTCTGCCTGCTCTTGTAGTACAGGTGAGGGTTCAAAGACTCAGAAAGGTAAATGCACCTGCCTGGGATCACATGACTGGATGGGGCAGGGCTGGGCTCTCAGTCCAGGCTTTTCTGACCCCAGAGTGAGCAGAACTTCATCCCCGAGGCACCTCCAGGGTCTCTCAGCCCCCTAAAGGTAGGTCTTTGCCCCAGTGCCAAGGTGAAGCACCCCAGGGCTCCTAGGCAGCTGTGTCTGGCGTTCCTCACTCAGGCTCTCCTGGAAAGCGCTGGCCCCCGTGCCCCATCCCTGGGCACAGAAGTGCCCCAACTAATACCATCTCCCACTGATCGCGCACTTTCTGGGACCAGGCTAGCTACGAGTTTGGCATCCTCATCTCATTTAACCCCACAACTGCGCTGGGAAGTTGAGAGGAACAGGGTGAGGGTTGAGAGCTCAGCCCATGGAACCCGATTGCTCTGTGTGAACCCAAGCAAGTTGTGTAACAGCTCTGGGCCTCAGTTTCCCCATCTGTAAAGTGGGGGTAGCACATTCCAGTGGGATGTGGAGAAGGTTCAGAGCAAGCGTGTGTGCTGTTTGCTTCATTCCGGGGCTCCCTGTTGGCCCTTCCAGCTGTACAGCCCGTGGTTGGGCCCTCTCACCTCTTCCTCCTGCAGGGCAGCCACCCTCTGGGGGCTTCGGCTGCAGAAGGAGTGGCTCTGCAGGTACTTCCGCCTCCTCGGCTCACAGAGGGCTCACCTGCCCACACGCCGCACCACCCACAATGCCAACCACGGTCCGCCCTTGCTCACTTGTGCTGAATCTCCAGCCTCTCGGGCATCAGCCCCGCTTTGAGCTCCCCTCCAGCCTCTTGGTCCCCATCCTGTTCCCAGCCCGCCTTGCCTCCTCTACCCTCCCAGCCTTTGCACGTGCCTGTTTCTCCTGCCCGGATCACTCTTCCCTGGCTTCTCCCTCAGCACAATTTCTCTTTGTCACCTTGTTTTATTTATTTATTTATTTTTAGAGACAAGGTCTCACTCTGTTGCCTAGGCTGGAGCACCGTGGTGCAGTCAGAGCTCACTGCAGCCTCGAACTCCTGGGCTCAAGAGATCCTGCAGCCTCTCGAGTAGCTGGCACTGCAGGCGTGTGCCACCACACCTGGTTAATTTGGGTTTTTTTTTCTTTTTTTTTTTTTTAGAGATGGGGTCTCTCTATGTTGCCCAGTCTGGTCCAAAACTCCTGGGCTGAAGCAATCCTCCTGCCTCAGGCTCCTGAGTGTGTTTCAGACCTTTTTCTGGGAATTTACAACATATATACACCCATGTAATGTTTTTAAAATACAAAGCAGGCTCATGCCGTACATATCGTTCTGTGCTTTAGCCCCTCTCGGCACAGATCAGATTCACCCTGATTTGTCCAGATGGTCACAGTTTATTTGCCTGAGTCCTATCAATGGCTGGCTGGGTCATTTCCACGTTGACTCTTGCAAGCAACACTGTGATGAACAGGCGTGTTCGGAGATCTTGGCACACCCATGGGAGAGTTTGGGGAGGACAGATTCCTAGAACTGAAATTGCAGTTTCAGGGCATCCCTCTCACGGACGCATCCTGCCAGGCAAAGTCAGCCTGCACTTCCCCGATACTACCCGTGCCTCAGCCCGCTGGCACTGGGCCCAGCACAGAGGAGGCCCTCAGGGAGGGCTGATGAATGAGTGAATGAATGAGGCCTCCCTCTCCTCCCCTACCACCTGAGGTCCCTCTCTGACTCAGGCCTCATCCTTCACATCTGGACCACGGCTGCTGGGTCCTCACTGGCCTCAGTCCCCAGGTACCCCCTGCACAGTCTGCCCTTTCAATTGGCCTCTATTAGCAGCTGTCTCCCAGGCCTCAAGGGACTCGAGGTTGGGCATGAAGTCATTTCCCTTAGGGGGCTTCTGCCTGGTGGGGGCATGGGACTTTGGCAAAAGCTCTGTAGCTCTGGGCAGATAAGTGCCAGAAAGAGCAGAACCGCGTCCCATCTCTGGGCCTCAGTTTCTCCCTCTTTCTTCATTCAACAAGCGTTTATTGAGCACCTGCCTCGTAGCAGGCCTGTAACCCAGGGCCGATGATAAGGGCTGAGAACGAGGCTGGGAGGGTGGGAGGTGATGTGCAAACCGCACTTAGCGTGACACTGGAGTGTAGAAGGTGCCTAGTAAATAGTAGCAGTGGTCACTGTTAATAGTGGGGACGAGGATCAGGAGAGGATTCCTAGTGGAGATGGCCTTCGAGCTGGGCCTTCCTGGACAGGTGGAGCTTCACAGGTAGAGATGAACGTGAGTGTAGAGGGCTGGAGAGGAGGCTGAGGGGCCTCGGCAGCCAGGGTCAGAAGTTGGACTCCATCCTGGTTGGACAGGGCAGAGGGAGGAAACGCCGCCACCCCCTGCTGGCTCCAGCCTAGGCGGGGTGTCCCTGGGGGACAATGAGAGGAAGTCTTCTTCCTTCACATCCTTCCACCAGCCTGGCCTCTTATAAGCTGGCATCCTCCCTCTGGCAACCCCAGAAAGATGAGCCTCCTGTGGACCCCTCTGTCCCTGCTGCTGCTCCTAACTGGGGGGCCTGCGTGCCTGAGGGCCAAGGACCACCCCAGCTGCCCAGGTAGGGGCCTAGGGTGCCCTCCCCACCAACCCACCTCTCATTCCCTCCCTGGGTATCCCCCTACTCAGGCTCACCAGTCCCAAGGAGCAGGGTGGGAGCTAGATCATCTGGGCTCTACATGTAAATACATGCAAATAGGATGCAAATCACACAAACCCTTGCCAGCTCAGGAGACGAGAATCCTGACAGCTAGAATCTGGGAGAGGGAAAGAGAACTGCAGAGGGGTCTGGGAGAGACAGGCCCACCCTGTGCCCATCCGCCTGTGTCTCGCTGCAGGACCCACAGAACTGGAAGCCAGCAAAGTTGTCCTCCTGCCCAGTTGTCCTGGAGCCCCAGGAAGTCCTGGGGAGAAGGGGGCTCCAGGTCCTCAAGGTGAGAGAGGTGGCAGATGCTGGGGAGCCGGCAGAGCCCTTGGGGGAAACCAGGGCGCTGGGGAGGCAGCAGTCACTCTATGCCTAGGGGCCGCGGCAAAGGGCGAGGAGCCTGCTCTGTGCCAGGCTCCAGGCTGGGTGCCCAGCATCCAACAATCCACTGTGCCAGGTGGGCAGTATCAGCTCCGCCTCCCGAGGAGGAAAGTGAGGCCAGGAGGGGGTGAGTTTTTGCCCACAGTCACAGAGCTAACGAAGGATGAAACTGGGATTTGAACCTTCTTGCTCCAAATCCCTTGGGGTTTTTTGTTTGCTTGTTTGTTTTGTCATGGGTATGGGGCAGGACTCAGGGCATCTCTGCCTCTGGGATTTCAGGGCCACCTGGACCACCAGGCAAGATGGGCCCCAAGGGCGAGCCAGGTGAGTGTGTGGGCTGGTGGCCTCCCCTCCTTTCTCTGCTTGTGTCCCTGAAATGGGTGGGGGGAGGGCGCTGCTCAGCGATGGGCTAGACTGCCCCCCACAGGGGGGACGGGAGGCTGGGAGGAGTTGGGGGGATTAGAAGGGCCTGAGCACCTGCTCCACGTTGGTTCATGGGCCTTCCCCTGGGGGTGCCCAGACCTCAAGCCAACACTCAGTCTTCTCCGGGCAGGAGATCCAGCCAACCCGCTCCGGTGCCGGGAGGGTGAGCAGCCTTCGCAGGTGCCAGGCGCCAGGCGCCAGGAACTCGGAATCAGGCGATACCGGGGTGTTGGGGGACCTCCAGGCGCGGCCAAGCCCCTCCCCTCAGCCCTCCTTAGGACTCTTCCTCAGGGGCCTAAATGAGCCAAGAGGGCTCCTGGGCTCCCACACTTGATCCAGTGCCCGGGTGTGGGGTTGGGGAGTAACTTGGGGCCCCCTCTCAGTTTCTCTCCCCTTTCCAGGCCCCAGGAGCTGCCGGGAACTGCTAAGCCAGGGCGCCACCTTGAGCGGCTGGTACCATCTGTGCCTACCTGAGGGCAGGGCCCTCCCGGTCTTTTGTGACATGGACGCCGCAGGGGGTGGCTGGCTGGTGCGTGTCTGAGAAACCGACTGGTAGGCCAGGCCCAGTGGTCACTTCTGCCCCTGGCCCCTAGGGGGAGCCAGAGCCCACCGGAGCAAGGCATTCCTTAGCGATTCACTATCGTGTCTACTGAGCTCCCAACCCGGCCTGAAGAACTATGAGAAGGCTTCACAGAGGAGGTGTCATTTGAAAGAAATATGAAGGCTCCGTAGAAGTTCTCTAGACAGATGTGGCGTGGGGGGCGTTCCAGGTAGAGGTAAGACAAACTCAGGGAGGCAGAGAGTCCAAGAGAGTTTTTGGGGACCATGTGGGTAGGCTGAGATCTGCTGAGGTGGGCCAGGCATGGACTCAGGACCTCTGCAGAGGCCAGGTCACGGAGGGCGCCAAATGACCGGCTGAGGAGTGTGCAGGGGACTGGGGAGCCACGGGAGAGTGTTAGCAGGGGAGGGACAAGGTCAGATTCTGTTATAGAAAGATGGCTCAGGCCACACGGTACACGATGCACTGCAGTGGGGGACAAGCAGGGAGACAGGGACACAGCTTAGGACGACTGCAGGGGGCTGGGCAGGAGAAGACAGTGGACAGTGGAGCAATGGAAATCAAGGCGCTTAGGTCGAAAGACATTTAGGAGGGAACTTCACAGGGCCTGGGCGCTGCTTGGCTTGGCTTGGAGGGACATCTGGGTAAGGCCAGGGTCCAGCTTGGGCCTGTGGGGGTAAACTCTCTCCTTTCAATATCCTGGTTAAATTAAAGCAGGTTATTTTGAGTCTGACTCCCAGCAGGACTGACCATCCCCTGAGGGCAGAGACACTGTTTCTGTCATTTCAGTCCTCCCCAGGGCTTGCAAGGCTGAGGTGTGAAGTTGAAGTGTCAGTGTCAGTAAAAGTTAATAAGGGAATGTGGGGTTCATCAATATATCAATATATTCACAGGCAAAGCTCACTTGAAGGAATCACTTTATTTTTTTTTAGAGACAGGGTCTCATTCTATCTCTTGGAGTGCAGTGGTGCAATCATAGCTCACTGCAGCTTTGAACTCCTGGGCTCAAGCGATCCTCCTGCCTCAGCTTCCCAAAGTGCTGGGATGACAGGAGCGAGCCACTGCACCCGGTCAGAAATTGCATTCTATCAACAATCCAAAGAGAGAGGAAGTGTCTACCCACCTCTAAGAGTTCGTGAATGCTCAGATGCCATTTCCCCGTGCTTCCCCGCAGCCTATGCCCAGCCGTGAGTAATAGCTGGTGTGCCACCCTCTCCTCCCTAGGTGTTCCAGAGGCGCCAGGATGGCTCTGTGGACTTCTTTCGCCCTTGGTCCTCCTACAAAGCAGGTTTTGGGAGCCAGGAGTCTGAATTCTGGCTGGGGAATGAGAATTTGCACCAGCTTACTCTCCAGGGTGAGTTCCCTGCAGGGTCCAGGGGCCCTGAGGGGTACTGTCTGCTGTCCTGAATGCCCCCCACCCTGGGATCTGAGGGTTCCTCCGTACCTGCCTCCCCTTCCTTCCAGGTACCTGGGAGCTGCGGGTAGAGCTGGAAGACTTTAAGGGCAACCTTACCTTTGCCCACTATGCGACCTTCCGCCTCCTGGGGGAGGCTGAGCACTACCAGCTGGTGCTGGGCAAGTTCTCAGAGGGCACTGCAGGTGGGTGACCTCAGGTGGGGCCCTGGGGAGGGAGGCTGGATCCTTTCCCAGCACTGGCACTGCCTCTGTGAATGACCAAGGGCAATTCTTTCCCCTGTGGGCCTCGGTTTCCTCATCTGAGAAAGGGCATTTGTGAGACACGATGGTGCAAGAGTGAAGAATTTGGGCTCTGGAGGCAAACAGACCTGAGTCTGAGTCCAGCTCTTCCACTTACTAACTAGGTGACCCTGGGCAAGTCCCTTCCTGGTCAGAGCCTGATTCTGTCTCTATAAACTGGGTGGCAGAGGGAGGGGTTGTGGGTGCCATGTGAGGCTGTGTCGAGTGTTAGCCTTCTCTGCTTCGGAAGGGGAACCAGGGAAGACTTCTTTCAGAGCAGCAGTGACTGTTGGGGAGAGATTTGAAAGACGGAAGTGGTTATGGGGAGGTGCCATGGGGGAAGCCCCTTTCCTGCGCAGGTGTCCCTGGCAGAGTTGCTCAGGCTGCTGCTGGGAGCCCAGAGGGGACAAGAGGAGACAAGGAGCTAGAGGAAGGGTGGAGATGGGGGCGGGGGGATGAGGCAAGGCAAGGAGAAGAGCTGTTGGCTTTGGAGCCAGAGAGTCCTGAGTTCAAGCCCCACTGCTGCTGTGATTAGCTGAGTGACACTGGGCAAACAACCTGGCCCCTTGGTGCTGCTGTTTTCTCACAGAGCCTGATAAAATTCACTGCCATGTTGCTTTGAGGTTCCTATGACATAATATCTCCAAAGGTGCCAGACATGGTGCTGGGAACCAAGGTGCCCCCCATCCCCTCCCTGCCAGGGGACTCTCTGAGCTTCCACAGCAAGAAGCCCTTTACCACCTATGACGCGGACCACGACTCGAGTGGGAGCAACTGCGCGGTGGTTGTCCACGGTGCCTGGTGGTACGGATCCTGCTATCAATCCAATCTCAACGGGCGCTACGCAATGTCCGAGGCCACCGCCCACAAGTACGGCATTGACTGGGCCTCAGGCCGCGGTGTGGGCCACCCCTACCGCAGGGTTCGGATGATGCTTCGCTAGGGCACCCTGGCAGCCAGCACCCTTATCTCTCCCATACAGCTTCCTACCAGGCCAACCGCCTCTGCTTCCCTGTCCGTATTTAAAAATAAAATCATTTTAACCCTTTCTTGGATTTCAGGACTCTTCCAGTCACTGGGAAAAACCCTAGAGGGCAGAGCAGGGACACAAGTTTCAGCTCCACTCAGGGAAGAACTTCCTTCCAGTCAGGAGGATGGAAGGGAAAGCCTCATAAGGTAGTGAGGCTTCTGTCTCTGGAAGCATGCAAGACAAGGCCAGAGGAGCATATAGTGGAAGGATTGGAGGGGATTCAGGCATCCACGGACAATCTCCCTGGGCCCTTCAGGTCCTACAAGTGGTTGGTTTTGTGGTGGGAATTGTGCAGCTTTTCCCAGCATCCTCTGCGTTGCTCAGGCCTGCCCCTTGTAAGTTGTCTGTTTCCCACTGTGGCCTCTGTCGTAGGCCAAGTCCTCACCCTCTACTACGTCTCGCCTTGTTCCATTCGGGGCCGATTTGAATCCAGGGTCAAACTAAGGAGGGTACATTTTTCTTCCATGAGGCAACAGGGCAACGAAACGGCAGCCACTGGACTAGCATTTATTGGGCAGTTTATTTGTCCAATGTCGCATTCTAGTAAGTGACAGAAATAAATTGTTAGGAGTCTGACAGGTAGTCCTGGGGTTGCACTCTGCTCTATCATGTAGTGATCTTGGACAAGTTACTCAGCCTAAGTCCCCAGTTCCTGGTTTCTGGGTCCACTGAGGTTTACACCAGGTTGTTGCTTCAGCCACTAATTCACAAAATGAAGTTAGGGATCCTTGGGGATTTGAAGCTGGGAAGCTGTTGCAGCCCAAAAAGCTAGAGTTTGTAGGGTTCTCCTTCAAAGGGTGGCTAGAGAGATGTTTACAGCAGGAAGGGCTTCGTAGGTCCCGCGGTCATGTTCTGGGTAGAAGGCAGCAGGGCTCCACAGCAGGTTGGGTTCTGGGGAAAGCAGCCCTCCGGCAAGAGGGTAAAGGCTGTGGCTCAGATGCCCAGTCCCACTCTGGGGCTGAAGACTTCTGGGCAGGCTGGCTTTCCACATTCCGGTCCCTGCCTGTGTTCGCTGCACCCTGAAGAGCTGTTCTGCATTGTGTTCTGCACACCGTGATATCTCTGGAGAGCCCTTCATTCAACAGATCACGCCTCTTCCTTAGCCCTGGTCTGGGCATACATCTCATGATCCCAGTCCACAGTGGTTGGCATGCACAGAGGCATGGGCTGTTCTGGAAGCGGCCAGTCTCAGAGGTTCTGGCGGGAGAGTGTAACCAGCTCCATGAGCCCCTATGTTTTTTATAATCTTCTCCCTTAACTACTTGACCCTTTGAGTTGTTTCCCGAAAATGATGGACTCCTGGCCTCAAGTGATCCTCCAGCCTGGGCCTCCCGAAGTGCTGGTATTATAGGTCTGAGCCACCACACCGGCCTGAAATGATGGATTTTGTACAAGACAAAGGAGTTGAGATTCTGAAAGCCCCAGGGCAGACTTCCCGACGGCAAGATTCACTATTCCCGCCCCCACAACCTGCCTCATACAGGTAGCCCCTCGTGAGATACATCTCAACATGCCCCCAGCTACCGTGGCCCCTCCTTTAAATGTCCATGACATCCCTTAGTCAAGAGACGATGGATTTGAGACAGCTTCTCCCGTCCTCCTGGCAGGACGTGTGTCCTATTAAAAATTCCTTTCTTCCTTGGTCTCAATAATTGGATTTTTGTGCCACCAGCAATTGGACCTACACGGAAACCCCTTGCGGTTTCGACAAGAGGAGGTAGGGGAGAGGCCGAGTCCCAAGCTGCTAGGGAGTGGCGCTGCCCTAGGGCCGAGGGTGGAGCTTTCCTCGTCGACCGGGAATGGGCTGGGCCCAGCCTACATGTGAAGGCAGGACTGAGCGTGGGCGGGCGGTCCCTTGAGGAGTCCGGGAGGCAGACACCGCCGGACCGAATCCCGGGAGCCCCCACGTGACTCTGAGCCGCCGATCACCGGATGCCCCAGATTCCTGGGACCCAATCCCCGGTTTCAGATCCTCAGCAACTTGCAAGTCCGAGCTCGGATTTCTTCTTAAACTTGATTCCTGGAACGGGACGTCCGGCCGGATGCCGAATCCCCAGATCCCGTGGGAGACTGTCTGATCCCGACCGGATTCCCGAGCCCGAGATTCCTGGATCCGCCGGCCCAGGCTCCCGCCCCGCCGCGGGTTCCCAGCGCCCCGCGCCCAAGCGCCTCGCATGGCGGGGCCGTGCGCCCGGTCCGGCGCGCAGCGCGCCGGGAGCTGCTGGCAGGACCCGCTGGCCGAGGCGCTGAGCAGGGGTCGGCCGCTAGCTGGGTCCCCGGGCCGGGGCTGCGCGCGGAGCCGGCCGCTCAGCGTGGTCTACGTGCTGACCCGGGAGCCGCGGCCCGGGGTGGAGCCCGGGGAGGGAACCGAGACCGAGCCGCTGCCCCTGCGCTGCCTGCGCGAGGCTTGCGCGCAGCTCCCCGGGCCGCGGCTGCCGCCGCAGCTGCGCAGCCTGCCCTTTGGGACGCTGGCGCTGGGCGACACCGCGGCGCTGGACTCCTTCTACAACGCGGGTGAGCGCGCGCCGGGGGCGCGGCCACTCGGGGCGGGGCCGTGGTGGGTACCGGGTCTGGGGGCCTTAAGGTGAGGCAAAGCTGCAGGACTTGAGGCGGAGACCTGACAAAAGTGGAATTTAGGGGATCTGGAGCGCTGCCGGGCTCGGGATGGAACTTTGGGATCCAGGCCCGGTTTCGGGGTTCCCAGTTGGGGCTTAAACACCCTCCAGTCGCGGCTGTGCCCCGCGAGCGCGGCAAGGACCGGGCGGAGCTTAGGAGCCCTGGGCGGGGCTGTGGCGTCCCACGGCTGGGGTTGGAGAAGTCAGCTTGGGACGGTCTCGCGGGGCCCTCCTGAGGACAGATCCCGGGAGGGAAGCCTGGAGTGGGGAAAGGAGCTGCACCTGGGGGGCCGGGGTTCAGGGGTCCTAGCATACTACTTCCGAGGATCGGGCTAGAGAGGCAGAAAGGGAAGCGAAGGGACGCAGCGGGACCCGATTCTGGGAAAGGGAGTTTAGGTGAAGAGGCCCAGGCAGCCCAGAGGGAGTGGGCGGGGTAGGGGCGGAGCTGGAGGAGGGCCGCGGCCGACCGGGGGCGGGGCCAGGGGCGGCTGTTCCAGCGCGGGTCACCGCTCCCTCCCGCCAACCCTGGAGCCCCGCCCCCGGTACTTGTTCATCCTAGAGTCCGGGATCTGTGCTTCCTGGATGTCCGTGAAATCGCAACCTAAAAATGAAGGCTGACCCGACCTCGAGGACACAAAGACACACATAGTCATCCACAGACTCACAAATCGCATACATGTTGACTTACCCAGGCTCTTGCAGACCCTGTCACACACAGAGATACAGTGGGACACAGTAAGCTATACACACACGGACAGACACAGCGTTGTCTACACACATTGGTGGTGTCGGCCCCTTTAAAGGGACTGGGTTGGAGATCCAGGGGAGGGGACTTCTGTGTGTACACAGCTGCCTCCCAAATGGCCTGGAACAGGGTCTGAGCTGGGGCACAGCCTTCCCTCCCCGTGGCCCCGTGCTCACAGGATCTGAACAGTGGGACCAACGTCCCAGCCCAGTAAGCCCAACTCTGCTCCTGCAACACCACAGATAACAGTTCTGTGAAAGAGCCAGAGGGACCCTAAAAGGGGGAAACTGAAGTCCAGAGCAGAACCGGACCCTGCTGATGTCCCACAGCAATGCAGGCTGAGCCAGGATGGATCCCCAGCCTCCTTCCCTGTTGAGCTGGGCCTCGGGCTCAGCGCCTGCACCTCTGTGCCCGCAGATGTGGTGGTTCTGGAGGTGAGCAGCTCTCTGGCACAACCCTCCCTGTTCTACCACCTCGGTGTGCGTGAGAGCTTCAGCATGACCAACAACGTGCTCCTCTGCTCCCAGGCAGACCTCCCCGACCTGCAGGCCCTGCGGGTAGGTGGCCAGGGGGCTGGCGGAGGCAGGCGTGGGGTTGGGGTGGCATCTACCCAGAACACCAGTTTCTGACTGTCTGCCTCCTGCAGGAGGATGTTTTCCAGAGGAACTCGGTGAGCAGAATCCACCCCTCACTCCAAGTGTCCTTTGACCTCCACTGTGACTTCTGACCTCTACTAATCTTCCTGGCCTCTTCAGTTACCTCTGACCCCCTAATGCCCCCTGACATCCATATGACCCTCTGTTTGGTTTCCTATTGCCACCTTTCATGAAGTGTGCCCTTTCCTGCTGTCCCAGTCCCCACTGGTGCTGACCTCTGACCCCATCACTGCCCCTCTCTAGCCCTGTGCTGACCTCTGATCTCCACTGATTCCTGCCTCCTTCCCACCAGGATAGTGTTGGCAGCTACACACTGATCCCCTATGTGGTGACAGCCACTGGTCGGGTGCTGTGTGGTGACGTAGGCCTTCTCAGAGGCCTGGCTGATGGCCTCGTACAGGCTGGAGTGGGCACTGAGGCCCTGCTCACCCCTCTGGTGGGCCGGCTTGCCCGCCTGCTGGAGGCCACACCCACGGACTCTTGGTAATGGGGCCCCCAGGGAGAGCACGCCGGGAGGAGGCTGGTGAGGGTTCCGTGGGCCGGGGCTGGAACACAGGCCCCACCATCCTCTCTCCCTGCCTCCCCTGTCCTGGGCGTCAGTGGCTATTTCCGGGAGACCATTCGGCAGGATATCCGGCGGGCACGGGAGCGGTTCAGTGGGCAGCAGCTACGACAGGAGCTGGCCCGCCTGCAGCGGAGACTGGACAGCGTGGAGCTGCTGAGCCCCGACATCATCATGAACTTGCTGCTGTCCTACCGCGACGTTCAGGTGAGTGGTGTTCAGAGAGGCAGTTAGTTAGGCATTGTGCATTTGAGGTCAGAAAAATCCAAGTTCAGCTCTCAGCTGTGCCACTTGCTCACTGGTGGCTTTAAGCAAATTATCAAACCTCTCTGAGCCTCGGTTTCCTTATTTGTAATAGGGGGTGATCATGTCACTGACTCCCAGGGCAGTTGTAAGGTTGGGAACAGCCAGCATGGGGCACACAGTAGGTGCTCCCTGTAAGGTGTGGTGTTGCTGTACCTCTGGGTCTGAGGGAAGGTGGGATGTCAGGGGTGGGACAGGACACTGGCTCAAGGTATTCCTCAGGGTCTGGGGCCAATCGTGGCAGAGCTTGCTGTCCCTCATGCAGGACTACTCGGCCATGATCGAGCTGGTGGAGACGCTGCAGGCCTTGCCCACTTGTGATGTGGCCGAGCAGCACAATGTCTGCTTCCACTACACGTTCGCCCTCAACCGGTGAGTGGCAGAGCAAGGCTTGAGTCATAGCCACGTGGAGGTCTCTGTGGCCTGGGTCTCTGCCGTGCGAAGTCATTGCTGTCTGGGATCACTGCTGTTCAGGGCGGCTGTGGTCAATGTGTCCCTGTTGTTTTGGGTTACTGTTGCCTGGGTGGAGGTAGGGGAGGTGGTGCTGCCCTTAGTGTGGTCACAGCTGTCCAAGGTCACTGCGCCTTAGAGTCATTGCATCTAGGAATCACTTCCATCTGAGGTCACTACCCTAGAGAGGTCAGTGCTGGCCAGGGTCACTGTCATTTTGGGGTCATTATTGTCAGGCTCCTGGAAAGGTCCCTGATGTTTGGGGTCTAGCGGTCCCTGGACAGAGTGGGTTCAAGGCCACCAGACAGGTCCTGAGCCCTTCTTCCCCCTTACCTAGGAGGAACAGGCCTGGGGACCGGGAGAAGGCACTGGCTGTCCTGCTGCCACTGGTACAGTTTGAGGGCTCTGTGGCACCCGATCTATACTGCATGTGTGGCCGTGTGTACAAGGACATGTTCTTCAGCTCTGGCTTCCAGGACGCTAGACACCGGGAGCAGGCCTATCACTGGTAAGGAGCACAGTGAGTGGCGGCGGGCTGAGCCAGTGGTCTGAGAGGTGGTGTGGTGGCATCAGTCCGGCCCTGTGCCCCACCCCAGGTACCGCAAGGCTTTTGATGTGGAGCCCAGCCTCCACTCGGGCATCAACGCGGCTGTGCTCCTCCTTGCTGCTGGGCAGCATTTTGAGGACTCCGAGGAGCTCCGGCTAATAGGTTAGCCCAGATCCTGGCTCCCTGTCCCCTCCTGCACAGGGTCTTGGAAGAGGTAGGGAGAGAACATTGCGCAGAAGCTAAGACTGCGTTCGTCTGTTTTGGACTATTCTGCCTATACTCACACCTGGGTCCTCACACCTCTCCTGGGCCCTCAGGAGCCCTCGAGCCCACAACTGTCCCCAACCTCACACCTGTGTTCAGTGCACCCTGAGGTCCATGTATACTTGTGCCCAAACCCTCACCTGTGTCTGAGCTCCTACTGCCACCTGAGATCTTGCCACCCAACGTTTTAACCGTATCTATGTTCATGCCCGCCTGAATGGTAGGCCTTACCCACAGCTGTACCCACACTCACTGGAGCCCATGCCCATCTTCCCCAGGCATGAAGCTGGGCTGCCTGCTGGCCCGAAAAGGCTGTGTGGAGAAGATGCAGTATTACTGGGATGTAGGTTTCTACCTGGGAGCCCAGATCCTCGCCAATGACCCCATCCAGGTGGTGCTGGCTGCAGAGCAGCTGTACAAGCTCAATGCCCCCATATGGTAGGTGGCCCCCTTGCATTCTTGGCCTGGCCTGGGCTGCCAGCTCCTTCCTACACCCACGTCCATTGGCGCACTAGCCTGAACCCTGAGCCAATGACCTGGCCACTTTTAGACCAGTGCCCATAGCACCCAGTGCCCACGTTCTGGCTACATCCAAGCCAGTTTACTCTCCCTGGCAGTGCCGGCTGGTGCCTGGGCTGAGCTGAGGACAAGGCTGTGCCTGCAGGTACCTGGTGTCTGTGATGGAAACCTTCCTCCTCTACCGGCACTTCAGACCCATGCCAGAGCCGTCTGGAGGACCTCCACGCCGTGCCCACTTCTGGCTACACTTCTTGCTACAGTCCTGCCAGCCATTCAAGACAACCTCTCCCCAGGGGGACCAGTGCCTGGTGAGGCCGTAGGTGAGGAGGACCTGAGAAAGGAGTGAGTCCTTTCTGACCTACCCCTCTCCTCCACTGCCCGCAGGTGCTGGTCCTGGAGATGAACAAGGTGCTGCTGCCAGCCAGGGTCGAGGTTCGGGGTAGGGACCCGGTGAGCGCAGTGATCCTGAGCCTGCTGGATGGGGAGACCCAGGTGAAGTCACCTCTGAGTCCCCCCACTCACTCTAACTTGGAGACTTTCTCCCAAGTTAGGGGTCAGACCCCTCTCCTGTCCCCAGGACTCCCCATCAAACCCCATTTCTTCTCGCAGGACGTTCCCGCCAGCTGGACCTTCCCAGTGGCCTCCATCTGCGGAGTCAGGTGAGAGGCAGGTCTTGGGACAGACTCGGGCTGGAGGAGAGGGGCGGCCACTGCGGCGGCCAGCGACTCACCCGATTTTTCGTCCTTTCCCAGCGCCTCCAAGCGGGATGAGCGCTGCTGCTTCCTCTATGCACTGCCCCCGGCCCAGGACGTCCAGCTGTGCTTCCCCAGCATAGGGCACTGCCAGTGGTGCGCGCAGCCTCTGGTGATCGGGGTACTCAGAGGGCTGGGACGCCCAGGGGAGTAAGGGAAAGGAAGGGACGACGTCCCCCAGGTGCTCCCGGCTTCGGAGGGGAGCCTGTCCAAGATGCCCCCCTGCCATCCGTCTGACCTCCCCTGCCCTCAGGTTCTGCGGCCTTATCCAGGCCTTGGTGACAAATCCAGATTCCTCGGCGCCCACGGAAGCGGCAGAGGGCGTGGGGGAGGTGCTGGAGGTGAGGACGCGGGACCGGCACCTGGAGGAGGGCGACCGGCTGCGGGCCCAGCTGAACCCCCATCTCGCTCCGCGCCCCGCAGTTTGATTATGAGTACACGGAGACCGGCGAGCGGCTGGTGCTGGGCAAGGGCACGTACGGGGTGGTATACGCGGGCCGCGAGCGGCACACGAGGGTACGCATCGCCATCAAGGAGATCCCAGAGCGGGACAGCAGGTGCGGTGCTCCTAGCCGCGGGCGGGGCAGAGCGCTCGCGGGGCCCGAGTGGGCGTGGCTGTGGCGGGGCCAGTGGGCTGAACAGCCCGGGCAGTGCGGGCCGGGCTGAGGTCTGGAGGGTCGGGTGGGCGGGGCGGATCCCCGGGGCGTGGCCTGGCTGGTACCAGATAGGGTACTGGAAAGGCTTCTCTGCCCTGATGTGTCCCATTCCTTTCTCCCCTACCTCCCTCAGGTTCTCTCAGCCCCTGCATGAGGAGATCGCTCTTCACAAACGCCTGCGCCACAAGAACATTGTGCGCTATCTGGGCTCAGCTAGCCAGGGCGGCTACCTTAA
Organism: Propithecus coquereli; assembly: GCF_000956105.1. Taxonomy (NCBI): domain Eukaryota; kingdom Metazoa; phylum Chordata; class Mammalia; order Primates; family Indriidae; genus Propithecus; species Propithecus coquereli. The sequence goes on from NW_012147941.1 coordinate 1,967,711, forward strand.
GATCTTCATGGAGGAAGTGCCTGGAGGTACCTGCCCCTTGTGGGATGGGAATGAAACCCGAGGTGTGGGGCATGCGATGGGGGCAGGAAGGGGTGGAGAGCCCTGAGGGGAATAAACCCTGGCGTGTGTGGGTGGTGTAGTCCAGAATTAGCTGATTCAGTGGCATTGGGTGATGGAGTCTGGGCTATGGCATGGGTGTGTCTGGGCCTTGAGCAGAGAAATGTGGGCTGGAATAGTGGGTGCCAACGATGAATTTGGACTGTACCTGCCCAGGTAGCCTATCCTCCTTGCTGCGGTCAGTGTGGGGACCCCTGAAGGACAACGAGAGCACCATCAGTTTCTACACCCGACAGATCCTGCAGGGACTCAGCTACCTGCACGACAACCATATTGTGCACAGGGACATCAAGGTAAGCCCTGGGGCAGGCCCACCCTGGCCTGCTAGGGGTTGCAGGGAGGGGAGGAGACATGGTCTCAGAGGCTGGCGGTTTAGATTAAGTGGGCAGACCTGGTGCAAAGGGCAAGAAGGTTCCTTAGAGAAGAAGTTCAGCCCTGAAGCCAGACCAGATGCCAGCTCCCAGAGGGCCATGTAAGTGGGATGGCAGGGGGAAGGCAGTGATAGAGGTGGGGCCAGGCTGGGATCCCCAGGAGATGGGGTCCCAGGAAAAGTCCAGTTCTGCTCTCAGGGGCCCAGCTCAGTGTCTACTAATCACCGTCAATCAGGGGGACAATGTGCTGATCAATACCTTCAGTGGGCTGCTCAAGATTTCTGACTTTGGCACCTCCAAGCGGCTGGCGGGCATCACACCCTGCACTGAGACCTTCACAGGTAACAGGTGTGGGGCTGGGGTGTGGGGATGCTGACGTGGAGCAGAACTCCCAAAGCCTTCTAGGGAATAGGGTGTCTCCTGGGAATGGAGTTAGAGTCCTAATGGGGGATGAAACCCAGGCAGGTGATTCAGCCAGGGATGAGGGGATGGAATCTTGAACTGGAGCTTGGATAATTGATGAAATTGAGGTTAGCACCTGAAATGGATCCCAGGAGTTTTGATGCAGGCCAACGTGGGTGTTGGAGGACAAAGGAAGTAATAGAGTTCAAGGAGGATGACACAATCCAAGATATGTGATGGAACCCTATTGTGGGTGATAGAGTCCATGAATATGATGGAGCCTAGGATGAGTGCTTTTTTTGTTTTTTTTTTTTTTTTTGAGACAGAGTCTCACTCTGTTGCCTGGGCTAGAGTGCCATGGCATCAGTCTAGCTCACAGCAACCTCAAACTCCTGGGCTCAAGCAATCCTTCTGCCTCAGCCTCCCAAGTAGCTGGGACTACAGGCATGTGCCACCATGCCTGGCTAATTTTTTCTATATATATTTTTTTAGTTGTCCAGATCATTTCTTTCTATTTTTTAGTAGAGATGGGGTCTCACTCTTGCTCAGGCTGGTCTCAAACTCCTGACCTCAAATGATCCGCCCGCCTCGGCCTCCCAGAGTGCTAGGATTACAGGCGTGAGCCACCGCGCCTGGCCTAGGATGAGTGTTGGAAGCCTTGGCAGGTGATGGAGCCTAGAGTGGGTGATGAAACTCAGGAAAGATGTTTGATGGCCAGGGTAGGTGATGGAATCCATTTTGGATGATAGATTCAGCATGGGTACAGGTGGCCAGAGGATGCTGAAGTTCCTCTCCCCCACATAACTCCCACCCCATGAAAAAGCCTAGGCAGATATTGTTGCTCTTGCTCCTGTCCTAGGGACCTTGCAGTATATGGCTCCAGAAATCATTGACCAGGGCCCATGTGGGTATGGGAAGGCAGCTGACATCTGGTCACTGGGCTGCACTGTAATTGAGATGGCCACAGGTCGCCCACCCTTCCACGAGCTGGGGAGCCCACAGGCTGCCATGTTTCAGGTGAGATCCCACAGGGTCTGGCCCATGGAGGTGGGGTGGGGCCAGACTGGGCCTTCAACACCTCTAAACTTGACCTTTGTTTTCCCTCCCCCCTCAGGTGGGCATGTACAAGGTGCATCCACCAATGCCCAGTTCTCTGTCTGCTGAAGCCCAAGCCTTCCTCCTTCGAACATTTGAACCAGACCCCCGCCTCCGAGCCAGCGCCCAAGCGCTGCTGAAGGACCCCTTCCTACAGCCTGGGAAGAGGAGCCGCAGCCCTGGCTCCCCCCAACATGCTCCGCGGCCCTCAGGTCTTTGGGGGTGGGGGAAGGGAGCACACTGGAGGGCTGAGGAACCGTGAAGGTGACAGGGCTGGGGGGGCCCAGCTGACAGCCTTGTCCCTTCCTCAGATGCCCCTTCCACCAGTTCCACTCCTTCAGCTGACTCGACCACCCAGTCCCAGACTTTCCCACGCCCTCAGGCATCCTCTCAACACCCGCCCAGCCCACCAAAGCGCTGCCTCAGTTATGGGGACGCCAGCCAGCTCCGGTGAGAGCCTGGGGTCCTAGGTGTGGGTTTCCTTTGCTTAGTTTTGCCTTTGTACTCCTTCCGGAAAAAGCCCTTCTTGGGAGCCTGGGCAGCTTGCCACGTGCCAAGGATGGCATTCCATGCCTGCTGTGCCCTCTCCCAGAAACTCTAACTTGTACTTGTTGTGCCCCCTCAGTGCGCTGGGTTTCTTTCTTTTTATCCCTGTGAGGTAGGCATCAGAATAAGAAGCCCAAGATTCAAACTGTGCGGCAGAGGTGGCTGGACGGTGTTGCTGCCGGCCCTCCATCAGCCGCTGCCCATTGTATTGTGCCCAGCGTGCCCGAGGAGCCTGGGGCCGAGGAGCCTGTATCCCCGGAGGAGAGTTCGGGGCTGAGCCTGTTGCACCAGGAGAGCAAGCGCCGGGCCATGCTGGCCGCGGTGCTGGAGCAGGAGCTGGCCACGCTGGCGGAGAATCTGCTCCTGGAGCAGGAGCAGGAGCAGGTGGGCGGCCCACCCCAGGGCCCCCTGGTGGTCGAGTTTGAACAGGACTCCTGCAGATGACCTCCCCACACCCGCAGCATTTCTCTCGGCTAGGGTGGGGACATAGGGTGGGGACACCGGCTGACAACCCCTCTCTTCGTTCTCAGGGTTCCCTTCTGGGCAGGGATCATGTGGAACAGCTGCTGCGCTGCCTCGGGGCGCACATCCACACTCCCAACCGCCGGCAGCTGGTTCAGGAGCTGCGGGCGCTGCAAGGGCAGCTTCGAGCCAAGGGCCTTGGGCCTACACTTCTGCACGGACCGCTCTTTGCCTTCCCGGATGCGGTGAGGAGGCTTTCTCACAGTTAGGGCTACCCAGTAACAGACTGTGAGCTTCCTGTGCCTGGAAACGTGCAAGGACTTTATGTTCCAAGGTTCTGTGTCTCTTCCCTGAAGATAGGGCCATCAGGAAAGGGACGTCTGTCCAGTCCTAGCTTCCCAGCCCTTCCCTTCACCCCAAGCCCGCCCACCACACTCGCCTCCGCAGAAGACTTTCTGGCCTTTCCAGCTCAAGCCCCACCTCTAGTTGGGGCTCAGCAGGCTCAGCAGCGCTCTCCTCTCTGTCTAGGTGAAGCAGATCCTCCGGAGGCGCCAGATCCGCCCACACTGGATGTTCGTGTTGGACTCGCTGCTCAGCCGCGCGGTGCGGGCTGCCCTGGCTGTGCTGGGCCCGGGTAGGCGCGGGAGGGGGCCGGCCGGCCGGCGACTAGGGTGTGGCCCTCCGTGGGCGTGGCGAACGCCAAATGGGGTGGGCAGGGGGCGTGGCCTGCGGGGCCGGGATTCACAGGAATCCCCTGGCCGCAGCCGGTGGGGGCGTGGCTAAATGGACCGGACCCAGACTGGGCCCCGCAAAGAGCCGGGTATCCGAGCCTACACGCCCTCGCCGGTGTCTGGGGGTCCCAAACGGGCGTTCTTGCCCTGCCTGAGCTCACCCCACTCGGACTGGCAGAGGTGGAGAAGGAGGCAGTCCCATCGAGGTCAGAGTTGAGTAAAAAGGGGGAGTCCCAGCAGAAGCAGCAGGAAACCCAGGTCCAGCAGAGCCCACTTCCCGAGGAACCTGCGCAGGGCCCCCCGCCTCTTATGGTGCAGCTGAGCCTCCTGCGAGCAGAAACTGATAGGTAAATCTCCTCGAAATCGCCCATAGACTCCGCGCCAGCGTCAACCCACTCTCTAACCACTCCATTCTACTTTCTGCCCTCCGGCAGGCTTCGCCAAGTCCTGGCCGAGAAGGAACTGGAGTGCCAGGCCCTCGTGCAGCGAGCGCTGCAGCGGGTGAATGCGGAGGCCAGGACCAACGCCCTGGCCTCAGAGCCCCCAGGTGAGCGGCCTGGCTGGAGAACACTAGTGGGTGTGGGGCAACTTCTAGCAGGAGGCACACCGGGCTCATCACCTGACTTCTTGACAGCTGCTCTCCCAACGGACCAGGGCCTGGTGCAGTGGCTACAGGGACTGAGCGTGGATTCAGCCACCATCCAAACGGTGAGGGGGGCTGCTGGCCATCCCTAACCCCAGCAACCACAGACTCCATCTCTGTCTGTCAGCTCTTCTCACTGTTCCCTCTGATGGAGAGAATCTCAAAAATGGAAGAGCACGTAGTATATTCCTCCCATGGTACAGATGAGAAAACTGAGCCCCAGAAAAAGGAGGGGATCTGCCTCAGCATTTTCGCAGTAGAAAGGAGCTAGTACCTGGGTCTTTGGACACATCTTTCTGGAATTTTATCTGTCCCTGTTTTGATGGGTCTTTGTCTGCAACCAGCTGCTGAACCACAGCTTCACCCTCCATGCCCTGCTCACCTGTGCCACTCGAGATGACCTCATCTACACCCGCATCAGGTACATCTTGGGCCCTCCAGGCATGAACCATTCATATGGCCTCATGCTGGCCAGCTGCAGGCCTGCCTAGGTTCTTCCCTGGAAACCATAAGGGCACCTGGGTCCCCTGAGGACAGAGGAGGCATCAGGCAGACAGCGGTCACCAGAGAGAGCCCACATTGAGCCCACTACCCCTAGGGGAGGGATGGTATGCCGCATCTGGAGAGCCATCTTGGCACAGCGAGCAGGACCCACGCCAGTTACTCCTGGACCCTGGGAGGCTGAGTGAGCACATCAGAGGCAGGACGGACGCGAGGATGGATGACTGGAGAAGATGCAAGCTGCTTCTGACGCGCCCGCCCCAAGACCCTTGGGCAACTACAGGAGGCCAGGCGGGTAGGGGCCAGGGTAGGGCCCAGGTCTAGCCCCAGTGGGAGGAACCAACCAGAAGCACCCAAGCACACTGGGCACTACCAGACAGAGATTATTAAACAGAACATTTTCGTACCCTTGTCCTGACAATTTCGGAGGGGGGTGTGTGTGGGTATCCTAGGAACAGCCCCAGGGTCTTTGTGTCAGAGTCTGAAGTTCCCTAATCTGGCCTCTCTCACCTCCCTGGCTCTTTCCTGCCGTGGCCTTCCTTCCTCTCTCTCCCAGCAGACACCAGCCCCTTATTTCCCTTGAGACAGACTTTATTGACTTTGGCTAAGGGCAGACCCTGAGATGGAGGTCCAGAGAGAGGGGTTGGTAGGGCTACGTCCTGGGGGCCAGGTTGGTTCTGAGGGGTAGAAGGCCAGCCACCCACTCGCACGGCTGCTCCAGGAGTGTCTGCCACAGACGCTTCTCCTCAGGTGTGGAATCCATCCAGGGCACCTCGAGCCCGTAGCTGCTGCCTGGATGTGGGCGGGCAGGGGTGAGGGCATGGTCATGCTGGGCACCTCAGGGCCCAAGAAACACCTGCCTGGTCCCAGATTATGCACTGTTCCCAGTCATTCCCAGTTCCCAGGGAATCCAAAGCTCAGGAAAGGGCAGAGAAGTGCCCAAGGCCGCCCAATATTGGCTCCCCTCAGGGCCCTGCTCTGCTTACCGGTGCCCAGGCTGAGGCGTGCGCCCCCCAGCTGGCGGCTGGCCAGGGCCCCGTGGTCCCAGAGGGAGAGCTCAGCACAGGCCTGGCGCAGGTCAGCAGGCCCAAAGCCATCGTAAACCATGGTGTGGTTGAACACGGGGCTGAGGCTGCGACGCACCACCCTGGTACGCTGGCGGCTGGCCCGGCTGTCATCAGGCAGCACAGAGCTGTAGGGGAGATGGGCTGGCATCAGGTGACCACCACCCCCTCGCACTTCCCTAGAGGCAACCAGTCATGAAGTCCTACCCATTCTCCCTCACGTATGTCCATGTCCCCTGGCTCCTGCCTGAAACCTGGCCTCAAGCCTTCACTGCCCTGGGGCCTTTGCACCAGCCCCCTCTTAGGGCTCCTGCTTTTTAAAGATTCAACTCCTATTCAAAGGACCCCAGAGTGATGTCTCTGAAACGCAATTCTGCTACTTCCTGGCTCAGTGACTTTCACTGGATCCCTGTTACACCCCCACTCCCTGTAGTTTCCAAAGTTTTCGAAGCCTCAGAACTCTTTCTGAAAAACAAAATATTGCTCAAAGGAACAATACAAACAGAATGCCTCTAGCTGAATCAGGGTTAGGAGCTCAGAACAGAATTGGTCTACCTCCATTTCTCTCTCTGAGGGTGGGGCAGCACCTGGAGGCACCCCTGAAAGCTTACTTTGAAAACCACTGAACTACAAGTTCAGGGCCAAGTCCCACAGCCTGGCTTTCCAGTTCTCCATGGAGGGGCTCCTGCTGCCTCTCAGCCTCAGCTCTCCAAGTCCTACAGGCCCCAGGCACCCTAAAATGCAGCTCCTCAAAGGGGTCGTCAATTTTCCTGACTCCAGGCCTTTGCTCAAGCTGGCCCCTTCACCCCTGCTCAGTTGTCAAAGCCCAGGCTGGGGGGGTCAGGGTTGATTCCTAGGGGTTCGGAGGTTGGGAGCTCCACTGAAAAAAGAAGGAGAGCAGGGAGCACCCTGTGCGCCTCACCATTGCACGAAAGTATCCAGGGATCCCGAGCGCAGTGGAATGAGGTCCTGAGCTTCCTTCACCCAGAAGTGCAGCTCTCCGCTCGGGGGCAGTCCCGCGCCTGCGGAGAGGCTCGCTCGGCTCAGGCCCGCCCCCCAGAGGCCACCCGCTCGCGGGACAGCAGGAGTCTTCCGCCTCCCAGGGCCCGTCCAGCTTGGCCTCCCGCGGGGCGGTCACTCACCCTCCGAGCCGGCGGGGACGTACTTGAGGGACAGGGAGAGCAGCCCGCGGCTGGGAAGCTCGTCGGGAGAGGGTGGGACCTGCGGGAGGTGGGCTCGTCGTGGGGTGGGTGCAGGGTCTAAGGGAAAGGGGCTCAAGGGGGCGGGGTCTCCATAAGCAATGGGGTGTGGTTAGCGGGGGCGGGGCCTCCAGAGAAGACCCCTGGGGATCCTAGCATCGGCAGGCAAGGGGCCTTAGGTTGTGAGTCCAGGGGAGGCTCTGGAAAGCACGGTAGGGTGGAGGCGGGAGATCCGTGCCGCAGGTCTCCCCACGCTCCCAGCTGCCTCACCCGCGGCTGTAGGGGGAGCCAGGTGGGCTCACAGTCCCAATTCCACGTATCCAGGGGCACTTCGACTTCGCCCAGAAAGATGTTGCGACCCAGGCTTTCGCGGTGCCACACCGACAGGCTCAGCACGCGGCCCGGGAGCTCGGCCTGCGGGACTGAGTACTGGGGACAGGAGGTGCGTTTTAGTGGAGCAGCGCTGGTGGCCCGAAGTGTTGACTGGGGCGGGTCCTACCACGCTCCTAGCAGGATGGAATCCTGGGGAGCTCCGGAGGGCATTAATGGGGGCCTGGACTATCACCACGCCTACCACAAGACTAACAAACTGTGCTGGTCCGAAGGTCCCCAGTTCTCTCAATTGATTGTTCAGTTACAAATGGAACTCCTTGTTCTACTCTTTCTCCCTTTCTCACTACTGCACTTGACGAGTCTTTTTTTTTTTTTTTAAACAGGGTCTCCCTCTGTCGCCCAGGTTGGAGTGCAGTGGTCATCTTAGCCCACTGTAACCTTAAACTCCTGGCCCCAAGAGATCCTCCTGCCTCAGCCTCCCAAGTAGCTGGGACTACAGGCGCACGCCACCACGTCCGGCTAATTTTTCTAATTTTTAGTAGAGATGGGGTCTCGCTATGGTGCTCAGGCTGGTCTCGAACTCCTGGCACCAAGAGATCCTCCCGCCTCAGCCTCCCAAATCTTTGGGATTACTGGAGTGAGCCACCAAGTCCGGCCTTAACTAGTTAAAAAAAAAAAAAAATTTTTTTAAAGACTGACATAATGGGGAACGCGTTAATGGGGGCCTCCCTGCCGACGCTCCAGCAGAATAAAGAATGTCCCCGCCACGCAGCCCCGCAGGAAGGTGTATCCTGCTCATTAAAGGGGGGCCGCACTGTCGTCGCGGCCTTACCCGCAGAGTCTCGTTGAAGACGGGGTTCAGATTCCGTTTCTTCACGGCCGTCTTGCGCTTGCTCTGCTTATCCGGGAGAAGGTAGCTTTTGACGTAGCTGGGGCGGGGGAAGTGAGGGCCCGCGGTCAGGAGGGGCCCTCCCAGCCTGCCCCTGGGCCTGGGCATCGTGCTGCAGGAGTCTTACGGGATCAGCTCACGCAGCCCAGGCCTCCCACACGGTGCCATTCCCATTTTGAAGACGGGGCACCCGAGGCCGAGAAAGTGAGTGGCATGTTGGGCTGTGAGAGCCGCCTCCTCGCGCCCCCGCACCGCCCGGAGGGGAGCCGGGCGGGGCACTCACGGGTCGGAGCGGCGGCGCCGCGCGGCGGCCAGGCCCTGGCACTGGATCACGTGCACGCGCAGCTCGGCGGCGCCCGGCTCGTAGTGCAGCGCGAAGTGCACGGAGCCGCGCACCGGCACCGCCTCCGCCTCCCCAGACAGGCTCATCTGGCTGCCGCTCAGCTGCGGGAGAGGGCGGCAGTCAGGGCGAGCGCGGGGCTCACGTCGGGGCTGGGGGAGCGCTGAGGGTTCAGACCCCGGCATGGGGGTGGGAGCGCTGGGTTCCGGGGTGAGGGAGGGGTCCGGCTGGGGCTATGCGTCGGGACGTGGAGGGAGGAAGCGCCCACCTCCAGTCTCCCCCAGGCCCTCTCCCTCACCCCCTCACCGTGGAGGAGTTCAGGCTGGACACGGAGGAACTGCTGCTGAGCATGCGGTCCGGTGCGGGACCAGACGCCGGGGCCTCCTCCCCGTTCTCCAGTATCTTGCGTGCAGCCTTGGTCCGGAGAGGGGAGAAGTGTCGGGGGCGCCCCCTTTTTCCCTTCCCCTCCCCCGACCGCACGGGGTCGCAGATGGCTCGTAGCCCTGGGGAGGAGCACTCCCCGCCGAGAGTCCGCTCCAGGTCTTGAGAGCAGCTGCAGGCCGCTCCCGCCTACCTGGGCTGGCGGGGGCAGTAGCTCCCTCTCTACCCGCGACGCGGGCTCCAGCTCCGGTTCCAACTCCTCCGCGCAGACCTGCACGCCCCCTTGGCCAGGGGCTGGAGTGGAGCAAAGGCTGCTGAGCGAGCCCCTCTCCTGCCCGCCCTCCAGCAAATCTGGAGGGACTGGTTTACAACCCTGGTGACCTGCAGATTCAGGCGCCGATCGATCGGTGCTGCCCAGTGGTTGCTCATGGAAGCCACACGGAACCCCCCCACACAACGCGGGAGGAGGAGGGTGAACACAGGTGTTTGGGGCCAGTTAGAGCTGCCTCTGATCCCTGAAACTTCTCTGTGTGCCCCAACACATGCTCCCACTCACCTTCCTGGGCCTGGGGCTCCTCCTCCTGATCTGAAGCCTTTAGGAGGACATATGGCGATGGGAAATCAGGTCCCTGAAAGAAGGGTGGGATAGAGGTCACAGTGGGGGCTAGTGAGGAAGGGTCAAAGGTCATGCTGGGGTGACCAGGTCAGAGGCTCCCACCATATACCCCAGTTTCAGATTTAGGGCAGCCCTCAGGGCAGAGCTGCAGGACCAGTCAGACCTGTACTTCATACCCCTCACACCTTGCCCGCCCTGCGTGACTCCCAGGCTCTCTCACTGGGGTGTGGGGAGTGGCACAGTACCCTCTGAGACCCTGACCTCTCAGCTCAGTCCCACCCCTCTCCTAATATTCACAAGTTCCCTTAGAGGCCAGGTCCACACCACCCTTTCACCAGGGAGGACACTGAGGCCCAGACAAGGGAAGGGGCGTCCCAGGTCTCCTGCTTCCCCTGGCTCAGGCTCTTTCCCAGGAACATTTGCCTCCACTCCAGGGGCACTGTGTACTCATTTAGTAACTCCTTCCTGCGTTACTCACCTCAGTCTCCTTGAGCGTCTCTTGGGGGGCCTCATCTATGGGGGGTCTAGGAGTAGGGAGACATAGTTTTCAGGGAGGGGACCCAGGTGGCCGGTAGGCAGCTTCTCTCCTCTCCCGAGTCGCATCCTCACCTGGGCTCTGGCTCCTCTTCGTTCTCTTTCCCAGAAGCCTCAGCCTCCCCATTGCTGCCCACGGCCTGATCTCCTGGGCCCAGGTGAGAAGCTCTGTGAGCCCCCTTCTCAGGAAGTGTGCCTGTGACTCACAGCAGAGGCCCTTGGAGATGCCTGCCCACCTCCCATAGCCCATGGAAGGGCATTGCCCACCCAAAGACACACGGTATTGGGACAGCCAGGATGGGAGCTCAGGGGTCCTCTCTCTGTCCACAGACAGCCAGTGCCCTGGACTACAAAGGCTTGCCCACCCTGGGATCTCCCCTCACCCCTGGAGCTCTTCTTCCTGCGGATAGAGGCTCGGACAAGGTCAGAGCCAAAGTGTGCATGGTGATGCCGTTGGGAGCGTGCTTCCTGGAACCAGTCCCCTGTCAGGATCTTCAGCTGCCCAGGGTCCACCAGAGAGGCCCGGAGCTTGCTGGAGGATGGAGGAGAGTGTGGCTGTCACTACTCACCCAACCAACATTCCTGCCACCTGCTCTGTACCAGGCTCTGTACAGGGACCAGGGACCCAGCAGCAAATCAGACTTGATCTGTGCTGTGGAGGAGCCCAGGTTGCTGGGGAGATGAGCCCAGAAGAGACAAGCACAATATAGTGAGGTAGGTGATGTGACAGATGTAAGAAGGGCCAACCCTGCCTGTGGGAATCCAGGAGGGCTTCCCAGAGGTGGTGACATTTGAATTGCTTCTTCTTTGTTTTTTTTTTTGAGACAGAGTCTCACTGTGTTGCCCAGGCTAGAGTGCCGTGGCGTCATCCTATCTCACAGCAACCTCAAACTCCTGGGCTCAAGCGATTCTTCTGCCTCAGTCTCCCGAGTAGCTGGGACTACAGGCATGTGCCACCATGCCCGGCTAATTTTTTCTATATATTTTTAGTTGTCCAATTAATTTCTTTCTATTTTTAGTAGAGATGGGGTCTCGCTCTTGCTCAGGCTGGTCTCGAACTCCTGAGCTCAAACAATCCGCCCGCCTTGGCCTCCCAGAGTGCTAGGATTACAGGCGTGAGCCACCGCGCCCGGCCTTGAATTGCTTCTTAAAGGACAAATCAGAATTCTCTAGGTAGAGAAGGATACAATTAGGTAATTACTGTGGACCATGCTTGCATAATCCCTCTTAATCTGTGAGGTAGGACTCCCTAGTCCCATTTTACAGATGAGGAGTGTGGTACTCAGGGAGGTCAGGTAAGTTGCCCAAGGTTACATAGCCAGGAAGTGTCTGTCCCCAAATGCTGCTTGGAATGCCCATGTTCCTCTGCCTTTGTGCTCTTCCAGAAAGAAGGAACAGCACAGGCTTGGAAGTGACAGGTGTGTTCAGAGACTGGGGAGCAGCTGGTGCTGTGTGGATACTTTGTGTGCGTGTGTTGGGTGGGGGTTATGGAGAAAGATGAGATGGTGGAGGCTGGCATGGACCAATGAGAGAGGCCTTGTGGACAGCCCGGCGGGGGTGGGGGTGGGTTTCAACAGAGATATTAAGGACAGATATGGGCAGCTCTGGCTGCAGCATGGCGGGTGGGCTGGAGGGAAGCTGGCAAGGGAGCTGGCACAGCCACCCTGGGAAAGGTGATGAGCTCTGAGCTGGCCAAGGCCAGAGGGGACCAAAGGGTGAAACCAAGAACCACTCAGACATCTGCCAGGCAGCATGTTGGGAGCCACTCAAGCCTCCCACTTCTCCTCTGGCCTGGGTCTCCCTGCCTCACCTGACCCGCCCCTCCTCCAGCTGGCGCAGGCGGGCATCTCGCTTGAGGACCTCAGTGATGGCCTCTTGCTCCTCCTCCGTCAGGAAGCTGAGGTCCAACAGTCCTTCAGCCTCAGGCTCTGGCCGATGCTCCATGGTGGGGGAGGGCAGGGCCCAAAGCCCCTCTTGAGATGGGTGCCCCCTCTGGGGCATCAGCTGGGGCCGTGCCCCAGCTGGGCACACGTGGCTTCCTGGGGTAAGACCAAGGACCAGGTTGAGCCCTGCACAAATACACAGCACATCCTGGAGCCAACTACCCTTTTCTCTCTAAACATATGCCCAGGTGGTGGGTAGCGTACAACCCCAAGAAGGCTGAGGTCAAGGTGGGGTGAGATGCACCCATTGACATATGCATACACTGGCCCATGAACACACTCAGGGACATACTCAAAGAAGTGTACAGAGACACACATGCACACACTGATCCGTGTAGGCACAAATACCCACAGTCACACATGCACACTGATACCTGTATAAAGACAGGCACACACACCTGTTCCCCCATGAAGGGACCTCTGCAGACACAGGCAGAAACCTATGCCCAAGAGAGAGACATGTGCACATATCCTTAAACCTGCACATGGCATGTGCACACAAAGGTGGACAGGGGGACAGGGGCCCACCCAAACAGATTCACCCATACAAAAATAAATCTGGAGACAAATATGTCCCTAGGTATATGCACACAGACTTTTGCACACATACACTGCCCATCTAACTGGGTTGTGAGCTCCTCGAAGGTAGGGGCAGTGAATCACCCTCAAAGCCAGTACTTTGCACACAACAGATGGTTGGTACAAGTCTGATTAATTAAATACAGAAATACACCTGCACAGTCAGGAATTCACACACACGACCACCGACCCACCCACCCACACACACATACACACACACACCTGCTCACCCCCTGCTCTGGCAACCTCTCCCCCTGGCTCCTCACCCTCCACCCTTCACCTCCACCCTGCCCTGGCCCATTTGGCCTTCCTGTCTGAGGCAACCACCTCCCTAGCCCACACCCCCACTTCCTCCCCCGAGGTAACTGCTGCACCCAAGCCTACTGAGGCCTCCAGTCCAGGGATGCCCCCACTGCCAGCCCTGCCCTCTTGCCCAGAGCCCCTGGGCCCCTCTGCTCTGGCCACATGGTCCCTCAGCTCTCGCCCTAGACCTGGCTGGGGGCCCGGCGGTGCAGGCCTAGGCCGGCAAAGCAGCTTGTGCCCAGGTACCACAGTGACTCCGGAAGGAAAACATTTGCCCAGTCCTGAGGGGCGTGTGGACGTGGCAAGGGGCCCATGACTCGGCCACAACTGTGGCCTGAGCCTACTGGGCGGTCTCTCCTTTCCTCCCCACCCCTTCCATGCCAGGGCTCCAGGTGGGGCTAGGATGGAAGAGGGTGGCTCCGCAGGCAGGTCCTGGCTTGTGCCTGCCACCTCCTGCGCTCTGTCCCCTCCCAGCTGAATCAGTGTCCAAGCCCAAGTGAGGCCTCTCCCCACAATGACCTGTCCCAGGAGCCTAGGGTTTCTGCGCGTCCATATGGTATATAACACTGTGTGAATGCCCGTGCGCTCAACATTAACAATTTTCCTGAACTTTTATGTCCGAAGCGCTGAGTGTTGCAAACGCACAGTTTGGCCCCCTCTGGGGAATGGCGCCTGAGCCCCAGTTTCTGTCTCCGCGGCGTTGTCTGGTGTGCGAGTCTGGGCATGGTGGGCGTGTCTGTGTACCGTGGAGTTTATGTGCAGTCTGCCTGTGTGAACATTGTCTCACTGTGTGTGTGCCTGTGTCTCGTCTCAGTGTGATGCTGCATGGGGACTACATTGTCTGCGTGTTGTGTTCAGCGACTTTCTGGGTGACAGCACTATGTGGGTGTGTGCACAGTGTGCATTTCCTCCTGTGCTGCATGTGTGACTGGGTGACTGGGCTGTGTATTGTGGTGTGTCCCCTGATATGTGGGTCTGAGGGTGGAAGTGGGGGGATGTTCGGCAGCCCTGAGCCTGGGCTGGGCCATGGGCATCTGAGCCCAGTGTCCCCAGAAGCACCCTCTCCCCACAGTCCTCTCTCCGTGCGGAGGCGGAATCCAGTATCTAGTCCTCCCTGCTGTTTCAACACTAAAGGACAGACCCTCGGGTCAACAGGAGGGTCTGTCCACCTGCCCGGCTGTTCCAGTCCCAGACATGCTCCCGCCTCCCCAACCCCAAGGTCCCAAGGTGCCCAAGGGTGCTCAGGATACCAGGTGGCAGTGCCTGCCCCTCTGGCCCCTGACAGGGGACCCTGGCACCTAGGTGTTACCTGTAGGAGTCCAGTATGGGAGGACACTTTCCTAGGAGGCTCCAGCTCCCCTGGGCCAAGTTTCAGGGACCTGGAGAAGAGCAGTGAGAGACTAAGGCTGACTCAACCCGCGGCCCACAGCAGCTGCCCCACCGCGAAGGAGGAGGAAACACCTCTGCAGGGCTTGATGCAAAACCGGGCCTGGACTCCCAGCTCCCCGGGGACACGCCCAGGCAGCCGACAGGAGAGTGCGGGACTTGGCCCCAGCTCCACTGCGGACTCAGGGGAATGGGAGCAGGCCCCAACCCCTCTGTAGAATGCACACCAGTCCCACCCTGCCCCCAGAGCTGATAGGAACTTGCTTTGAAAGCAAAGTTAGAAACCTTTCTTTGTAAGCATCTGGGTAATGGCAGGATTGCAGACTTTGCAGGTATACAACCCTGAGCAGACTCCCTGCTCTGCCACTGTGGGACCTGTGCAGGTCTCTTAACCTCTCTGAGCAGCAAAGTCTTCCCACAGCAGAGGCAAGAGGCCTATTATAAGGGAAATGAGGCGGGGCAGGGTGGCTCACGCCTGTAATCCTAGCACTCTGGGACGCCAAGGCAGGAGGATTGCTTGAGCTCAGGAGTTCAAGACCAGCCTGAGCAAGAGTGAGACCCCCGTCTCTATCAAAAAGAAAAAAAAAACAATAATAATAAAATAAGAGACTAGCCTGAGCAAAAGCAAGACCATGTCTCTACTAAAAATAGAAAAAATTAGCTGGGCGTGGTGGTGTGCACCTGTAGTCCCAGCTACACAGAAGGCTGAGGCAGGAGGATCACTTGAGCCCAGGAGTTTGAGGTTGCTGTGAGCTATGATGACACCACTGTACTCTACCCAGGGCGACAAAAAGAGTGAACCCCTTTTCCAAAAAAAAAAAAAAAAGAAAAAACTAAAAGTGCCTGGTACAAGCTGGCATATAGCTGATGCCAGGTATGCTGTCTTCAACACAGTCTAGTACCCAGTACCTGTGGTCATTTCAGCAACTACCACCTCTCCATGTCCACATACACCTCTGGGAAGTGCTGGCCACAGCAGAGCAGCTCTTTCCGTCCCCTCTGCCAATCTGGGCCCCGTCTGTTTGGGAATGGACTCTTCCAGTGCCAAGGTGAGGGTCCCACACCCTCTATGGGGAGTCTATGGGGAGTCCCTCTGAGCACCCTATTCTGCTCCCAGACTTTGGTCCCAGATTACGTTGGCTCCAGGACCATGAACTACTTGGGCTGTCTTCATTCTGGTCTTGGGCACAAGAGGCCAAGCCAAAGCTCCCCAACTGCCTCTAAGTCTACCTCTTTCCCCACTGCCTGCCCTGCCACCCCCTTCCCATGCCACCTGGGGCCATGGATTGAAGATGAGGGGGTGTCTCACAGAGGAGCTGGGGCAAGGGGTGGATTCTAAACCCTACTCCTCCTCTCCTCCTCGGAACTGGCTCCTGAATGTTTCCACCTCTGAGAGATTGGGGGGTCCCACCTCCACCCAAGCCCAATGTCCAGCCTTCCCTATTTATTTTTTGCAAGTTAATGTTATTTTCAGAGCCTCTTTTCCCTCATCCGTTAAATGGGGGCAATAATCCCACCTCGGAGGGTTTTCACTACCATGAGATCCCAGCAGACTCTTACTGCAGATATGCATTTACATGTGCAATACCCTCTGAGTGGCCACCGTGGGAACATTACTGGGACAGTAGACGTCTCCTCAGTCAAGGCCCCGACATGGAAGGAGAACAGCCAACGGCATCCTCACTACTTCCCACCCGCTGTCCTGGTCCCAGCTCCCCACAAGGATGAATCTCTAGGCCCCCCCGAAGCTCCCGGAGGCACGAAACTTCATTGGTCTTCAAGCTTCTAAATTACCCTTCTCTGCTCTCCTGTCCTCCCTCTAGCTGTGACTCTCCAGGACTCCAATATTTCCAGCCAACTCTCCTGCTGTCATCTCAACCCGACTTCATCTGGCCCCCTCCACCTGAAACCTCTTATTCCCAAGTTTCCACGTTGGTAGCCAGCCCTCCTGGTCCTGGCCCCAGGCTTCCTGCCCATCTCTTTCCCACCTTGCCGCCTCCGTCTGCCCTCCTGCTGCCCAGGTCTCAGTCCCTGCTCAGCCTCTTCCGAAAGCCTCCTCTTCTCCAGCCTCCTGGCCGCCACACCTGGCCCCTCCAGCCCTTCATTGCACAGCTGCTAGAGGGCCCTTTGGAACACACCACTTTTCTGTCATTCCTTGGGTCTGGAAGGTGCTGTCAGATAGTCAGGGTAACCCTTGGCACATTCACAAATCTCTGAGCCAGTCCAGCCCCCTTGGACATGTCACTGACAAACGCCTCACCACCTCCTAGGACAGCCCATCCCTCAGCCTGATCCGCAGGATTGCCATCGTAAATCTGCCTGTCTGTCCCTCATCCTACGCCCTTAAAGCCTTAGCTACAGGCTCTACGTCCTGTCCCTTCAACACCCAGGTCCTTTGGTCCTTTTGAGCTGCCTGCTAAACTGCAGGAATGCTTCCCCCAGCCAGCCGTCAGCCCCCCTCCAGGACTAGCTCAGCCTCCTCCGGAGTTCAGTGTCTCTGCACTGCGGCCAGTCTCCAGGCAGCGTCCTTTGGTTAAGTGGCAGGGTCCTGGAAGCCAGATCTGGGTTAAAATTCTGGCTCTGCCACCTGGTTCCTTTGTGGCCTTGGATCAATGACAACCTCTGTAAGCCTTACTCTCTCCCTTTATAAAGCGGGGACAATAGCAGCCATCTCATAGGACTGTTGGAAGGACTGCTTTCTTTTTTTCACCTCCAGCATCCATTCTCCCTTCTTTTTGGTCACAGCACCTACAACATCCTTTGCAGAAGCAGCCCCTCTCCACTTGCACCCTCGTGCTCCAGCGAGGCTGTCTCAAAGGGTGGTTCCGAGTGGAGGCTGGGAGCCAGGCTGCTGGGCCCGAGCCATGGTTCCACTCCTCCTCCTCTTGCCATCTTGAGCAGTTCACTTGACTGCTCTGTGCTTACTTCTACATCTGCAAATGGAATAACTGACCTTGAAGGGCTGTTATGGGGATAAATAAGCCAATACTTTATTACAAGGTAGTATGCACTGTCCTACTTAAGCACTCAGTAAATATTGGTGACTTTCATGGCAGCTGTGTATGTCCTGTTTCCCCAAGGCCAATTTTAAGTTCTGCTTCACTGAAGCAGCCTCAAAACTTTTCTATCTATTCTTCTGTGGTTGTCCTCAGTACTGAACTTATCTCCCCGACTCAACTCTCAGATAGAACCAATATGCAAAGCAGGTTTAAAAGTTTTCTTTTTTTTCAGAGACAGGGTCTTGCTCTGTCATCCAAGCTGGAGTGCAGTAGCATGATCCTTGCTCACTGCAGCCTTGAACTCCTGGGCTCAAGCGATCCTCCCACTTCTGCCTCCCAAGTTGCTGGGACTACAGGCATACATCACTGCACCCAGTCGAAAAAGGTTTTTTTTTTTTTTGAGACAGAGTCTCACTATGTTGCCCTGGCTAGAGTGCTGTGGCATCATCCTAGCTCACAGCAACCTCCAACTCCTGGGCTCAAGTGATCCTCCTGCCTCAGCCTCCCGAGTAGCTGGGACTACAGGCTGCCCTGGCTAGAGTGCTGTGGCATCATCCTAGCTCACAGCAACCTCCAACTCCTGGGCTCAAGTGATCCTCCTGCCTCAGCCTCCCGAGTAGCTGGGACTACAGGCATGCGCCATGCCCGGCTAATTTTTTCTATGTATTTTTAATTGTCCAATTAATTTCTTTCTATTTTTAGTAGAGACGGAGTCTCGCTCTTGCTCAGGCTGGTCTTGAACTCCTGAGCTCAAACAATCCGCCCGCCTCAGCCTCCCAGAGAGCTAGGATTACAGGCGTGAGCCACCGCGCCTGGCTCCGAAAAAGGTTTTTGAAAATGGAATTGCTGTGGTCAGGAGCGGGTACCTGTGCCTTGCCCTAAAGTCCCAAGCTTGGAAGCCATAGCACTGCAGGGCCTGGGGCCAGCTAGCAGACGCCTGATCCAGGGCCTAATGGCCAGCTGCTAGGGCCTGTCCTCAAGGCCATCCTCAGGATGATGAGCACCAAGGATTCAAATCCTTGGCTAGTTCAACTGAAGTAACAAGTGGGCAGGGTAGGGAAAGACTTCACCAAGGAGGCAGCTTTCGGGAAGGCAGGCCACAACTTCCACAGGTAGAAAGCAAAGGACTGGGCAAGTGCCAGAGAGCAGGGTGTGCAGAGCACAAGGAGCCCGGGGAACCTTGAAGGCCACTGCCATGGAACAGGGCCGTGACACAATCATGAGGGTCAGCATGAGTTCAGCAATGTGACCGATGGATATGGCGGGGCTGGGGGCTGGCAGTTCTCTTGGCTTATCCCAAACTGTGTACCCCTGGAGGAGGGGACAGGTCCAGGGCCCTAGTCTGCCCAGTGAAAGTCCCGCTCAGCCCCAACCCTAACCCCAGTTCTTCCCAACAGGGGAGATGGGACAGGTTTTGATATTTATTTGCCTCAAGGAGACACCTTTCAAATGGTGGGTGTGGAGTGACGGGGATTCCCACAGCCTGGGCACCAGGCAGCATATACCTCAGGGATGCTGGTGGCACTGCAGGCTCCGGGCACTGAACACAGACCCAACCTATGGGGCCAGCGACCAGACTCCTTGCCAAGGGGAGAGAACTGAGGGGCGAGGGGGCTGCAGAGAGGGAGGACACAATGCAGAGCACCACCCAGAGTCAAACTCTTTATTACCCTGCCCAGGGAGCCCCGCAGGAGGGAATCTGCAGAGCAGGAGGGCAGGGTGGGTGGCACAGGGCCCTTTGTGACAACTTGAAGGGGGAGTGACAGTCAGGTGTGAGAAACAACCCCCTGCTCCATGATGGCACTGGCTATGCTGGCATGCCACTGTATTTTGGACCCACAGGGAGCCATCACCAGCACGAGGCCCACACCTGGGGCTGGGGCCAAGTGCTGTTCACACTCCCCTGTCTATACGGTCACTCTGGTACATGTCAGTTCCATGCACCTCTCCAGCCAGGACCCCAAACTTCAGGGGCCCAGTGCTGGGAGGCCCTGGGAGGATGAAGAGGGCTGCACGGCCTGGAGGATGCCAGTGACAGGCACACACTTCCCCCAGTGCAACTGCTGGCAGATATCCAACAGAGCAGCCCAGCCAGCCCTTCTGGACTGTTCTAGAGGCCTAGGGCAGCTTAGCTTATAGGGACTTCTCAGTGTACCCCGACCCACCCCAGGACCAGAGCTAATGCAGAAGGGCAGGCTCCTAATCCAGCTCTGGTCCCAGTGCTGCCTTGTCCAGTGGGTCCAAATGTCCTCCCCTCCCCACACTGGGCACGGGCCCAGCAGGCACTGGCAAGAGAGGCTCTACAGAGGGTAGCTAAGGCTTGGAAAGGGTAGCTTGCTTTGGAAAAGCTAAGGCTTTTCCAAAACAAGAACAAAGAGGGGGCCTTAAGGGCGGGGGTCACAAGCCTGGGGAGAAGGGACAGGGGGCTTCTGAGTGGTCAGTGAGAAAACAAACACTCCCACCCCACAGCTCATCCTCAGCCCTTCCACCTAGCCCACACCCCAGGGTCCAAAAGAACAGGCCAACCCT
The DNA here is from genome assembly GCF_000956105.1 of Propithecus coquereli. Classification (NCBI taxonomy): domain Eukaryota; kingdom Metazoa; phylum Chordata; class Mammalia; order Primates; family Indriidae; genus Propithecus; species Propithecus coquereli. Next base: position 1,987,674 of record NW_012147941.1, read on the forward strand.
GTCTTTTGGGGTAAAGATAAAGAATCTGGAACCAAAAGAGGGTGATAGCTGCCTCTTTGGGAGCCTGGTGGGTTCCGGGCCACAGGGCAGCCATCACCGGAGGTTGAAGACGAGGCTGACGGTCAGAATGATGCCGAGAAGGAGCACGAAGGGCAGCCAGGTCTTCACGAAGGCCCCGACGCTGACAGAGAGGAACAGGAACAGAGCACAGGGGGCAGGACCAGGTGAGCAGGCGTGTGGCCCAGAGCCCCATCCACAGACCCTGACAGGGCTGCCACCCCTAAAGAGGCCCCTGGAACCATTCCCTCACCCCTGAACTTGGTCAAGCCAGGGACTGGGCTGGGCCTGGCACTCACTATGGGGGACCACCAACTATAGTCAGGGGCAGCGGCTGTTCCAGGTTCCTGGTGGAGATCTACTGACACCTCGCTGGTTGGGTACAGCAGATGTGCCCACCCTCTCTGGGCCTCACTGGCTCCATCCATAACCACCCGTCTCTGAGAGAGGTCTCTAGCAAGAGGACCAGGAACTTTAGTTCTGGTGTAGAAGCCCTGAGTGCTCTCTGCCCACAGCCCTCAAAATGGGTCCCGCTGGGGGCGGGATGGGGGGTGGTTGGCAAGAGCTTGACAGTGCTGTGGCTGGAGCCAAGGGCCTGGGTTCGACCCTGGCTCTGCCTCAGTCTCCATGTGACCACAGTTATGTTCTTCTCAGGGGACTTCTAAAAGCCCTCCAGGACTAAAAAATACTTCTGAGAGTCTCCTTTCAGAAGCTCCTAATAAGGAGCACGGCTAAGAAGAACGCTCGGAGGGAGGCGGCAAGATCAGCCCAGGCATGTGCTGGCTCCAAGTCTGGGCTCTGCTGTGGCTGTGCTGTGGGACCATGGGTGACTCACTCAACCTGAGCTCTCCCTTTACCTCTGAAATGGGACGAATGCCTTTGACTTCACAAGAGGCTGGGGCTTCAAAGGTCCTCCCAGGCCACCACTGGGACTCACCTGCCCAGGACTCTGCCTCTGACAAGGGAGGCTTGGGAGGGACCCTGTGGGGGTGGTCCACACACCATCCTGTGAGGACCCAGCTGTTCACTTTACCTGAGTGCAGAGCTCTGTAGACGCACAGCCTCCCTGAGCAGCCAGAATCATTGCCCCATTTTGCCAAGGACAGCTGCAGCTCAGACAGGCAGTTACCCAAGGTCTCACAGTGAGCAAGTGCCAGAGCTGTGCGGCGACCCAGGTAGAACGGGACTTCAGAAAAGCCACCCGGAGCTTAGCTAGTCATTCTAGGACCTTCATGGCTCCAACTGTCCCTGCTGACTGAAGGACTCCAGAAATGGTCTTTCTGGGATCCTTGGGAGAGCAGCCCTGGGGGAATGTGTGGGTAGGTGGGCAGCTCACCTGACGTACTTCCCATAGAGCAGGCAGAAGAAGCAGAGTGTCACCATATTCCAGTTGGTGCTGTTGTTGTAGCGCATCAGGTTGAGGGCCAACGCCACGTGCGAGTGGCAGTTGTCACAGCAGAGATTGTGCTGGAGGCGCCGGAAAGGTTGCATCAGGATGGGTCACGGGGGAACCTCCCGCCCTGGTCCTGCCTCAGGAGCACCAGCCCCGCCCCCGCCAACCTACCATGCGGTGCTTGTACTCCTCAGAGGCGTCATGCACAGCTGTGTCCCAGGCATTGGGCCCGCTAGCGTATACCTGAGCAGGGTCCAACTTCCAGTACCTGATGGGAGAGAGGGGGCTCTGGACCCTGGCTCAGTTCCCTTGTGGCCCCTCAGCTCTGTGCCCTGAGCTGGGTGCTGAGGCTGTGAGGCTGAGGTCAGATCCTGGGCAAGAGTCACGCAGCAGACAACCTTAACACAGGGCAGGCACCCAGTACCGCGGTGGATCCTGGGAGGACATGGAACTAATTCAGTTTGGGGATGCTATGGTCTGAATGTTTGTGTCCCCCTCAAATTCATACACTGGAATCCTAACTCCCACTGTGATGGTACGAAGAGGTGGGGCTCGTGGAAGGTGATTAGGTCATAGGGGTGGAACCCTCATGAACGGGATTAGTGCCTTTATAAAAGAGGCCTGAGAGGACCCCTCGTTCCTTCCACTGTGTGAGGACACAGTGAGAAGGCGCTGTGGGTCCTCACCAGACACTGAGACGCATTGATCTTGGACTGTCTGGTCTTTGGAGCAGTGAGAAATCAGTTTCTGTTGTTTATAAGACATCCAGTGTCTGGTATTTTGTTACGGCAGCCCGAACAGACTAAGACGGGGGAGGGGTGCTTCCTTGAGGTGATGAGTACCTGAAAGCGGAGAGTTTGGCCAGGCACAGAAAGGGGAGGTGGGCGTTCTAGGCCAAAGGAACGGCTTAAACGAAGTGAGAGGCATAAAACTGTGCAGTATGTCCCAGAAATTAAGGGACTCAGAAGGACAAACAGGGTGAAGGAATGCTGGTAGGTGCGGCTGGAGATGAGGTGGGGCCACACCACGCCGGGAGTTTGCAAGCATTGTCCCCATCTTCCACACAGCTCACTGAAGCCCACAAACCTGAGGTTGGGTGAGAACTGCTGTTCCGAGTAATGGACTGCCCGCTGGTCACAGGCCAGGGAGAGCCGGGAGGTCAGGGTGACCCTGGCACTGTGAGGGGGATGGCTTGGTGGAGGAGCCTAGACACAGTGGCCTGGCCGGGGGTTGCTCTTGCCTGGAAAAGGGTGTCTGAAAACTGTCCTTGGAAAGCAGCCTGGCAGAAAACACCTGGCCCAGAGACCCTTGAATCCCACTGCCTTCTGCCTAAGGACATGAGCCCTGTGCCAAGCTGCCTCTGCTGTATGGCACACTCAGCCCCTACCCCTCCTGGTGTGGCCTTGGGCAACAGGTCACTTGATGTTCTGAGAACACTGATGACTGAGGCATTGTCACCAGGCCTGCAGCTGAGGTGGGCACCTGAGACTGAAAAAATGAATACCAAAAGTCCCAAACCAAACCAACGACAGCTACCTGAGGGCCTGAACTGCTCTTACTCTCTCCAACCAGAACTTTCCAGCAGAGTTCCAAACAATGCTTCTCTTACACCTTAAATGGCTTGTTTGCTCCCAACGGGCAGGAGAGTGAGTCTAGGTTGTAGGGGGACACAGATCTGAGTGTGAGTCCCAGCCCTGCCACTTCCTAACTGTGTGACCTTGGCCAAGTTCCCTCCCTTTCCTCACCCTTGCCATGGAGTTGAAAACAGGACCTTGCAGAGCTGAGGCCTGGATGGTATATAGGAAAGGCCCTGGCCAGGGACTGGCACAGTAGGTGCTTGGTACAGGGCTGCTGTGCTCCGGTGGACCCTGGCTGTTCCTCCCCTCCGCACTCTGTCCTCAGGTGCTGTGCCCTGCTGTGCCCCAGAAGGCCCAGCCTGCTGTTCTGGGCAGGAGGAACCTGGCCCTAGGGCCAGTCACATGGGTGTGCATCACTTACTTGGCAGGCTTTCCAAAGGCCATGTTGTCTTCCTGTTGAGGGACAAGAGCAGAGGTCAGTGGGGAACCTATATCCAGGCTGGATGACAAACCTGGATGAGCAACTTAGAAGGGGGTATGTCAGGGGTACGTAGAAGTGAGGCACGGGTCCTGCCCTGGGGTGGGCACGGAATCTGCAGCGCTAGTAGTGGCTTTTCCGTGGGAAGGCGGGGGTGCAGCAGAAGTGTGTAGAGCACTGCACACTGTGAGACCAAAGACTTGGCCTCCAGTTGCCACTGTGCCTGTATGTGCCACCCAGGGAATTCTCTTGCCCTCTCTGGGCCTCATTTTCTCCAAGTTCTCTAGTGAGTCTTTTCTGATCTTTGATCTTGGGCAGCTAGTTTCCTTCATGGTCTGGCCTTCCAACCCAACAATGGGGCCCCACACGGAGCCCATCTCTGTGCCCGGCTGTCTGACTGCATTCTGAGCAGGGCGGGCGGTGCTGGGCCCAGGGCGGCTTCCTGTGAGGCAGATACTGCAACAATGCCCTTCCTAGACTCACCACATAAGACCCGGGGTGTGGGAGTTATGCAGAGACATGTTCTGGGCTCAGAATCAGGAAGACTCTGCTGACAGAGCTGGTCAAGGATGCATCATCATAAAAATACACGACAGTGAAAGTAATGGATGTGAAAGTATTTTTAAGTGCACAGTGAAAGATCTTTATCATGTCAAGATGATTGGGACAGGCCGGGCGCGGTGGCTCACGCCTATAAACCTAGCTCTCTGGGAGGCCGAGGCAGGCGGATTGTTTGAGCTCAGGAGTTCGAAACGAGCCTGAGCTAGAGCGAGACCCCGTCTCTACTAAAAATAGAAAGAAATTAATTGGACAACTAAAAATATATAGAAAAAACTAGCCGGGCATGGTGGCGCATGCCTGTAGTCCTAGCTACTCGGGAGGCTGAGGCAGTAGGATTGCTTGAGCCCACGAGTTTGAGGTTGCTGTGAGCTAGGCTGATGCCACGGCACTCTAGCCCGGGCAACAGAGTGAGACTCTGTCTCAAAAAAAAAAAAAAAAAGATGATTGGGACAACTGTTAATGTAAATAGGTTGGTGCCACTGTATCCCTTCATTCCAGCCTCTGAAACCTGGAAATAGGCAGGCTGATGCACTTTCATTGGGAGCTAGCCCACTGGGCCTGTCCCCGTCACATCCCAGGGAACAGACCTGAGAACTCAGCTGTTTCATCTTAAAGTCCCACCCCTCTTCTCTGCGGCCACACCCAGAGAACCATGTCGGCCTCCCCTGTCCCCCGAGCTCGACTCCCACCTTCTGAATGTCCAGAGATGTAGTTCCTGGATGGTCTGACTCTCCAGTCTTGCCTCTACACCCTACCCATGTCTCGGTACCCCAGGGGGCAAATGGCTGGGTCAGTTACTTAAGAATCCTTCTGGCCACACTCCCTCCTGGCCTGTCCTAGAGGCAAGAGAAGGGGGGAAGGGGTCACACGCTGGTGAGGGACAGAGGCACAGGGCAGGACTTTGTGTTATCTGCATTCTCCTGTGCTTGCAGGCAAGACAGGGTGGCCTTCCACTTAAACCTTGGAACCCTCCAGAGGGTGGCAGGATGGGGACTCACCGAGACAAAGTAGGGGCCAGCGAAATCCCGAATGACTCCTGTGGAGGTGCAGATGCCCATGTGGCCAATGATGGGGAAAAACCACCTGCAAGGAAAAAAGACAGAGAAGAGACGGACCTTAGGGGGTTTTTCAACCAGTTAGACGAATGTTGGGGACACCTGATCCAATGTGGGGGCATATGAATATAATGTGGCGTGATGAAAGCATATTGGGGCTATCCAGAGGGGCTGGGGAAGCACAGAGAGGGGCAGCTGCAAATGAACAGCACAGGGGATACCACTACACCCCCCAGAATGGCTGCAACGAAAGGCAGTAACACCCAAGCTCTCACTCACTGCTGGCGGAGTATAAACCATTTCTACCATTTTGGAAAACATTTTGGCACTACACTCTATGCCTCAGCAGTTTCTCTTTGCCCCCACCCTTGGGAAACATTTGCCAAAACTCATTGACCTGTACTCTTAAAATGGGTGCATTTTATTGTATGTAAACTATATCTCAATAAAGTTGATTGAAAAAATAACTAGAAATGATTAAATGTCCAACAACTGTAAAAAAGGTATGGAAACCATGGTGTAGTCATACAATGAAATGGTACATTACAATGAAAGGGAACAAACTTCTGCTACATATAACACAGACTTTCACAGACATGGGGCTGAGTGAAAGAAACCTTTCACGGGAGTACATAACATAATATTCCATTTACATAAAGTTTAAGAAAAGGCAAAACTAATCTATGGCCAGAGTTCCAAAGTGGGGTTGTCTTTGTGGCATAACTGGCTAGGAGGGAGTACAAGGGGGTCCTTTGGATTGGGAAATGCTCTCTATCCTCTGTCTGGATAGTGTGACATGGGTGTGTATGTATACAAGCATTCACTGAGCTGTATACTTAAGATTTGTGTACTTTTTGGTATGTAAGTTATACCTCAATAACAAAGTTTTTTTTTTTAAAAAGGTGGGGGTGTGTGTAATTTAAAACAATCTGTGGGGGTGGGGAGGAGTTCAGGCAAGGCTTCCCTGAGGAAATGATGAAGAAACAGTATGTGCAAGGGTAGAGATCAGGACAAAAGTATGACGTATGCCAGGAACTAAAAGTTCAATTTTTTTAAAGCTATGGGCATCTTAAAAAAAAAACAAAAACAAATCTCAAGTTCAATTTTTTTAAGGCCATAGACATTAAAACAAAAACCTAAATCTCAGATGGACCCCAATACACAACACATAGAACCCCAGATCTGTCTGTAGTCTGAGAACCATGGCTTTATAGGGCCTGGGCACTGGAGAGAATGATCCAGTTTAAGGATCCCAAGGCCTGCAGCCAGGTCCTGGGCATGAGCACAAAGCACCCTGCAAGGGAAGTGCAGATAAAAGCCACAGAGATGCAGCTCAAAGAAGCAATTACATGGGGCTGGGGTGGAGTCGGCACTTCACAGAGGAGGTGACTTTTAAGGGACAGGACATCAACAGGTAGAAATCAAAACTGCGACAGGAAAGTGCTGCATGTGGCTGAAGAACGGGAGGCGGAAAGGCGTGGTGGGAAGGACGGAGACCAGCTCAGGGGCTACAGCTATAATACGGACAAGAGATGACAATGATCCTGAATAGAGAACCGGAGGTGGGGTGGTGAGAAGCAGATGCAGTCAGAAGATCTCTCAAAGGAAGACTGGGCAGAGTTTATGACAGACAGGATGGGGGTCTTCCAGGTCTGCAGCCTGAGCACTTGAGAGGATGGGGGGCCAGACTGGTCTTTGGAGAACAGAATTAAGATCCCATTGTTCTTCTGCTTAACACCCATGGATGCCTTCCTATCACACTTACAGTGCACTTCCAACTCCTTCTGACAGTTGGGCTCCATTATCCCTTGAACTTCATCTCACTGGCCTCTCTAGCCACACTGCCTGCTTGTGGCTCCTCAAACCACCAAATCCTCCCACCCATGCCTTCTTTGCATTTGGAATACTCTTCCCCTAGAACTCTGCACAGCTGGCTCCTCATCGATTAGGCCTCAGCTTCACTATCAACTTTGGAGGTCTTCCCTGAATCATTCCTTCTAGTGTAGCCACACACACCCCCAGACACGCCACATCTCATTACTCTGCTTTATTTTCTTTATAGTCTCTACTATTATCTGAAATTACCTTGGTTACTTCCATGCCATCTGTCTCTCCCTACTAGGACATAAGCTCCAGGAGAGCAAGGATGTCTTCTTGTTTATTGCAGCAGCCCCTGGGGCAGTGTCTGGCTAGTAGCTGCAACTCACTAAATACTTGTTGACTAAATAATGAATGAAGGCCCCGGCATTTAAGAGTAGAGTAAGGTTCTGATGTCAAATCTGGGTTGAATCTTGACTTTGTTTTGGGCAAGTTACTTATTCTCATCTCTCTGGGGATAGTAATAATTACCTCAATGGGGGGCTATTCTGAGAATTAAATAGTATATGCTTAGGACACTGCCTTGCACTTGGTAGTTGCTCAATGTTGTTCTCTTGAGGTATTCAGTAAATACTTGCTGTCTGACTGACTGGACTGACGTAGAATAAGTTGCAGAAGATCCATAGTGGCCACAGGATGGACACTCAAGATTATGGGAAAGTAGTTCATCTGGCTTCTCAGTTGCTGATCTCAGACCCTCTGCCAGCAATTCCTTTCACCTGGTTGGGAGGAGGTCTGGGTTTGACCAGTACAACACATACCACAGCTGTGCCACTGATGGACATCAGAGTTAAGGCAGAAGACAACAGTAAGAGCCCTGTGCCCAGTTTCCCCAGAGAGGAAACCCTCAAAGTAAGTTTGTCAGTCTGGAAGCTCCACGAAGGCAAGCTCCTGGGCTGCTTTGTGGACTTCTTACACAATAGGTCCTTGATAAATATTTATTGAATGAATAAACAATTTACTGACCCTGTAGCTCTGTCTGGGAAGGTAGAGTATCTCGGTGGAAAAAGCCCCACGCTGGCTTCTAAGCTTATTTCCTCTTTTATAAAATGGGGATGACAGTATGTATTTTCATAGGTTCATGTAAGGATTGAATGAGATAGTGAACAAGCAATGTTTAGAATAGAGCCCAAAACAGAGTAAATACCCAATCTTAGCTGTTTTTATTAGTAGCAGCAGCTATTATCTGGCTTTTCAGCAGAATTATCAACATCTCTGAGGGGGTGGACAGATCTTTGGATTCTGTTTCCTCCTCTGATTTCCTCTCCAAAGACAGATGACAGTGCCTTGTGCCACATCTATTCCTAGCTCTGCACTCTCTGTCAGCAATCATCACTATACACTATGATAGTCAATTTACCTGTCTTTCTCTCCCTCCTGATTGAAGTGAGTCCTTTGAAGGGAACGTGAGCCCTCTGACAGGGACATGGTGTCTTATTCATCTGGGTCTTATGAACACCTGCACAAAGATCTGAATAGAAATGGGACATAAGCCTCTTCTGGCCGAGATGACTGGGGATCATGGTGCCTCCACTGCATGTTGCTACCAGTTCTTGCGGAACAGAAGACCTCGCCACAAATAGTATTTTTTTTTTTTAATTTTTTTTCTTTCCAACTTAACCCTTGTAAAGTGAACAAATGGTATTTTTGAAAATGGGGAAAGGCCACAGAGATCTTAGGATCACAAGCCAGGTTTTAACAAAACCAATATATTCCCTGAGTATCCTCCCAATTACTTTCACACTAACATTTCTTTTCTTTGCAGCACTGATCACTATCAGACATTCTCTTATTAGTTTATTTGTTTACAATCTATCTCCTTCCACCATGACTTAAGCTCTCATAAGTTTAAGAACCATATCTGCTTTATTCGCCATTGTATATTCTTAACACCTAGACCTATCTGGGCACACAGTAGTCACTTAGCAAATGTGCTACAAGGACATTAAATGAAGTAATGAACACAGTTTCTTAAAAACTTCATTTTTGGCCAGGTGCAGTGGCTCACACCTGTAATCTCAACACTCTGGGAGGCTCAGGTGGGAGGATCACTTGAGGTCAGGAGTTCGAGATCAGCCTAGGTAAGAGTGAGACCCCATCTCTACTAAAAACAGAAAAATTAGCAGGTGCAGTGCTGCGCATCTGTAGTCGCAGCTACTCAGGAGGCTGAGGCAGGAGGATTGCTTGAGCCTGGGAGTTTGAGGTTGTAGTGAGCTATGATGATGCCACTGTACTCTAGCCTGGACGACAGAGTAAGATTGTCTCAAAAAAAAAAAAAAAAGGAAATTTATTTTAAAGGACAGATTTGGATGCTCTTAAAAATGCATAAGTATGTGAATGCACAAGATAATTCAAATATTTTAACACACAAAAATTAAGGTCATTTTAGGATCAACAACATAGAAGGCCCAAAACGATCCCTCCTCCACACCACCCTGTGGCTGTTTTTAATAGAGGGAACAAATCTAGTACATCAGGTAAGAGTGTTTATGATGTAGTTGAGAACAAGTTAGAGTCTGAAGACTAAGTTTTGAATCCCTTTGCTTATTAGGGTGTAAGTTTGATGAAGATACCTAACACTGTAAGAAGCTCAGCTTCACCATCTGAGAAGATAGTTCCTATCTTAGAATAGAAAATCAGAGGAAATGGCTGTGCAAGAGCCTGGCAAACTGTCTAGCACGGCGAGGAGGCGTTACTGTTATCAGCTGCCAAGGCTTAAGCAAGAGAGCAAACCACCTCCCTCCAGCCAGGAGTCCTGGCTAAAAGGTAGCAAGCAGGACCCAAGCACCGGCTTCTCTCCTGACAAAGGCTGAAGCTATACAAAGAACCCTGGTCTAGGACGCAGACATTTTAGAACTTAAACTCCCTTTGCAACTGAGATGGTTGTGAGACAAAGGGTTGGACTCCCAGATCTCTGGGGGCCCTTCCAATGTAGACATTCTCGGAGGCGGTGTGATCCCAACCAAACTCCCGTTCCTATTTCCAGACCCAGCAGGGTGTCTTCCGTATGGTAAATAATCAGTAAGCCTTCGCTCAATGAGTGAATAAACCAGTAAATGAATGAATGAATGAATGATGTCTCCTCAGATGCAATTAGGGGGCCCATTTCTGTACCCCTGAGGCTTCTGAGCTTCCCAGCCACACGCCCTTTCCTGCCGGTCTACAACTCTTTTTCTGGACGGTGTAATAGCGGGGAGCGTGTTCCAACCATTAGCAGAAATGGGCACTGCGCGGTTCGCGGGATTCTGGTGACTGCGCTAGGTATGCGGGCCTCACCCGTGGGAAGGGCTTGCTGCACGTAGGGGCCGGAGGCTGGCCCGGGTTCGCCCAAGGATGCCACGCGAGCTCCGGCTCTCCCCGGGCCCTCCTAGTCCCTGGGCTGATTCCGAAGAAGACTCACGTGAGCACCGGGATGGGCGTCCACACCACGCAGTAGGGGAAGCGGCTCCGCTCCACGTCCATGGTGACGCCGCCGGAGCCGTGGTAATGCTTCATGTCCGTCTCGGCCGCCGTCGGCGCCTCCACTTCCGCCATCCCGGGTGGGGGTGGTGGCGGCGGCAACAGGAGAGGAGAACTCCCTTCCGCTTCCGCCGCCATGCTGCGCGCGCCCCGCTCCGGCTGGTCCCTGCTTCGTCGCCGCTCGTCCCCATGGCGTCACTTCCGGGAGGTAGGGTCCGCCCCACTTGGCCTTCCCCCCGGGAATTGGAGTCGCGTCCCTCTGGCCCCAGCCGGCCAGCCCCGCGACTTTGCAGCCTACACTGTGCGGATGCCCTCAGGCAGCTCGCAGTCTAGTGCCGGAGACCAACAAAGAACTCTATAATTCAGTACACTGAGGGCTCCTAAGAGGTGTGGTACAGTCGCTATTTATTGAGCAATTTTTAGGTGCCAAGCACTTGACTTGCATTGTTTTAAATCTCCACAAACTGATGAGACATGCAAGTTTAGATATTTCCCTCCTGTTACAAGTGAGAAACTGAGGCTCAAAAGGGGCCACGATTCAAACACAGGTCTTTATATATCTCCCTTGCCGTTTTAATTCTGTGGCCTCTCACGGGGTAGTGCAGCATGAAGGACAGACTAAAACGTGTGTGGCGTGTGTGTGTAAGCAGGGAAGACTGGCTGGAAGATATTTGAGCTGAGTCTTGACGTTTGCCAGGTTGCACGGGGATGGGGGTGATCTGATCCCTTCATTGTACAAATGGGAAAACAGGCTCAGGGAAGTTAGTTGTTTGAGATCACACACAATCATACTTAATAGAGAGGCCAGGCTCAAATCTTGGAGTCTTTTGGCTTTTTCAAGGATGCCAGGATAGACAAAGGAAAGGAAATCTGCCGGAGTTGGGGAGAGCCAAAAGTAAGAAAAAAGGAGGCAGCCTCTAAAAATCAGGCTCAAAAACAAAACAAAACAGAATAAACAATAAAAATAAAACTCAGGCTAAAGGAAGGTATGGACAAATCCACTCAGGAAGGTGGGAGCTCCATCATTTTGGGCAGGTCTTCCATTGAATTACCGTCCCTCAAAGCTGATCTATGGAAAGTCTGCTGTCCAGCTTTTAGCACCTAATATTTTAATGCAATTTTTTGGGTGTATCTGTCTCTGCTATGGAACGCTAAGGTCCTTGACTGTAGCCAGTACAGTTCCTGGTGCACAGGAAATGCCCACTAGATGTTTATTGATTTAGTGAATGACTGAATGAATGGATGTTTTATAAAGACCTCACAGATATCACAGGTGAAAATAATTCTAACCCACTCAAAATTCTTTGGACACGTTTGTACCTTTCCTGTGACCTTTGTGTAGTGTGTGATCCTTGAAGGGCAGCAACCAGCATCCAGCACAGGTTTGGAATAGGTGTGCAGTACATAGTTGAGAATAAATTACTTCTTGATTCAGTCACTGTAGTTATCTAATCTCTTTTGGACAACTGGCTCCAAGGAAAGTCTGTGCCTGAGACATCCCTCTACCATGATAGTCTACCCGTAATTCTAGCACAGGGATGGTAGCTGTCCTTTAAACATTCATTGTATGTATGGATGAATAAACAACCAATGTAAATCTCTCAGGGCCTGCCACAAATTTGGTAGTACTAATACAAGTACCGCATTTAATCTGACAATCTTCAATGGCTTTCTGTTGTATTTAATATAAAGCACAAATGGCTTACAAGGCCCTGCATCATCTGGACCATGCCCCTTTCTTACTTGTTCACCCTACTACAGCCATCCTGGCCTTTTTTCAGTTCTTCTCATGTGCGATGTTTTTTCATATTCTAGGGACTTGGCATACACTGTTCCCTTCTGCGTGAAATAAGCCCCATATTAAACTGGCTGACTTCTAGTCATCCCTCAAGTCTCAGATTAAATGTCATTTTCTCAGAGAGCCTATCCCTGGCCTCCCAATCTAAATTAGAAAATCCCTGTTAATCTCCCTTGGAACATCAGGTTCTTTTTCTTCATAGCACATTTGTACCTTTGTACTGTTTCCACTAGACTGGAAACTCCTTGAAGGCAGACTATATTTGTCTTGTTCACTTATGTAAACCCAATGCCTAGTACAGTGCCCAGCACATGGCATTTGTTTAATCAATATTCATTAAATTGAATGAATGGTAAATACTTACAGGCTTGGCATCACATGCTGGCTAAAGACAGTCTGAGGGCAGGAAGCTAGCTTGTTACCTGCTACCTCTCAGTGTCTCAAACCTTTTTTAAGTGGCTCAGTGCTCAGGAGGCTGGTGGGCACAGTGCTCAGATGTAGGATATGACCAGAGAGCCCTAGCTCTTTTCCCTGTGGCAGCATCATCCTAACTTTGGCCTAGGCAGCTGCAGAAACAAGAACTTGAGAAGGGCCAGGTACATGGAGGGAGAAGACAGTTCCTTCTCTGACTTCTCTGGGGTCTCTCCCCTAGCTTCTACCACAACCCCTGCTGTCACATCACCTTGGTTCTCTTGGCCAATGTAAAAGCCTCCCTGGCCTGTACCCTTTCCTCCTCTGCTACTGCTTCCCTTAACACCCATAGACAGATGGGAAATCTCCATCAAAGACCAACTCTTCCTTCCCGGCTCAGAGGATCACAGCAGGGTCCTGGAAGAACTCCTCTTATGGCGAGCTTGGGACAGGATTGATAGGTTTCAGAGCTACCCCTCCCCCAACAAACACCCTGACCTAAAATAGAACTGACCATCTGGATCCACTTATGGGGCTGGCCTGGGGAGGGAAGGATGGCAGAGCTGGAACTGTCAAGCTGTGAAACCGTTGAGGGTAAGATCCTGCTTGTTTGAAGGGTGAGCTTGTGGCACTTCCTCTCTTAGTGGGAATCAGGGCACCCCCTCAACTGGCCCCAGGGCTCACAAACTTCCTCTTTCAGGCCATCTCACACGTGGCATTCAAGGCACCCCATGATCTGGTCCCAATTTTCCTTCCCAGCCTCATTTCTCCCGGTCTTCTTCAGGACTTGCTTGGAGTTAAACCCCACTGGCCCATTTGCCCTTCAGAGAATGAGCCCTGCACTTGCACTTCATACCTCATGTCTTTGCTCACACTGTTCCTTCATCAGGAATGCCCTTCCCCTCCTGTTCTACCCTTTCAAGGTTTTAGGCAAATGCTCCCTCTTTGCTCCCAGAGCACGAAGCCTGTGTTTCCACCTATTGAATATTCATGTGTACTTGCATTAGCATTAGGTGTTTACATGTGTTTCTTCCAAGAGACGGTGAACTCCTTGAGAAGGGGACTGACTGGATCTATTGGTCCCTGTATCCAAGGTACCTGGCAGATAGGACAGTGCTCAGGGAATGTCACTGGAGTTATTTCTTGACCATAGATGGTCTGCTTAAGGGATCTGGGGAAGAATCACCTCAATCAATAATCCAGGGAAACAGGCTGAACCAGGGGCTAGGCCGCAGGTTGGAGGAGCTGCTGGCCATGATGCAGTGTGTGTGGCATGTGGGAGGGCAGCATCCTGTCTTTGGCAGCCTTTCTACTTAGCTCAGTCATTACAAGCTAAGCTACGCCTCTCTCCATTATGACCCCAAACCTTTCCATGGTGGGAAGGGGACCAAGGGAGCCAAAAGAAACCATTTGAGAACAGACCCTCTGGCCCTTTAGACATCAGAGTTCACAAAACAACTTCCTTTTCCACTCCATTTTATAGATGGGCAAAGTTTCCCAAAGTTATAGAAACCACAGCTAGGACCAGAACCTAAGTCTCCTACTTTGGAGTAGGCAGTAAAGTATGATGACAAAACATGTGGGCTCAGGAGTCAGCCAGACAGTCCAGTGTTTGAACCTTAGCTCTGTCAGTGGCTGTCACACCTTAGGAAAGTAGCAGAATCTGTCAGGGCATCAGTTTCCTCATCTCTAAAATGGGAAACGATAATTCACATCTTGTAGGGGTTTTGAGGTGTTTGCTAGGCTACATCTGAACAGTGCCTGGCCTAAATAAACATTTAATGTCATCTATTATAGTAGTTAACACTACACATCACAATTGTAGGACCCTTAACCACTTAAAAAGCACTTTGATGTGCATAATTTAACACAACACAGCGAGCTAACCAGGTAGGCATGATCCCCATTTTACCCACGAGAATGAGCCCAGAGAGGTTCAGAAACTGCCTAGAGTCTAAGCGTATCTTACAGTTGAGGTTCTGAACCCTGACTCTGGGCTGTCTCTTCTGATGATCCCTTTTAGGGCCCATTAAAGAGTGATGAAGGGAGAACAGCCTCAGAGTCTATAAATCACTATAAAATAGGTATAAACTATGGCCTCATTAGGACCAGGACTAATTTTATATTAAAAAGAATTGGGTAGGAGCAGGAGGCAGAACCACCGAGTGGCACATGCCTCTCTCCTGCCTGCCAGATCTGTTGGTATCCGTAGGCCCAATAACAAGCCTGCCCAACGATGGCAGAATATGCTGGGGAGGACTCATGTTTCAGTGAAATCCAATGTTCAAGGACCAGGCACAATCCCCTATTTGCTATTCCCCAACTTCCAAATAACCTGGAGGCTCTAGGAGGGCAGGGACTATCTGTTATGTGCATTTTCATTAAGCCAGTGCCCAGCCCTGTGCCAGGTACACAGTAGGAATTCAAAAAGTATTATGACTCATAATAAGAAAGTGGGTTTTTAAGAACTGGACGAGGAATCCGGTATCCAGTCCTGACTTTGCTTCTAATTTACTGGGGGTCCTGGGATAAGCCCATCCCTTTTCCTGTCCCTCTTTGAAACTCTTTGTTCCTATTTGTACAATGTGGAGATATGGCTAGATCAGTGATTCTCAGCTCTGGCTGCATATCAGAATGAATCTGGGATGCTTTAAAATAATGGGTGGCTGGACTGCACCTCAGGTCAATTAAAACACAATCTCTGAGGTTTTAAAAGCATCCTGGGTGGTTCTGATAT
Source organism: Propithecus coquereli (assembly GCF_000956105.1). NCBI lineage: Eukaryota > Metazoa > Chordata > Mammalia > Primates > Indriidae > Propithecus > Propithecus coquereli. Next base: position 2,003,078 of record NW_012147941.1, read on the forward strand.
GCAGCTAGGGCTGAGAAGCTTTGAGCTGGTTGACTTCTCATCCCCTTTTAAGTTCTGCAACCACATTTGGGCATGCTCCTAAGCACAGAGACAGGAGCAGGCCTCTGGAGCCACAGCTGCCTACCACAAACACAACTTCACACATCTGCTTTACCATACGTTCACTGTGTGGGCCTATCTGAGCCCCAGGCTATCTGCAGGGCTGGTGAGAGCTTTAGTGAGTCACATACGTGGAAGCACTTTAAAAATGGAGCACCACTGATCTTTCACTGTCTCTATAGTTTTGTCTTTTCCAGAAAGTCTCATAGTTGGAATCATACAGTATGTAGCCCTTTTAGACTGGCTTCCTTCACTAAGCAATATACATTTAAGTTTCCTCCATATCTTTTTGTGGTGTGATAGCTCATTTATTTTTGTCATGAATAATATTTCATTGTACGGCTGTATCGCAGTTTATCCACTCACCTTTTGAAGGACATCTTGGTTGCTTTCAGTTTTTGGTAATCATGAATAAAGCTGCTATAAACATTCACAGTTTTTTGTGTGGACATACGTTCTCAACTCCTTTAAGTAAATACCAAGGAGTGCAATTAGTGCATCCAATGGTAAGAGTATGTTTAGCTTTGTAAGAAAGTACCAAACTGTCTTCCAAAGTGGCTGTACCATTTTGCATTCTCCCCAGCAATGAATGATAAGAGTTCCTTTTGCTCCACACCCTCATCAGCATTTGGTGTGGTCAGTTTCCTTATTTTAGCCATCCTAATAGGTGTGTAATGGTATCTCATTGTTTTAATTTGAAATTCTCTAATGGCATAATGTTGAACATCTTTTCATATACTTGTTAGTCCTGTAAAATCATCATTGGTGAGGTGCCTGTTCAGGTCTTTTGCCCATTTTTGGTTGTTTTCATATTGTTGAGTTTTAAGAGTTCTTGGTATATTTTAGATACAAGTCCTTTAAATGATATGTTTTGCGAATATTTTCTCCCAGTCTTTGGCTTGTCTATTTCATTCTCTTCATGGTATCTTTCACTGAGCAGAAGTTTTTAATTTTAAGGAAGTCCAACTTATTTTCTTTCTTGGATTGAGCTTTTGGTGTTGTATCTAAAAACTCATTTCCAAACCCAGTGTAACCTACATTTTCTCCGTTATCTTCTATAGCTTTGTAGTTTCATGTTTTACATTTATTTAGGTCTATTGGTCATTTTCTGTGAATGGTGTAAAGTCAGTGTTTAGATTCTTTTTTTTGCATGTGGAAGTCCAGTTGTTCCAGCACTGTTTGTTGAAAAGACTATTCTTTCTCCATTGAATTGACTTTCTTCTTTTGTCAAAGATCAGTTGAGTATATTTGTGTGGGTCTATTTCTGGGTTCTCTATTTGTTCCATTGGTCTCTTTTTCCATTCCTTTACCAATACCACAATGTCTGATTATTGTAGCTTTATAATAAGTATTGAAGTTGGTAGTGTTTATCCTCCAACTGTGTTCTTCAGTATTGTGTTGCTATTCTGGGTCTTTTACCTTTCCATATAAACTTTAGAATCAGTTTGCTGATACACACAAAATAACTTGCTGGGTTTATGACTAGGATTACGTTGAATCTATAGATCAAGTTGGAAAGAACTGACATCTTAATAATATTGAGTTTTCCTATCCATGAACGTGGACTATCTCACCATTTATTTGATCTTCCTTCGTTTCTTTTTATCAGTTTTATAGTTTTACTCAAATGACCTTGTACGTTATTTTGTTAGATTTATTCCTAAGTACTTTTTCTGGGGCAGTGCTGAGAATTGAATAGGTGGAGCATAGGATATTTTTAGAGCAATGAGACTGTTCAGTATGGCAGTGTAATGGTGGATACCTGACATTATGCATTTGTGAAAACCCATAGAACTGTGCAACACAGTGGGAACCCTAATGTAAACTACAGACTTTAATCATAATGTATCAATATTGGTTCATTAACTGAAATAAATATATCACACTAGTGCAAGATGTTAATAATAGGGAAAACTGAGCCAGAGAAAGAGGGGTATATGAGACTCACTGCACTGTCTGCTCAATTGTCTGTAAGCCTAAAACTGCTGTAAAAAATAAAGGCTATTTTTTTTTCAAAATGGAGTACCAACTCCAAATGAAAGCGAACTCCTGGTACAGTCTTCCAGTGGCTCCTCCTTGCCTACAGGATCAAGCCTATGGTCTCTCAGCATGCACAGGAAGGCCTCCACAATTTGATTGCCCCTCCACTTCACCCTCTACAATCTAGCCAAACTGAATCACTCAGGGTCCATGAGGGAATCTGGGACTTTGTACTATCTTCCTTGGCCTGGAACATTCTCTCTCCCTTGCCTGGTCTGGAAATGTCTTGATCAAGCTTTTTCAGACTTCAGTTTAGGAACACAGAGGAATGATATCAGCCCATAACACCTGCTTTATACCACCACCTAGTATGTTTCTGGCAGGACCTCTTTCAGTAGTGAAACTACTGTTCTCACAGCACTGAACCACAGTTACCAAACTGTGCATCAAGGCACCTTAGGACAGCACAGCAAATTCACAGGGGGCAAAGGAGGTAGGATACTTTAAATTTGAGATACTCAACATCCTTGGCTACCGAGAGAACTACAAGCTCAAGGTAGTTCACAGTTTCATTGTTACATTGTGCTGCATTCTTTTTGATTATGTCATCTTTAAGAAGCCGGATTTTTAGTGGTCGCTGTGATAAAAAGCAAATGAAAGGCAAAGTGGAAAAGGAAATGAGGGTAGCAGCACCTACTTTGATTAGAAAGTTTAACAAGTTGTATAGTGCCCAACAGATCCCATTCATAATTGCAGTTAAGAATAAAAATATTATTTCTTCCAATTTAGGCATATTATTTTTGAAATGGTGATTAACTTGTTAGAACATAAATACTTAAGTGATTGGGCTTAACTACTTAATAAATTAAACTGTTAGGTACATCTTTTGGCTTAGGGGCTCCATGAAAAAATTACTGAGACAGCAATGGTGCTGGGAGCTGAGAAAGCTCAGGAACTCTGATCTAAGAGATCATCCAATCCAGGGCACATCAAAAAACTGTAAGTTGTGAAATCAATTTCGTGGGTTAAAATCAGTACTTCTTTCTCTAATAAAAAGGTAAATAGCACACACTGCATGTAGCAAGGGTAAGTATTACTGTGTAAAATGTTTGTTCATTGTATACATACAAGTAAGCATGTGAATCTTGGGTCACAATGTAAAATGTATGTATCTTATTTGGGTTCTGGTTTAAAAATTTTGAAAAATTACTAAGACTCCAAGCCCCTTATTTTTAAAGAGGAGAAAACAGCCAGAGAGTAAAAGTTGATTATTGCAAATCACAGCCACCAGAGCTGGGCTCTGTACTCAGCCCTGCTGGGCTGGATGGCTGTCGCTCACAGTGACCCTATAAGGCAGGCCTCATTCTGCTCAGCAGAAGTGTGGTTACTCAAAATCACAGAGCTACAGAGGTGAGGGACCAGGTACCCTCACTTTGGTTCCAACACCCATCTGTACCCCACAAATGCCACCAGCCACACCTAGAACAAAATGGTTTTAATCAATTGCGTCACCCTCACTCTCCTGGGAGCGGAGCAACAAAAAGGCTCGGCTCCTGCCCCCAGAGGACAGTAAGGCTTATGTGTCTCTCCACACTGCAGGGCCCAGGCTGGGCAGGCAGAGGGTGGGAGGCAGGAGGCAGGGAGGGAGAGTAGGAGGCAGGGAGGAAATGGCAGGTGGCTGGAACACAGGAAAGCAAAGGGGCCCCAGTTGGTCCTTGGGCCCCAGGGCCCAGCCCCAGTACTCCGGCCCTCCCCTCCCTGGCTATAGAAAGGTCATGGAGAAGAGACAGGGGAGCAAGTCCCAGCAGCAGGAGAAGCAGCAGCATCTGTTTCCTTCACCAATAAATATACTTCATTACCAAGCTAGAATAAGAGAGGGGTGGGAAGAGGGACTGGGGTGGGGAGATGGGAGAGAAGCTGCCACCTGTGTTGCTGGGATTAAAGCACTGAGATGGTGCCAGACCCCCCACCATTATCCTCACCCCCCTTGTCTTCTTAAAACTGTGAAAAAGCTTTTAACATGGCCCTCCTGTCTCCAGGGCTGCTCTGAAGCCTGACTGAGAGGAGGCACCTGGCAGAGACAGGGACTGAGGGAGGCAGGGAGGGAGAGGAGAAGGGAGGTTGCTTTTCCCCAGAGGCTGCAGCTGGAGGGCTGGAGCCAAGTAAGCACTGAGAGGAAGGAGGGCAGAGAGGGGAGGAAGGATGAACCAACTACCTGGAGCAGATCCTGAGCTAAGAGCCCGGGGGGCAGAGGGGAGGGGAGGCTTGGTGAGTAGTGGGGTGACCGCTGCATCCAGTGTAAAGCTTGGAGCTGCTGAAGAGGGAGGGGGCTGAGTTTAAGGACTTTCCCATCTGAGTGGCTCAGGAGACCCACTCTCCTCCCCTCAGAGCAGCAGGAGACAGAGAAAAGCCATCACTTCTTTGGTCTTTGTGGCGGCTCAGCATGTGGGGTGGAAAGGAGGGCAGAAAGGGCAGAGAAGGGCCCTTAGCAGGAAGCGCCACCTCAGCAGAGTAGGCCTGGCTGGGAGCTCTGGCAGAAAGGTCACAGTGAGGCTGAGGAGCGCCCAGGAGGAGAATGGTCGTAGTGCGAAGTGCTGGCAAGGGCGGGTGGGCTATGGTGCAGTGCCCCACCCTCTGCCAGGGCCCTCGGGAAAGGTAGAGCCCCCAGAGGTGCCCAGGGAGAGCAGGCACAGGGACAGAGCCAGTGCCCAGGAGGGGGCGAGGGTGCTCCACTGTGGCCAGGGCAGGTAGCCTCGCCTTGCCCACCCCAGGGCTCCCATCCTTCCTTTTGCTTCCGTTCTAACCCTGGTGACTCTGGAGGGAGGGTGGGATCCCATCCTTTTTCAGAACCTTCTCTGAAGACCACAGGGGAGCTAACTTTGCAGGCTAGGGGGCAAGAGTGAAAATAGGCCAAGGCTAGCCCTTAGCGGAATCCCATGCCCCTTCCTGCTGCCTGCTGAAGGGCAGGACAGTCCATAAAGACAGCTTCAGCCCTTGCCTCCCCACCTGAGGCAGAAGGGATATTGAGGCAGGCCAGAGCTCTCCAGGGACATGGGAGCAGGAGGTGGGGGGCATATGGAGGGGTGTCTCCTCCTGCTCTTTTGCTCAGGGCTGGGAACAATCAAGGGACAATCAGCCCAAGAGTCTGAAAGCCAGCAAGTTGTAGCAACTTCCACCCCCAATGCCAAACTAACAAACAAAACAGGAGAAATGAAAAGATGGGGGGTGGGGAAGACAAACCAAAACAGAACCTCCTGACCTCCTGCCCAGGGCAGAGGGTCCAGCTAGTAGCAGGGGCTGCGGACCAGGGCTAGGAGGGCCTAGCTGGGCCGGCACTGCACCTGGCCCTCGGAGCTGTCCTCATCGTCGGAGGCCCCGGCACCCCCACTGCTCAGGCCTGTGATCCGGTAGCCCATGTTGAGCAGCATCACCTCCAGCGGGTCTGCATTCATGCGCCGCTGGTTGGCCTGCGAAGCGCCCTCCATGTCTTCCACGACTCGGCCTGTGAGGTCTTCACTCTGTGGTGGGGGAGGGGGAAATGTATGTAGGCTCGGGGAGGGATGGACACCAGGGTATATGCACTGGGGCAGGGGAGGGAAACAGACTGAACTATCCACATGGGGGAGATGTACACACCGGGAGATGTCTATGGGAGGAGGGGAACACACACGCTGGGATACGTATTGGGGGGAATACACATACCAGGGGGTACACTGGGAAGGCTTATACCAGAATATATATGGGGGGCATACACCACACTGGGATATACATGGGGGAGAGCACATATCAGGATATATTGGACACACTACCAGGATTGAGGGGGGCAGATAAAACTCCCCCACCTCACTCTGTTCTCTTGCCACTTCCACCAACCCTTCTTTCTTTATTTTTCCTCATCCCTCAACAGGGAATCCTGCAGAGCCCTCTCTTTAAGAGTTGCAGCACATTACCTTTGGAATCAGATACACCACTTGACTTATGTTTTGCCTGCTGGGAATAGGGAGGAGGTGGGGCAGAGGGACAGGGGAGGCATCAGGTAGGCTTGCCTGGCTACCCACACTGGGATTGGAGGGGACCACACTGTCCTAAGTGTCCCTGTGGGCTGGACACTTTACAAGCTTCACTTCTTCACTCTTCACAGCAACCTTTCAGGGTGGTGCTGTCATTCCCATTTCCCAAGTACAGATGATAAAACCTTGGGTCAGAGATGGTTAAGTCTCTTAGGCAGTGAGTGAAGGGACCAGATGCAAATTTAGGCTCACCAGATGCCAAAGCCTGTACAGTTCCCTTATGATTGAGGAACTGGCCTCTGCACAGCTTCTGGGGATATACAAGGGAAAGGGTACTTAGGGAGCCTCTGAGGCACCCTCCTCATCAGGTGGGCTGGAGTTGGTCTGGTTCCCTTTCTGCCCTCCTGCCCTTGGTGTATGCATGTCTCATCTTATATGTGCATCCCATCTTCATGGGCTAGCTCAAGGATATGTTCCTAGAAGGCATGAGCCAACTCTTATACCCAGAATTGCCACTGTATCTGGAGCTTCCAGAACCTGAGGGCTCACACCTTGACATAGCCTGGGGCCCTCAGGCAACAGCTTACTTATCCCAGCAGCTTCTAGCCTCTGTGTGGCTCATTTCTCTTCCCAGCCCTTGCAGGGTCAGCTGGAGGCCTGGCACAGGGTCCCTGCCTGGCTTTGGCCATCGTGCCTGCACCCTCACCTCTGGTCGGGGATTCCAGAGCCGCACAACAGGGTCGATGCCGCTGGTGGCCAGGAAGCAGTAGCTGGGATGTGGCTGCAGGCAGTTGACAATGGACTCATCCCCCTGGAGCACGCGGACCAGGTTGGTGGTCTCCTTTTCCCAGATGAAGAAGGAGCCATCGTCAGAGCCACTGACGATGTATTGAGCGTTGCTGGCGGGGGGGCAAAGGGCAAGGAGGTCAGGTGGGGTACTGCCCTACAGCCTCAAGTAGAGGCTGCATGGCCTAGGGCAAGGGTGCAGGAAGTCTGGAGCCACTCAGTCCCCCATGCTCTGGGTTCTGCACTTGACTCAGAACTCCATGCGCATGGCAATCCTCTCCAGACTGCAGGCCCTGGTCACTATTCTCCTAAACCCAGGGATAGCAACTGCCTGGGTCCCTCCAAGACAGTCTCCCACAAAGTACATTATTAACCTTCTTGGGGCCAGGATCAGACCTTACATCTTTTAGGTCTCTAAAACACCCTTGTCTAAGCCTTCCCTGAGCAGTCCTAGGCTTCTTGCATCCAGACCCCAAAATCCTACAGTACATCCACAGTACAGTAAAGCTCCTCTCACACCACTGACATTTAGAGGGGATCTTGATGGAGAAATTCTTGATTCATGTTGATGTGTCTTAGCTACCCAAAGAAAATACAAACACCCGCAAATGATATTTGAGACTCAAGCTTTGTCCTTCAGAACCCAGGGCACAGTTCTGAGCACATAATAGGTGAGAAGATTCTTAGCCTCTGAGGGCTCTTGCTTCATACTCCCAGCAGAGGGAGGCGCCAAGCACCCAGATAAAGAAACCAAGCCCTGGTATATGCAGAGAGGGGAAGAGGTGGGGGATAAAGGAATAGTCCAGGCACTGTGCTGGATGCTTTCCTTGGATTATCTCATTAGTGCTTGTTATGGCCTCATGAGTGAGTATGGCTCGTTTCATTTTACAGATGAAGAAACTGAGGCTGACAGAGGTGAAGCCATCTGCCCAAGGGCACAGAGGCAGAGCTGGGATTTGAGACTTTTCTAAAAGAATTATGCCCCCAACACCCCCCGCCCCAACCTCCTGTTGCCAACTGGGCTGCGCCCTCCTCCTCTTCAGGGCCTCGGACCTGCCAAAGAAATTGGCCTCCTTGATATCCGTGGTGGTGTTGCAGTGGCCGCAGTAGCGGAACTGGTAGTCATAGCTTCGCTCCCGCAGCACCATCTCATCCTCAGAGATGGAGTCCTTGCGGCTCGTGCTGCGGAGGCGGACTGGGCCACTGCCACCAGCTCCTTTCTTCTCCTCTGGGGGCAAAGATCAAGGAAAGGTTAAGTGTCCTGTCCCTTTCTTCCCCCACCCCCAATCTTTCCCCTACTGATGGCCTTGTTTCAACCCAAAGTTTTGGCAATGCAAGGCTACCTTCCTTCACCCCCACCCTGGAAAATTGGGAAATGGTTGTGAGAAAATGGTTGGATCCAGCCCCTGGAGATGTTCACGAGGAGACTGTTAATGCCAGGGGGGGCCTGGTTCAGGTCCCTGAACAAAGGTCTGGAAGCCTCAAGGATGCACAGACTCAAGGTCTATTTTTGTGGCGGTGAGAAGCAGGAAAGGATGGCGTGAGGCACTAGCAAAGGGAGCCTTGAATGGGTGACTTTTATAAATAGATTTATAGCTCTACAGACAGAAAGGACCAAGCCTTTACCCTCTGGAGACAAGTTATTATGGATCCCAGCTGAGGCACTGATCAGTTAAATGACAGGCAGAATCACACCAGTTTCCTCAGTTCCTTAAAAGTGCCTCATTCCTGCCTGCTTGAGGGCCTTTGAGTGTGCCAGTCCCCATGTCAGCATCTCTGCACCTCCCACAGCTACACTATGTATCTAGTTAACTCTTCCTCCGCATCCTTCAGATCTTAAACGTCTCTTTCTGAAGAACTTCAGGCTGCCACCAAGTCCCCCTACCCTATACACCTATACCATTCAGGTCCCCAAGGCGCTCATCATACTCTTTGTTTCTGCTTCACTGCTTGGTTCCTTCACTAGGCTGTAAACTCCATGAACACAGAAATCCTATCTGACTTGTTCAGAGTTTATTCCCAGGACCCAGCACAGTGCTTAGCACATGGCAGGTGCCTGATAATTATTCACTAAAATGAATTAATCACATGGTTAGTAAATTGCAAAGGAAAGAGGTGAGGATCCGTGTCTGCCTCCACTAAGCCCACCTTTCACGTTTATAGCCCTCACTGCAATGACCCAGTTCGTTCTCCAACACTACTGAGATGAGCTGGGCAGGGTCTTGTGTGTTCTTTGTGCAGGTAAAGCAGTAGGTTGAGGCTCTGCTTTGTCCAAGGCTACAGAGTTAGTACACAGTAGAGCTGAGAATGGAACCCCAGGCCCCACATTCCATGCCTGAAGCATTTCTACTGCCCTGTGCTGTTGTCTCTGCTGCACTGTACAAACAGAACAAAGGCAACAACCTGCTACTGCCTCTCTCTCAGGTGCCCAAGTGGAGCTGCTAAATCCCCGTCTGTGAGCAGGTGAGACTGTCCAGCAGGAGCCCACACGGCCTGACTGGGCTCAGCTTACTCCTATTCTGAGCACCAAGCATAACACCAGGTGCTTTAAACATGCTACTGCTAATTGTCAACAGAAACTCTCAATGGGAGGGGCTAGCATGCCCCCTTTTCAGATGACGAAACTGAGTCTCAGAGAGACCAGTGACTGCCCCAAGGTTGCACGGTTGCTGAATCATCTGAATCCAGGGCTCTCCAGTCCCAGAATCAGGACCTCTCCAGGACATCATGCAGCAGCTCAAATAGTAAGAGTGTCAGCAACCCCTCAGTGTCCACTCACCACCATCATTTTTGGAGAAGAGGGCAGCTGTGATGTCACGGCCCAATGCATCACAAGCGCTGCTGTGGGCCTGCTCCGGGAACTTCCCTTTGAAGTCGTCCAGGCACTCCAGGGCCTCAGCCACATACTTGAGCTCAAAGAGGCAGCGGGCCAAGCGAAAGTGTGCCTTCAGGTGGCATGGGTTTAGGGAGATGGCCTTGAGGCAGTCCCTCAGGGCATCGTAGTGGTCACCATCCCTGGGAAGGCAGGGGAGTGTGGCTTGGAGGTGGGGCCACATGGCAAGCAAGGGGTCCCCACTCAGTCTCCTCTGCTTCCTGTGGCCACCCCAGCCCACCTCTGACAGATCTCATGGTGAGGGGACTTGGGGATGAAGACAATTCTGGCTCAGTCCAGGCTTCCCTCCTCAGGAGACAGTATGTTAAGGAACAAATCAGGAACCCTAAGGTCTTGGGGGTGACAAAAAATGGTGTCAGGCTGCCCTCTGCCGGGCACAGCGTGCAACTGCATAGCCACTCACCCCAGGAACCTGCAGCTCTGCAGCAGAAGGCCTGGCATCTTGCCCACCTCAGGCTCCCCAAGCCCTCCTTCTCTCTTCCTCCATCCACCTCCTCAAATCCCCCCGGCTGGCCTTCAAAGCCATGTCCAAGGCAGGGGGCCCTCAAGGGCAGTTCTGTGGTCTGGGGAAGCCAGAAGTGCCAGGCTGGGGATGCAGGGTCTGACCAGCAGGCAGTAAGCCCTCAGCCAGACCCCCCTCTGTCCTGGCTGACTGATCCACAGCAGCTGTGGCCTCTACCTCCTGGGGCTGGAGGATGGGGCCTGACAGTCTGGCACAGTCAGCTCTCTGGAAGCTGATGGCAAGGGGGGCTGTGCACGCCAGAGCTCCGAATCATCCCCACTCACTTCTCCAACCTCCTAAAGCATAGATGAAGGGAAGTGGGAGTGCTTTGGGGGTAATGGGGGGAGTATGTGGGGAAAAATCAAAGGAGAAGCCCCTCCTTCTCCCACCCTATGCCAGAATATAGGAGAGACACCCCCAGCACCTGTAGGCCTGTCTCTCTGCTTCTTTTCTAGAGAGCCAGATGGGTCACAGGAGCCACTTCTCCTTTGGAAGCTTTTTCCACGCCCCTCCCCGCCCCCACCGGGCTCAGGTGGGACTAGGATCCCAGCAGCACTCCCTGAAGATGATGGCTGCTCCACCGAGGGCACAGTTTACGACACTGCTGTGTGGCCAAAGCAGGCCTGACATGGGAAGGTCCCTCCTGACCCTCCTCTCCTACAGCATTCAGGGAGCACCCAGCCCTTAGAGCAGCCATGCTCAGAAACCAGCAGTTCAGCTGGTGTGGGGGCAGGAAGGAGACAGAGCTGCTTTGATGGCGTGGCCTGCGTCAGAATGAGTGGCTGTGACGAAGGAGCAGGCGCTGTTTGGAAACCTAATTACTGCCTGCAAGGTGCCCCTCCGAGCTCCTGGGGAGAGCCAGACCAGAGACCAGCCAGGAGCCAGAGGGTGACAGCTCCCACTGCATCCAGGAGCAGATGGCAGCCCTGGGGAGACTGGCCTGAGACAGAATGTGACATTCTAGGGGTCACTGGCAGGCATGTGGAGATGAGGGGGAGAGAGCAGGCTGGCCCCAGGGCTCACCCCTCCTAGACTCACTGCCAGATCAATCTCCCTGAAAGGACAGCCCTCGGCACATCCCTCTCCTGCTCAGAGCTCTCCAGTAGATGCCCATCATGCACTGAATCAAGGCCAGCGCCACCACTCTGCATTCCAAGCCCTCCCTAGGCCGGCCCCAGGCTACCTCACAGACTCATCTCCTGCCAGTCCCTTCCCGAACCCTCTGCTCCAGCCAAATGGATTTGCTGTTCTGCAAACAAGCTCTTCAGTCAGTCCCCCGCCCCCACGCCTTTGTTCACACCATTTCATCTCCCTGGAATGTCCTTCCCCCTCGGCCCCTCCTCTCCTTCATCTCCTGTCTAAGCCTGCCCACACTTAAAGCCCATTCAGATACCACATCTTTCTGATGCTGCCCTGATCCCCAGCTGAAGTGACCCAACTTTTCTTGATGCCCATAGCACTTTACCTGACCATTCACAAGACTCACTGCTTCTTACCTCTTTAATGCTGAATTATGTCCATGACTTTACCCCCTGTCCTGAGGCTGTGTGCTCTGGAGCATGAGAACTCGGGCTGACAGAACTTTATGTCCCTAGTACCTAACACATAGTAGGAGCTCAGAGAACATATCAAAGGCACACATGGATTGGGAAATCACCAACCTCTCTTAGCAAGAATGCAGGAGGGAAGCTGAGCTCTCAGCCTAGATCCTGGATGAAGACCACTGCGTTCTACCCAACTGTTGGGACAAAGAGGTGAAACACCTCAGGATGGCCCCCAAACAGTCATCGCCTGGGTGTTGCTGCCACCTGAGCCCTTGGCAAACTCCTGATGCCTCAGCTAAGGCCATGGGGGTAGATCCTCCCCAACCCCCACCTACCATCCTGCTCACTTGGGTGGGTTTCTTAAGCTTCCCTCTCTGGCCTGCCTAGCTGCAGCCAGACGATGGCACACCAGCTGGCCTGTCTGTCTGGGCAGAGCCGACGGATGCCAGACGGAGCAGAAATGGCTGTGGGCCCAGCTCTATCCATCTTCCGTCCTGGCCCTGGCTGGGGGATGGGGGTCTGGCTGTCTGCTTGCCTGCTGGTGCTGCAGGCAGAAGGGCTGGGGGCCCTGATGGTCTCCAAAGATGAAGGATATGGACTTTTACCACCAGCCACCATGCCCCAGCATGACCCACAGCCAGCTTCAGGTCTCTGGGATCTTGTTTGTACTTTGTCCAAAGAGTCTAACAAAATAGAAAGCAAGCCCCAGGGGAAAGAAGCTGCAGACATTTTAGACAGACACCAATTGAATTCACCAAACCCCTCATTTCCACCTAGCAAGATTCCACTGCTCCTTCAAAGTCAAATTCAATGCCCAATTTTCCAACAGCTGGGATTAACCATTCTCTCAACTCCTACCTCCCCAGTGGCCACAGCACTTTATAACAAAGTACCATGCAGGAACTATTTGTGAGCATGTACCACTTAACTGTGGGCTTCCTCTGTGCTTGAGACTTCCTGATTAATGGGTCAGGTGCCTGCCCACCATTAGCCTGGAGGTGGGGAGGAAAGGCCTTGGCCAAGAAGCCCTACGAGACAGCAGAATGTCACCGCCACCTTTCTGGATGCCTCAGCAACTCGGCTCCATCAGGCCCACTGCCTTTTGGTCCAGTCGCCTCATCCCTCGTCCTGACCCAGGTCCCCTCTGCAGTGCCCACTCACCACTTGCGCTTCATGTAGGCTGCAGCTCGGTTTCCATAAAGCATGGCATTGTGAGGGGCCTTCTGCACAGCCTTGCTGTAAAGCTGAATGGCCTGGGTCCACTGCTGGCAAGCAAAAGCCTCATTGGCTTGCTGTTTCACGCGCTCCAGGTATGGGGGCAGCTCTACTTGGGGACTGCAGGGGAAACAGAGCCAAGTCAGACCAGTCAAAGAAGGTCAGAGCAGCCCCTCAGGAAGTCTATAGCCTAGTCTGAGGCCCACTCAGGTTTTCTGGCCCCTGGGATCTACATTGCCATCTAGAAGAGGGGACCACTCCTACCCCTGCCTGGGTTATTACCTACTACTGTGATAGGGAATAGGAACAATTCCAAATATTCTGAGCCAGTGAAAAAGAAGAGGGGAAGAAGTGAAGCTGCTTAGACAAGTTTAAGGCAATTCTTAAACTCCTGGGCATGACAGTAGCTAACACCACCTGCCTCCAAGCTGAGCTGAACCTTATAAACTCTTGAGTCCCTCCTATAGAGAATTCTGTTTCTCTCGAGGACTAGAGAATTTGAGTACCTCTGTATCCAAAGCCCAGCACAGGGCCTGGCAGAGAATAGGGGCAAGAATATGTTACAGGGGCCTGGCGCGGTGGCTCACACCTGTAATCCTAGCTCTCTGGGAGGCCGAGGCGGGCGGATTGTTTGAGCTCAGGAGTTCAAAACCAGCCTGAGCAAGAGTGAGACTCCGTCTCTACTAAAAATAGAAAGAAATTAATCAGACAACTAAAAATACATAGAAAAAATTAGCCGGGCATGGTGGCGCGTGCCTGTAGTCCCAGCTACTCGGGAGGCTGAGGCAGAAGGATCGCTTGAGCCCAGGAGTTTGAGGTTGCTGTGAGCTAGGCCGACGCCACAGCACTCTAGCCCGGGCAACACAAGTGAGACTCTGTCTCAAAAAAAAAAAAAAAAAAGAATATGTTACAGGATGGGGGTTAATATAATGGGGAGGCCCATCTATGTGGAACCCCTTTTTGGAGAGAGCTCAGTGCTAAGAGGCAGCTAGCTCCTGGGTCCTGACCGCAGCTACTGGTACCATGAGACCAAAACTTCAGTCTGAGCATGACTGGTGTCCTACTAGGTAGGAGTGGCATTGGGACCACTAGCCACCCTCCAAGAAGATTCTGTCCCAACCCTCTGTGATATATGCCTGGGTACAGGTCAGGAGGAAGATTTACAGGACATGTTCTTCCCTCCAGTCAGTCCATAAGATGTAATTGGGACTTGGAGGGCAGGACAAGTCAGCTGGTCTCACCTGACATGTCCCCTAGTCTCCGGCAGCCGGAAGCCATTGCTGTGAAGGTGCAGGCCATTGGACACACCATTGGACACACCATTGGTGGACATCTTGCCGTTCTGGACTTCTGGCAGGGGATGGGGAGAAAGTGACAGAAAAAAATTAAGAAGAGATCCTCATTTCTTCTTGGTAGCCATCCAGCTTCCACCACAGGGGCTTCCTTTGTGGGACTATTCTCCCAGGTAAGATCCATCCCCAGAAAGCAAGTTCTCACAGACCAGCAGGCAATGGCATAAAGAAAAGCCTGCGCGCCCTCTGCTGGCTGGCAAGGGACACAGCTTCAACTTGGCGTTACCCTTAGCCAGAGGTAGGGGTGGGAATGAGGGTGAGGAGGTGCCTAATCAACTGTAGGCCCCAGGAAGAAGTCAGACTGAGCCAGGATGAGAAGGGGAAGGGAACTACTTCGGGTCCTCAAGAGCCAAGCCATGGAAAGAACCTGTCTTTTCAGAGAGAAGTGCAAAGGGCTGTGCTGCATAACTCATAGAGCTCTCTCCTGTTGTCTTCATTCTTACTGTATAGATGGGGTTATTTCAGAGATCTGCTCTTTTTTGGGGGATCACAGCCACAGTCCAGAGTAACAGGCAGGTTTCTCAGCAGGGACAGTGTACACTTGAGCTCCCCCACACTGCCTCAGCAGAGATACCCTGAGGGAGAACTTACCCGCTGACGAATGGCATTTTCTAGGCAAGAGGAAGGTGTATGGCCGCTGCTTGTAAGTCAAGTCAAACAAATAGACCTAGAGTTGAGGGGTCAAGAAAAGAGATGGAGGCTGTAAGGTAAGGATGTGGTTGGACTAGTACTAAGGCCTTTGTGGCTTCTCAAGAACTAGGTTTTTGAACATAGTGAGTGTTGAGCATGGAACCATCGAGCTAGCCCAGGAGGTGTTTCCAGCAAACCTTAGTAGGAAAATCTTCCTAGCTCTGGCACTTGGGGTGGGCTATTTGATTTACTCAAAGCCCTGTTTGAACAACTGTCATTAATTAGAATCACATTAAGTTGGAAAGGTCCTCAGAGGTCACAAAGCCAAATGTTTCATTTTGCATTTATCCTAGCACTACCCCTGTGTTTTCATAATTCTTGGGGCAGGTACAGGAATGTCAGGCCTGCACTCTTCTATTCTCCATCCCATTTCTTTTGTATATATTCACACCTTGCTTTGTAATGTCATCAACTGTTTTATTTGCCACATCTTCTGTCAGCCTGGGGAATGGATGGTATTTCATACTTGTCTGTCTTCTGTTTATGATAATAATGCTAGTTCCAGAGTAAGTGCTCAGTGTTTGTAGAATAAAGGAATTTATGCAAGGTTTACTAAATATCCTAAGAGCACACAAACAGAAGGTTTAGCAACCTGCCATTATTAAAGAACACATCCCAAAGCTGGCCCTGAACTACAGCCTGGCTACATGCTCTGAGCCCCAGGGATTTCCTCCTAGGAGAATAGCAGATGAGGAAACCAAGGCTCGGAAACATGAAGAGATTTGTTCAAAGTCATAGTTCACAGCTAGTCAATGGCGGGCCAGCATTTGAAGACAGGTCTATCAATTCCAAAATATATATTCTTAACCAAAATATCATATTATCATATATCTACCTAGTTCATTAAAGAAAAAAAGAAAGAGAAAAGACTAAGTGGGGACAACTGAGAATTCCAATGATGCCATGTTACCTTCACATTTAACTGTAACATCATTTACAATGAGGCTGTTGCTTCTTGTTGGCCTCATGGCAGTGGATGTTAGGTGTGCAGCCCTGGCTGCTGGACATGGGATGGTGGTGGGCAGAGCCACCTTATACAGCTGTACATACCTGTTCCCCTCCCATGTTGACTAGCAGCTCTGTGCCATTGGGGCTGAAGGTCACATAGGTGGCAACCAGCACTCTCAGACGGTTGTTGTAGTCAGGAAGCTTCACTGGCAGGTGACCTGCAGGGAATAGCCTAGTCATCCTAGAGTGAGGCTCCCAGTCCCCCTCAAAGGTACAAGAGATTGTGAAGTTAGCCATGTTGAAAATGATAGCAATCAATTTCATCATAAAAGCAGCTTCAAATGTTGAGCCCTTACTATATGCATTGGACCAATGCTTTATATACTTTATCTCACTTACTCATTATAACCCCATTTTACAGAAAAAAAAAACTATCAAGCTTAAGTATTACAATTTGCTGAAGGTCACACAATTGACCAATGGCAGAGTCAGGATTAAAACCTAGGTCCGTCTGACCCTAAAACCCTTGCTCTTGACCACTATGCCATGCTGCCTCCTTGCAATGCCCCAGTAAGAGTCAGCATCCAGCCAAGAGTTTGGAGCCACAGCTGTGCTGAACCTTACCTGCTACATAATACTGGGCTGCACCATCTGGAAGGGGTTTCTGCCGGTCACAGAAGGTGTGCACACCTGCTGAAGGGCTCTGCTTCATGCTCTTTCTGGCGGGAAGGAAAATCTTGGGTTAAAACCCTAGTACTACCCCTGGCTAGACCAGACCACACTCACTAGAGGAAAACCTAAGTTTGTATCCCTGAGAGACACAGGAGGTACCTTTCTTCCTTACCTAAGCAACCCCAAGGTCTACCAACTAGACAGCTGTAGACACATACATTACAGTGCTTTACAAGTAGGTCCTGTAAACTGTCTGGGTCCTCATGACCACCTTACCATGTCCATTTTACAGATGAGCATGCTAAGGCTCAAGGCCCATTCCAAGCCATGTTGTATATGAGGGCCAGTAGTGGTTGCCCAAGCCCATGAATGAAAGCAAAGCAGGACAGATATTCCTACACCTGTCCCAAGAGTCGCAGAAGGCCCTGGCTGGAGGAGCTAGTCAGATCTGGGATTGCTGTGGCAGTTCTTGAGTATATTCTACTTTTATGGTTTAAAAAAATAAATAGGCCGGGCGTGGTGGCTCACGCCTGTAATCCTAGCTCTCTGGGAGGCCGAGGTGGGCGGATTGTTTGAGCTCAGGAGTTCGAGACCAGCCTGAACAACATAGCGAGATTCTGTCTCAAAAAAAAAAAATAAATAAAATAAATAAATAAATAAAACAAGATTACATGTACAAAAAACTTACATGTACAAGATTATAATTCTGTACAAATAATAATAGTAAAAGAACTAGCAAGAAATATTATATATAGTGATTTCTTTCAGGTGATGGGATTACAAGTAATTTATTATACTTTTCATATTTTCCAAAACAAGTGTGGATTAATTTTTTTGAAGACTAGTCAAGTGCAGTGGTGCAAAGGGGGAAAAGAGTAGAATGAGGAGTTTGATATGTAACTGACTGTGAACCATCGAGATAACTTACTACACCTTCAGACCAACCAAAATGTTTTTAAATCACAAAATTAAAGAAAACCCACCTCATAAAGAAGAGGGCATGGCCATGAGAGAGGCTAGCAGGTTCCCAAGGACTTGCCCACAGGAGGCTGAACTCTTCCTACCTGTGGTTATGGATCATGCGGATGTCATAGAGTCTCACGAAGGGCCCACTGGCCCCGACTGCCAGACAGTTGTTGTCCTGGGGGTTGACAGTGAGGCACTTGGCCTCTACCAGCTGGCCACAGTACTCTGTCAGGTCAATCAGCACCTCCGAGTGTTTGCTGTTCTCTCGAAGGTCATACTGGCTGTGAGAGAGGACAGAGTTAGAGGGTCAGAGTCCTTATGTGGAAGGCAGGGGACAAGCCAAGTCCTTCTTATGCAAGAGGATTGGGAGGGGCTTTGGACCTGTTTGTAAATAGTAATAAGGTCAAAAACCACTCCCATTTCTTGAGTGCCCACTGTGTGCCAGCAGCTGCAGCAGGCTTCTCACACATTCTGTTTTATACTAATACAACCCCAAAGGTAGATACTATTGTACCTATTTTATAGATGTCAGTATTATTGCTACTATCATACTACTACTCATCACTAACACTTAGTTAGAACATGCTTTATGTCCAGTATTGTCCCTAAGTGGTTTACATGTATTATTTAATTAATCCTAACACTATCCCTAGGTATCATTAGAACACTGAAGTTCAAAGAAGTTAAATAACCAGCCTGGGATGATATTGCTAGTAAGTGCAGAGCTGGGATAGCTTCCTGACTGCATTTTAACGGCTCTGCTTTGCTTCTTCCTAATCTAGCTTCTTTCAGGAAACAAAGGAAGTATGGAGGTAATAGAAAAGAGAATCTGGAGATCATCTAAGAGCTACCTAAAATAACACAGGCCAAGGCAAGCCAAAAAGTCCCATCTATGCAGCAAAGGTAATGCCAAAAAGTCTACCCAGGAGCAGCAAACTCCCACCATTTCAGACTGGAGAACTTTTTGCAGACAATACACAAGTACCAGAGAATGGATAGGGACATCACTCATGTGCTCATTCACCTCTTGCCTGGACATCTATAATAATCTCTTTGCTGTTCACCCTGTCCTTCTAAGATGTGTTCACTAGATTGCTCTTCCCCAAACAAACAGAATGTGTGTTTTACATTAGTCTCCTGCTCAAAAAATTGCAGAGATTCCTCAATATTTTTAGCATGAGTTTACTTTAAGTTTACTTTTACCAAATTCTTCAGCCTGATTTTCAAGACCTGATTTCACATCTCTCTCCAACCTTATTCCCCAGTTTTCTAAATGTGAGTCAATGATAACTACAGAATTGCTTATCCTGCATGTGCATGCTTGTTCCTGCCTTCACAAACTCTGCTCCAGCTGGGGAATCTACTCTGCTTTTCCTTGCCCATCTAAATCTTATCTGTTCTGGAAGGCCTAGCTTATGTTCACCTTCTTCTAGGACACCTTCCCTGACTGTGCCTATGCCTAAGTGCTTAGGATCCTACCCAGTGCACTAGACACTCAGCTTCTACCAGCTGGCTCTGGCACAGTCTTGTCAGTGAAGGTCAGCAAGTATTAATACAATGCAGAGTTGGACCTGACACTGACCAAGTGCTTTCTGTCTTCTAAGTACTATGCTAAGATTTTACAAATGCTATCTCAATTTTAATGCTCAGACCAACAAGGGAGATACTATGACTATTCCCATTTTACAGATGAGGAAACTGAGGTTAAGGAGTGAAGTGATTATCCCAGATAAACACCAAGTGAGAGAGCTAGGATTCGACCCCAGGTCTGTCTGACTTCAGTGCCTTGCTCTTAACTATTGTGTTATAGTTTATACGTGACTTAGA
The DNA here is from genome assembly GCF_000956105.1 of Propithecus coquereli. Taxonomy (NCBI): domain Eukaryota; kingdom Metazoa; phylum Chordata; class Mammalia; order Primates; family Indriidae; genus Propithecus; species Propithecus coquereli. The sequence goes on from NW_012147941.1 coordinate 2,022,562, forward strand.
TACTTCTCCTTTGTAACAGGGAAGTGGGCACAAAGTCCGATAGGAACTCCAGAGGCAGACTAAAGCACGTTGGGGAGATAAGGAAGAAGTTCTAAGGTCACATCTGAAGAAAGGAGTTAAAGAAAGGCAATGACATTATTTAGGATGAAGGGAAGTAGGGGCAAATGTGTAACAATACAGGGCATTGGAAAAGGGGACAGTTCACTTTACCATTTCTAGCTGGCTTCCCCCACTCCCAGGCATGTGCCCACTGACCAACTATTCAGAAGTGCCTCTATGTGCCAGACACTGTGCTGTGTTCTAGGGACACAACCAAGAACAAGGCAGAGAGAGGCTCTAGGACAGTTTACTAGTCACTGAGGATACAGACAAAAAGTAAACCAACAACTAAAAATAAAATAAAGGAACTACAGATGGTGATTAGAGTTATAGAGGATATAATTAGGGTTCTGAAACAAAGAATGTCTATCTACTTTAGATAGGATGGTCAGAGAAGCTCCTGAAGAGGTGACTCAAGCTGATCTCCTTAGAGTAAGAAAGAGTCAGACATGGAAAGAGCTGGGGACAGAGAATCCAGGTAGAAGAAACAGCAAGTACGAAAGCCCAGTGGCAGCACAGCATCTGAGGGGGTGAGAGAAGGCAAGGGGGCCTAGAGAGAGGGCAGAGGAGGATAAAGAGGGAGGGAGGAAGGTGAGGGTGGTGTAAGCAAACGTCCCCAGCAGAGTTTGTACACAGACAACCTCCCGGGGCAGACACATGAGGCTGGACCTCTGCATAAGGGAAGGAGCCAGGCCTGTGGAAGGAAGCACTATGGGCAGGGGATGTGGGAGCCACCGTGCAGTGGGAGCAACAGAGGCACAAGCCTCACTCGATGCCCCAAACCCTTACCGGATAAGCCCATCCTCAGCAGCACTCCAGAACGTGTTGGGCCACATGGGCGCTGTGGCGATGCGTTTCACCCGGTTGGTGTGGTCTCCAAACATGTGGATAGTCTCCTTTACTGTCAGGTCGTGGACATGCACCTTGGAGTCAGCTGCGCCCGTGATCAAGATGCGGTCCCCAGCATGAGGCAGGAACTGTTCAGGGGAGAGTGAAGAAGGCATTGGCAGGTGGTGGGGGTAGAGTTGCCCAGGAAAGAAAGGCTAGCCTGGATGTCAGCACACCTTTCCCCCTCCACACCAGATAAGAAAGTGAGCTAATCCAAGACAATTCACTAAAAAACTTTGGATATTGAGTAGCAGCCTATAGGCCTAAAGGTCAAAATCAAGACACTTGCCTTTACTTTGCCAGAGTAGTCCTGACCTATGCCAAGAAAGACTACCTGAGGGAAACTTTTCCTTTGATTCTTCCCCAAGTAAGAGCTAAGTGGATGATAATCATAGCTGTTACCACTTACTAAGCATTTACCATGTGCTAGACACCAGGGCAGCTACTTTATCTTATTGATACTTAAAATAACCCCATTAAAAATTGAGGTTCTTTCAAAAGGAGCAAACAAAACCAAAAAATTGCGGTTCGGCACTAACATGCAGCAAACTGTGTTCAAATCCAAGTCTATGTGACTCCCACATGCCATACCGCCTCACAATGACTATTTAATAAACTAGGAACTAAGTAATAAATTAGTCCTAAAGTGAAAAGGACTTTCAATGTTTTAAGGGAGTGGGTATTTTAAGTTGGTTCACCGTTTCTGAAAAACAACTTGGCAAAAGGCAACAAAGATAAAAAACTATTTCTATCTTTTTTTTTTTTTGAGACAGGGTCTTGCTCTGTCACCCAGGCTAGAGTATAGTGTCATGATTATAGTTCATTGCAACCTCAAATTCCTGGGCTCAAGCAATCCTCCTGCCTCAGCCTTCCAAGTAGCTGGGACTATAGGCATGTGCCACTACTCTCAGCTAATTTTTCTATTTTTTTGTAGAGATAGGTCTTGCTATGTTGCTCAGGCTGGTCTTGAACTCCTGGCCTCAAGTGATGCTCCTGCCTCAGCTTCCCAAAGTGCTAGGATTACAGGCATGAGCCACTATAGCCGGCCTATTTCTATCTTTGACTCAAAACTTCCACTTTTAAGAAATAATCCAAAAAGAAAAAAGGACCTGGTCAGAAGTGCACGGAGCAGCACACCTTATAATAGCAAATATTGGAAAGAGCTCAAATGTTAGACCTTGGGGAAGGGCTGAGGATCAAGAGGATACATCTCTATGTAGTTACTATAAAAAATGAGAACCCTACCATCCTGATTAAGTCGAGAACAAAATACTCCAGATAACATTTGGTAAGAACAAAATAGCTGTAACCATAGCTTTGAATAATAAAAAAAGAAGGTATGTAGTTCTAGCAACTAACTTTGAGGATGAAAAATATTTGGGGTTGGTGTTGCATTCTTCTCTTCTCTCTTGAATTCAAAAGATTGAAATATCTCTTTTTTTTTTAAATTGAGAAGTTCCTCCCAACCCACAACAAGGCTGAATGGTGGCACTGGGGGAAGGGCATTAGTCTGCATTTAAACAGCTAAAAGTCCCACTTGACTTTATGTGTTCATGCAAGAGCAACAACTCACTCTTCACATAGGCTTCTCTAAGGGCTCATTAGGACAAGCGCTAGATGAAATAGACAGAATTTAATCATTTTTAGGGACCACCATCATTAGTCTTTAATCCCGTCTGGAGACAGCATGCGCTCCACAGCAGATACAAACAGATGAGCACTTGGTGATGGGCTTGGGGCTGCAGCCACTCTTGTCACACACTGTAGTCGCCACCAGGGGGAGCACATGGGTTAAATATATTTATATTGTTTTGAATACCTGAAGAGAGAAGAATCCGCTGTGTTTTTTGTTTTACCAGAAGAAGTGGCTGAGAGTCTGTGTATATGTGCCTTGCCCAAGGTCTTACCCATTAGGG